>NC_138781.1:43502701-44003108 GCF_965178545.1 Coloeus monedula
AGATATATTTTTTTTTTCAGAATGCAACATAGATCTTTCTATAGCAATTGATATTTCAAGGCGCACGCAGCCGGTACCCACAATGCTTCTGAAACAGAGACTGCAAGCATTCCTCCCCAGACTTCTACTACAGATGAAATCACTGCCAAATACCAGCTGTAATGCTCCAGTTGACATTGGGTTCAAGTTCCAAGTATTGGCACAGAACAAACAATTAATCTTTGACTCTGGTTTTGAAGACTATAATGAAGAGATCATCCAGAAGTTCTTAGAGGCACAGACCACTGTGGACACCTACCTGAATGCAGACTTCTTGCAGGCACTTGAGGAGAACTTCTTTAACGTGACCTCTGCTAAAGTTAAGGTAACTTAATGGTATGAACATATAGCTTGGAAAAATTAGACAGTTTGGTATTTACAGACTCTGATGCTGAGTACTCCAGGAAGACAAAAAAGTAGTTCAGGAATAGATGATGCTAGTAAACAGAATGACAGAATGGTAGAGATTAGAAGGAATCCCTGGAAGTCACCTTCTTCAATCCATCTGCTCAAGGAGGGTCAACTAGAGCAGGCCATCCAGGGCCGTGTCCAGATGGCTTTTGTGTATCTCCAGGAATGGAGACTCCTCAGCATCTCCAGGCAACCGGTGCCAGTGCTCAGTCACCCTTGTGTTTTCTTAAGTTTATATAGAACTTCCTGTTTTTCGTTGACCTAATATAACCTGATATATCAGTTCCAATTTTCTAGGCACTCCTGTAGTGAGGTGGTACCCAGAACACTTGGCTTAATACATGTGATGATGAGTATTCACACAGACAACCTTCTTATATCTACTGTGGAATGATTTTACTTTGGGTAGTGGAAAGTAGTTTTCTTTCAGGGACTCTTATTCCTGAAAGGAAACTACTTTCTTATTCCTGAATCTGCATCTTTGTCCAGAATAGTGACAGCTCGAAGCAGAAGTCGCAGAAAAAGGTCATCTGACAAATTTGTTTACAGAAGTTTGTTCATGTCATTAACTTGTCAAATAATTTCAAATAACAAAGCTGAGTTCTACTTACAGATAACAGATGATCAGGAAAATCTGCCTAGATGCTGCAGTTAATTCATCCATCTTGAAGTGAGGTGAAGGAAAAAGCATAAAGCTTCATCTAATCTGTTCTGAAATGAATAGGGATTCTTTCAACCTGGGTTCAAGAAATTCAGATCTCATTGAAGTGTTTCAGAATCAGTGCCTTGACAATTTATTCTAAATGAGGCACTGACTCTGTAAAGCACTGAGCAAGTCCTGTAGTAGCTGTTTGAATATTAGCGCTTACTAAGGTCTCCATGCAGGAAGACCTTCCTACTAAGGAAGGACTGGTTAGTTCTTGCAAAATACATAAGGGGTTTCCTCTTCCAACTTTATTTTCACTTTTATAAAACACCGATTTTAATCTGACATGGAGTGAGGAAGCCATATTACAAATTCCCCTGCTTTCAGATGAAAGTTGGCATTCTATTTTTTACAGCATTTGCATAGGTATGTGTGTCTTATCAATTTAAGTTGTCATTTGGTGTATATTTAATGGAGTTTTTTTCCAAAGATTGCTTAAAATATCTGAACAGGGAACATGACCACACAAGATTTTGCTGCTTCTGAGTCTCAGAGAAAGAATTTGTTTGACATAAAAGTAAAAGCAGTGCTTTTTCCCTCCTAATTGCCAATTCTGGAGATCAGCATCAAGCAAGGCTTCTTTCTGCTTAGGCATTATTACTATAAATAAATATGCTGCATATCTCAGCATTTTACCAGTGGATTAATATTCCTCTCTGAAACTGCTTATGTACAAATTGAGAGTACAAGGCTTTAGAATGCACATGAAATCACAATTTAATCTTCCTAGGATCCTGAGCAATAACATGCTTATTCTGTAAAGAATATTAGTTATAAACCTCATCAGAGACCATGATTCTCTGTTGGTTGAATTTCTTCTTTTCTTTGTTATTTGTTTGCTTAGCAGCAAAAAAGCTGGACCTAGTTCCAGCATTTTTAACAAAACATGACTTGGATGTGTTCCAACAAGAGCTTGATATAAACAAATGTTTTGTAAACATAATAATATATCTTTACATATATTTACATATAATGCCCAAAGTAACACCCCACATTCCCTCTTCCCCATGTTTTTAAACTGGAGATCGTAGGAAAAACAATCAAACCCAGGCCTACAGTGTTGTCTCTAACAACCTGGGATGTGTTTGCCCATCCATGGTCCAGGTGTCTGCTGCTATCACACAGTGCTTGAACAAGTGTAGTATTTGTACCAGTACCTCCATAGTGTATGCTTGGGAACTTACCAGTTAGGTCTAGCTTAAATTCTTGTCTCCTAGCTGCTTTAGTACAGAAGTGGGATGTTTGGTGTGGCAGTCACTTCATTTGCTTTTGTCATCTGTGGAAAAATTTGCCTTAACAAAAGTAATGGAGTTTGCATTGGTAAAAGCTGTGCCTTGCATAGGGAATGTAAAATATGAAGGGTGGAAGGGAAGAAGCTGTAACTGTGCTTGTCCACTTGTTGGTCAGAGAGCTTAGGAGGATTTTAAGTCATTACCATTGGGGAAAGGACACAGTTTACCTGTGCAGCTTCTTTTTGGGCAAACGAAACCACTCTGTGAGTGGGACCTGAGAAGTCTTCTGTTGAAGAGGGAGGAGAGAAATGAGAAAAGACTGATAGGTTGAAGGGGAACAGTAAGAAGTTGTGCTTTCCTCCATCCTAGAAGAGACTTAGTTATAGTTGTTTGGCCTGAAAAGATGGAAATGTAGACAATACAAATTATTAGCATCCTGAGGTGAGTGAAACCTCATGTCTTAAGAAGGAAACACAAGGCAGAGAATGGAGCAGGGTGATGTACTGCCTGTGTGGAAAGGGCAAAAGGACATAAATATCTGCATGGGGTGAGGATTAGACCCAGAGAGGATGCACTTCCTGGTGTTGCTGAGTTGACAGCCAACGGGAGCTGCTCTTGCAGATATGGGAAAATTTGTTCACTCTAAATTCTTCTCCACATTCACATATATGAGAACTCTTCAGACATAAGAGAAAGTTTTTCAGTAGGTAAGTTGTAAAAGAATTTTTCTTTTACCTCGCATGCAAAGAAGATGACACAAATAATAGCCATTCTATGTTCAGCAAGAAAAATCCCTCGAATGGAGGTGCTATCAGGGAAGAGCAGCTTTTGTGTTTTGTTCTCGTTGTTCCTCCCTACCATTTTCCAGCACACATTTCAGATCTACCACAGTGTAGTGCAATTTGACCATCTCATAGCCATTTCTCCATGTGAACTGTATTTTTTACAAAGACTGAACTTTCAGTCCCTTTGCAATTGACTTGGCATTACTCCCTTTTCTGACAGGTTCTGTTAGTATTTTCGGATGGGCTGGATGATTCACTGGAAGACCTGAAGAAAGCAGCAGACTCACTTCGCTTTAGAGGTATTATTACAGTACTACGTTGATGCTCCAGCCTCCTACTACCAAAGGCCTGATTTACAGCTCCCTCATTGCAACTTTTCCATGTAACACTGCCTCTCCATGCTCGTGTGGCATTGCCCAGGAGTCCCTGGCAGAGTATTCCCTTCTCCATGTGAAGCAGTGTACATGATGATATGTCACTATTTGGCAGATGACACCAGAAACATGCTTAGGGGGCAGAGGTTCTAGTTTCTGGAGTCCAGCTCCAACAGCTGGAGCAATTCAGGACAGACCCCTTTCACTGGTGGGAACAGCACCAGAGGTTAGATACAACTCTGACTTCTCTAGGAAAAAGCAGGTTTAAGCTTGTGTTTGGGCACTGAGTAGCAGGCTGGTCTGACAGCTGGGGAGAGAAGTCAGTTGGAAAATTACTGGTCTGGATTTTTCTCTTACACATTTTTCTCAAGAGATTGCTTTCTTTTAACATACTGTGTTGAAGTCACGAAGTGTAAGTCCTTTAGGGAATTGCTGCTATTCAAGTTTATATTGTTAGTTAATAGTATGTTTCAGGTATTCACTAATTTAAATCTGTGCTTATGTCGAAGGTCTTGATGCACTTCTATTAGTTGGCCTGGACAATACACAGAACTTGACTGAATTTTGGGAAATAGAGTTTGGCAGAGGGTTTGGATACAACGAACCTCTGAGTGTTGGGTTTGCAGATATTGCAAACATCTTGCAGAGAAACCTTGTAAGTCCTTCTGTGATATTAAAAAAAGGGGGGGGGGGAGGAATCAGTCTTTGTTTTATGATTAATATATGTAAACAAAATGTTTCTTGTAATTTTTCAGGATACTGTTGCAGAAAGAAAATGCTGTAAGGTTATTTGTAAGTGTCTTGGAGAAAATGGTGATCATGGTGTCCGGGGAAGTCCTGGAAGGAAGGTAGGAGGTCTAAGATAGACATTACATAAGAATTGCTTCATTTTTCAAAGTGTTTCTGTTTTTTGTAGTATTTCAGATCATGCATGCATGTCTCCATAACATTTAATGTTAGGACAGATGAAGGAGTAACATGAAATGGGAACCTTTCTCTGCTGCATGCTTCTATGCGAAAGTATTTTTGTAATGAAAATTATTTGTGCATATAAAAATCATTAAGCACTCCTCTGCATGAATTCATCAGAAAATGAGGGGGATTAAAAAAATTAAGTGTAACTAATCAAGAGGCTTATTATCTATTGGGAACGAGTGACTTCCAAATGACAAGCTGAGAGTAGAAAATAATCCTTTTTCACTAGGTATGTGCCTTATCCTTTTGTGACTGGTTATTCCAAATATCTTTTTCTGTAAGTCTGTTTTCATCCAAAAGGATTGCTTCTTTTAAGATTTTAAATTGTTTAAGTATTTTTGAATATTACAGATATCACTTCTTCTACAGCATGCTAGTAGAATTCCTTATTAAGGTTTTTAATATGTGTAATCTCTATTTGACTGCTATTCATTCCATTCTTTCTACTTATTTCAGGAGCATGTGAGATAAATGATATCTGTAGTTCACACTCTTCAGTTATGTGGTTGCAGTTAAATGAAGTTTTGGTTATCTCTTAACAAAAGCATAGTTTTCTAATACTTCTTCATAAACCAATTTACCAATTTCTTCCATTATTCTTGTTGATTTTCTTACACCTTTCTGTTTAACTAAAAGGCTAGATTAAGGTGCTTAGACAGTGTTCAGAATGTAGACATAGTTGTTTTGCAACTAGAAATTCCCTTCGTTCCAGTTTCTCTCTGCTCAAGTTTTTGCCCTAAAGGTATGATATTTGCATGACTTCCAACACAAAGTTGAAACGTTCCTATGTGTTTGCAAAGCATTGCAATAACTTTGTCCTAACAAGTTTCCAACTCCTTATATTTTTCATTTCACCTTAGAATTTCATTACTGTGTAATGCTTCCTTTTCCAAATCACTACAAAGATGTTTAATTTGACCAAGTATCCCAATGAGCTTTGTTAAGCTATCAGAGAGTTTCCTGAAATAAAAACCTGACATTTTATATTAAACATTGTTGTTTCCTTGGGTTTGGGGTTTTTTTCACAGCCGTGTCAAATACATAGGACTGTACAGAGTGTCTGTGTAAATGCAGGGAGCCTGCCCTCCTCAGCATAACCACATCTAATATTCAGGGAATGTTTTCTATCTCTAAGTGCAGAATAATCTGATAGAGATGAACCCAGTGTGTTTGGAGAACAGTGTAACTTATCTTTTAAATTTTCGTTTTTCAGGGAAGTACAGGTTATAGAGGATCTCCTGGCCATCCTGGTGAGGAAGGTGGGATTGTAAGTAAACATTTATCTTCCTTCTATGATGATGTTAGTTGGTGCTTGAACCTGTCTATGCTTATTCACTGAGTACCCATCAATGTTAACCCAAAATGTGTTAAAGGAGCAGGTAAATACACAGATCTGTTTCTCTGTGACTCTGCACCTTACCACACATAGTTACTCACTTGAAAAAACAACTCACCAAATGTGGGCCAGTTATTCAGTTAAAAAAACTAACCCACCTTCAAGTACAGACATTTTAGCTGGAGATTGGTAATGCAGTATAAACATGGCATGACAGTGAGAGTGAAGAACCAGGTGCAACTCAGATTAGTAACTGATGTTCTCTTATGGCCTACATGAAAATTTCCATGTGACTTGTATTTGTGTCCTTAGTGCACTGAATGGTGATATAGGTCTGTCTTTCTTTAGTCTTATGTGATGAATTAACCAGTAATTATCATTGTATGGATGACATTGAATATTTTCTTTTGTTTCTTAGGGGGAGAGAGGCCCAGCTGGTTTCAGTGGGACTCAAGGAGACAGGGGATGTCCAGGTGTCAGAGGCCGTAAGGCAAGTGTTTAACTTTGAAACATTTCCTGATGTTGTTTCCCACAAACCTGTTTTCTGTGCTGGGAACAAATCCCTGTGCTGTCTTCCTGAAGCATGGATGGACAGCAAGGTCCAGCTGTAAGAATGGCAGACTTTGTTTGCTGTCTCATTTTGAAAGGTGTTTTGTGTAACCCAGGCGTGGTTGAGTGGTTCAGGATTTTGCTGACTAAGCAACTTGATGGTGACTTTTTCACCACCAGCTCCCGGCTGGCCTTAGTTAAAGCTATAAAGCTTTATGGAATGGGAATGAAAATGAAGCCTGTACTGTCTTCCCAGAGGAAAGGAGTAAATCCTATATGTGGCAGTAGAGGGTTTTACAGTAGGGACTACCAATACTGAGCCCAGCATACCTCTGCACATCAAGCTATTTTGCCCTGCTTCTCAAGCTCAATAAAAATACTTTTACCAAATTTCATCTGTATTTATTTTCAATTCCAGGGGGCAAGAGGCTATAGAGGAAGTCAGGTATGTGTTTTTGTGTGTGATCAATTTTCTCTGGGAGCAATGTTCTGCTTCCTTTTAAGTCCATGTTACTCTGTAAAAGGAAATTATCAACAAAGAAGGAAAATAGTGTAAAAATTTCACAGCACTTAATATACTTTTGCTATGGTTCTGTAAGAATGGATTTAAGATTCCTATCACATTAATCAAAATCAGCAGTCATAATTGTATTTTTATATGACTGCAGTCATAATTGATTTAGTCTAACTGATGGGAAAAGGATTTATTTACTGACTAGTTTGATAATCTGTTAAGGTGGTAATTCTGGTCAGCTGAATTTCATTCTAATTGTTGAGGAAGAGGAGCAGAGGGAAAAAAAGGTTGTGAATAATATTTATTGGGGATCAGACAGCATTTTCACTAGATCATTACTGACATATTTTCAATATCCAAACTTCTCTTCAAACTGTTTTTCATCTCATCTGCTAATGTTGCAAGTCTGCTTGTTTAACCTTTCAAACATACCTGTTCATCAAGGAGATATGGTCACCAACTCGTTAATAAAATGTGAAGCCTGGAAGACAATGATCTATAAAAGTAATCCTTTCCAAGCTACAGTGATTAAAATGAAATTAACATGTATTGAATGCTTTGATACAAAACCACTTCTGAAAAAGACTTGTGAGCCTCCAACACTCAGAAGATGTTTGCCTCCATAACTGAGCAGCTGCGAGAAAGTTCAGAGAGTGTTTCTGAAACCTCAGCTCTATTTAAAGTACTGCTCTGTACTAACTTTTTAATCTTCTCATGTATTTCTCGTTCCTTTTCAATTTTCTCCTGTGTTCTCTGAAGTAATTTGCCCTCCTTCAAATATCCAAAACATCTGATTATAGAAGAGGGAGACTACTTGCTGATGATTTCGATCTGTCGAAGTTAAAAAGTGCAGTAGGAGATACCAGGCACACAAACCATACTGAAATCCAGTGAATATGTAAATATCTTCATTGTTGTGTCATTATATCCACAAACTTTATTTTAGCTAAAAGTGTGAAACTTTCAACACACAAAAAATGTGATTCAATTGTGCTAACTTAGTAAGGCTGAGGCAGTTTATTGAAGTTATTGAAGTCTGCAAGGCATTTTACTATAGCTATTTGGAGAAAAGGCAATACTGAATATTTAATGGTATGAAGTTTGGCTCAGGTTTTCTGAGGTAGGAAATGACTGATGGAAAAAATAACACTTCAATAAAAGTCATGATTACTTAGTGTTCAAAATTTTTCTGGAATGCTTATTCAAGAAATTCTTGTTTGTGATGTATTAATCTTATCGAAATGTACAGCCAGCTGTTTTTTCTTGTAGTAGATATAGAACTGTTTTAAATGAAAGAAGTTCTTCCTCAGGAATTTTAGCTTGGTAGTTTTGCAAAGTCAATTTACGATCAAAACCTGCAAAGCAATTGTATCTGTTGCCTCTATCAGAGTGAGACTCCTGATGTTTTTAACTTGTTCTTGTGCCACTTACAGTATTTATTGAATATCATTTCAGCTTTCTGACTAGTTGTCTCTGCTAAGTTAATTTCTTACTACAAATCAAAACACCACAGTTAATTCCTTCATTTCTGTCCTAAAAAAGAAAAATGGAAGAAATTTCGAAATATCCTTTAAAAATTGAATGTGTGATTTGGCTGGGTCTGAAACATTGAGGAGCATACATAAATGAAATAAAATTCTCACAGTTATAACTTTATTTAGATGCCTCACACAAGCTAACACTTCAAACTCCTTAAATATTTATTAATTTTATTATAATTTTTTAATCATGGTTATTCTTCCTGGTTTTTCAATCCACTGTTCATGTTATAAAACTATGCAAAAAAGAAAAAAAGCACAAAACAAACACATATGATGGTTCAAATCAGCATTACAAGTTATCAGCATGATAGATCAATTACTATATATTTTGGAATATATTTGGATTTTGAAGGTGCTGCAGTTGGGAAAAGATCTGAAAGCTAAAAGAAGGAAAAGCAGAATTTAAATCTATATAAATAGATTCTATATAATAGATTTCTATATAGAAATCTATAATTTAGATTTCTATTTAGGTTTCTCTTTTTATTTCTAATTTAGGTTTCTCTTATTAAGGGTCCTTAACCATTAGTTGTTTTATACATTCTTAATTCATTAAAATATGAATTATTAATTCAAATTTATAGTTATTATTCTTAATTATTCTTGCTAACTGTTAAAGACCACAGATCTTCAAGTTTCCAAATGCAGGGTGAGCACTTCTTTCCTCAAAGAGACAAGTGGACTAATGCTAACTGGTTTTTTTTTTCCTTATTACTACAGGGTGAACATGGTGAGAGTGGATTTGATGGCACTGATGGAGAGCAGGTAATCATTAGTTTAAATGTGCAGTGCTATTAAAGACACCAACCTCAGGGTTCAGAGGTACAGATTTTGTGCCTTGAATGGGTTTTAATGCTGAACAGAAATTCTGTTGTTGGGTGTTTAGAATTCCATATCTGATTGAAGCTGGATTCTGCCAGACAAAACTTGAGAACCCGATTTAGCAGGAAGAACAACCATTAATTTTTTTCTTCTTTCTTTCCTCTTTCTGAGTCTAGGGAGAACATGGATTTCCTGGACCTTCTGGAGACAAAGGCAGCAGAGGAAAATGGGTGAAGTACCGTTTACAGTAATGCTTACATTTTATTGAAACATCTTTCCAAAGTGTAATGCTGTCTGTAAAGCCTGTGAGTTGTTTGTAATAGCTGCCTGTTCTCTAATAAGCTGTCACTCCTGCTCTGAATCAGCATAGCTCCACTGACTCCAACAGATCTGGCCCTCCACTGCCACAGATACTATTTATACTTGTACCTGAATTGTTTGTGCTCTTTTTATGAATTTAGGGCATAAAAGGCCCCAGAGGAGAACCAGGTGAACGAGGAGAATCTGGTCTAAGAGGAGATCATGTAAGTGCATTCCTTTATTTTTGTTATATTTCACTGATTTGCACCTCGATTTTGGGATGGAGATGTCTGAAATGTGATTTGAAGAGTTTTTCACAGTCTAGACAGTGCAGTACTCTGCAAGGAGAATGGTGTATTCTAGGAGTTCTGAACTTTTTAGATGTAGGTGGACTGATGTGTTTTGATATGTTGCTTGGAAGGAGGTTTTTAAGCCTCAGGTCCCACGCTTGTTTCATGAATTTTTGGTTGGTTGATTTGTTTGTTTGTTTTTACCAGAGGCAACATAACTCCTTCTGAGGCTATTTATCATAGAATCATAGAATGGTTTGGGCTGAAAGGGACCTTAAAGATAGCTAGTTCCACACCCCTGCCATGGGCAGGGACACCTCACACTAGACTAGATTATCTGGTGAAAAGACCGGGTGGACTAGGTCAGTCTTCCCTGTTGGTTCCCACCCTGCAGAGGAATTTTAGATCACTTGAAAACCCTGTGCACTGACTCTTGGTTAGCAATTTATAATGATGCAAAGGCAAGTTACTTCTTCATGTTCACATTTTTTCCTTGCATGCTCAAGAGACCTATATAAATGCACTCCCTGAGGACTAAAATTCCAGTGCAGACAGCACACTTCTTGTGTCACAACTTTGTCTTTTCACATGTATTTCAAAGACTTTGTTCCAAACAATCATACACTGTGCTAACTCCAGTCTTTAATGCTTATATTGAAATGTTCAGGTGTCATGGTAATTTGCCTCTTTGGGAGATAGAATTTCACCTGATCTAGTATTAAGTGGCTAAATGGAACTCCATTCTGGTGTAACCCCCCATCTGAAATTCATGAGTTATTATCTTAACTCTATTAACTATATTGAATCAACCAGAACAGTTTCACATTTTCAGTTTAATTTGTTGCCCATTAGTAATTTTGCTTTTAATCTCTGAGGAAAAGAACTTTGTGGACTTTGCAGAACTTCCTATATAGTGTTCTTACAAGCAGCTTCATTTAAAATAGCCTTTTTAGTTCTTGCTGTCTGCAATTACAAATCTAATTAATTCTATTTCTGTATCCTGCCTCTGTAGTCAAAGTAATAAAGGTATGGTAACTGAAAATGCTGAGGTTTCCGTTGATCTTTTTCAGGGAGATCCTGGAGCTAACAATAATGTTACTGGTCCAAAGGGTGAAAAGGGAAACCTAGCACCACAGGTAAGCATGTTGTTCTATTTTGTGGGGAGAGGATTTGCATAATTGCTAATTTCTATTGGCTGTCCAGTGACCCAGGAGGTTTTTGTTTGTTTGCATTTTGCCTTTAGTGTTTGTCTGCAACACAGAAAGCCTCAGGAACTGCTTGATACAGTAAAAAAAGAAAAAAAAAACCTAAAAATGTTTATAAAGACTATGGAAATATTCTCATAATGTAGAGCTAAGGGAGAATATGAATTTCGTATAAATATATTATTCTACCACAAATTTACATCAGTAACCTGAGAGGCTTCAAGATATGGGTTGTAAGGATACTGGTGAGAATCGTGCTGGGAAAAATGCACAGGGTACCAACAGGCTGTGCTCATTTTGTTACAGAACTGCTATTGCCTCAGGGTGGTGGGTAAACTTCATTTTGATCTGTAAATAGAGTATAAGAGCTGGGATATGTCCTTTTATAGTGATGTTTGAGTTTTTAGCAGGTGTTTGAGCAAAACTGCAAGAAAAGAAGCATAAGAGAAAAGTGCAGCTTGCATTGCCATTACACTTTGTTTGGAAAGAATAAGAAAAGTTGATAAGTAGTTGGACAGTGGTACATAAATGGTGGTGAATGAGAGCTTAAGTGGGTGGCAAACATGTGAGAAAAATCCCCTATTTTAGAAGTCTGATTTTCTCGGAAAAAGTAGGGTTGTATGCACACATGTATGTCTATGTAGAGTGTGCTGAAAGCAGTAGAAAAACTCCGAGGGTTACTTTTTGGAGAGTAATTGGGTTTTGATGACTCTTTGGAAGCAAATCTCATCTTATGTAGTCCAGCTGAAAGGCTGAAGTCAACAAAAATGATTTCAAGGAAGCCTTGACTTAATATTGGCTGTTAGTAATTGGAAATCCAAAGCAGACATGATCTGTGTGGTTTATAATTTTTGAATAGAAATGATTTGCAGAAAGCAAGAATCAGCTTTAGTATGACACAACTGATTGCAATGAAAATACTTAGAAGAAGAAACAAAGAAGGAATGTATAAAGAAGAATGTGTATGTACAAGAAAAAAGGAAAGTGTTTAAAGAGCTTGGTAATTACTTTGTTTTGCAGGGAGACCCAGGCCCACATGGAGTCCAAGGAGAGCAGGGTGATGCTGGCCTAGATGTAAGAATAGTAATCAATATGGGGTGGAAATAACTGATAAAAGATACAGTAGGGTTCCCACTGTAAAACCCATTTTTGTCTTCTTCCTGTCATCCCACCCTTCAAACTCCTGCAAGGAGAGGGAACAAAAATCTTCTTAAGTTTTCATAGTGAAACATATTTGGCTTCAAGTTTAGTAGCTTATATATATTGCAATGTGTTTTCTTCTCTTTAAAATCAGGAGTTTGCATTCCTGTTAATTTCAGGTCTGATTCGTATGAAGTCACAAGACTTAAACTCCATTTCTTTTTCAATGAACCTTAATTGCTTCATGATTCCACCCTAGATATATTTATCTCTTCTTTCTGCCCATAACTACAAGTTTTCTATGTCTGTTCAAGCATACAGATAAGCTCACTGGCAGCTGAGCTGCTCATTTTTAGTTCACTGGAGACTAGAAATTGTGAAGGCCCCTCTTCTAGGCTGTCAGAACGGTTGCCTAATGCCAGAGTCTGGCACGATCACTCCTCAGTCAGGCTGCAAAAACATCCTAAAGGCCTGCGGTGATGTGAGGTTTAGCAGTAGCATTCACTAGAGCTGCTGAGCAGTGTGCAGCAGGAAGTGGTGCAAACCTCTGGTCTCACAGGGAGAGAAGAGGGCTTTTATTCTCTTCTTACAGAAAAAAAGCCAAAGGGCAGCTGACTGGGAAGATGTTTTCCAGAATTTTGTTGAAATGTCTTCCCTCTGCACTCATTAAGGATCTAAAATCTTTTTGCATTTTGGAAAGACTTACTCATGTAAGAATTTCTGTCCCAAATCCACCCTTTTCTCATTTTTTTTACCTTAAATCTTTCTGTGAAAATAATCTCTTCTTTCTTTAAGCTGTATTTGATTTTATTGTATATATAATGTGTTTTATGATAAACAGCTGTTTCACATATTGCTCAGTATTCTGGATGTAATCTCTCATGCCACTCCTTCCTAGGGTGCAGCAGGTCGAAGAGGCCCTCCAGGTATAAAGGTGAGTGGCTGACACTGCAGCTACCTCTTTATATGCAGCTACATGGCCAGCCAGAGTGTTTGTTCCTCTTAAAGGAAAAATTTCATTGTGAGCCAACACACAAGTGTTTAACAATCAAAAGTCTATTTCAAGCTAAGACAGCCTTTGACTCTCAGGTGGATATATTAGAGGCCTTCCTGACTTGAAGGATTTAGAATTGGAAAGGAGGTTTCATCAAAATAAAAGGACAGTTACTTTTACTATTAGGGCAAGTATGGGAACGTAACTAGAGAAAAGACTTTCACTAAAGATGACAGGAATGAGTAGTCAGGCTGCAAAGTCTGACAGTTTATTCCTCCTTTGCTGCATGCACACAGAGATATGCATGATACACACATTCAGCACAGATAAAATTAGGGGAAGTTCTACATGATGCTTTGCTCAAAATAAACTTAACAGTGTTAACTGCAGCTCTGAAAGTTGGCTCAAAGCATATAATGTAATCAAGATTTTAGAAATAATTTCCTAAGTCAATATCTAAAAGAATATAGGATGTACAGAATGGGTCAAACCCACTGCATGCTGACTGATCATTCCAGGAAGATCCTCTGGTGGAAAAAGGTCTCATGTCATTGAGAGATGACAATCTCTCTCTCACTGTTAGGTAGTAGCCTCGGTTCTCCTAGGCTTATACCCCACACAGTCACAATGAAAGAAATCTTTCCTGAGGCGTACTTAGTAAAGACATCCCTGCAATTCTCTTAAATGATGATTCAAATAATGTTCTTGGAAAAGAAAACTTGTTTGTTCCAGAGTATGAATTACAAAATACAGTTACCAAAGCAAATCTAAAGGCAGCTATATTCAAGGGCGGGTTAGTGCAAGTAAAAATTAAATTCTGGGTATTCTCAAGTATAGATTACGTGATCATTCTAGAAAATCTTGCTTTAGCACAAGTGGTTCACATTTACCCAGTCTCTCTGCAAAGTTGCTGACACAGATAAAGAAGATGGTATATGCCATGGTATAGCATTTCCCCTTTATCTTAGTGCATATAAACCCAAGGAAACATTACAATTTTGTGTATAACACTGTCAGTACCAGCAGGATGGAATATATCTTGAAGTCCTACCCTGTGTTGGAGTCTGGGGAATAGGTAGAGTTGTAGCTTCTGAATGAAACTGCAAACCAGCATTTTGAATAGGCCAAGTGTAAAATGTTAATAAATAATAGAAAGAACCACCACAGTGGTGCAATATAGAACATAAATTTCAGCAAAGGAAAAAGACTACTGGGAGGGGGTAGTCTCTTTTATGACAGTAGTATTTCTTCAGCAGCACAATGTTTGATTTGTCTCTAATTTCTGGTCTTCCTGTTCCTCTCCTGTTGAGAGGCTTTGCTATACCTTTATTACTTTTTTCCTGTGTTTGGCAGCCAGGTAACACAGATTTTTTTACATTTAGAATTATTCAAATTAATATTTCACTGGGAAATGTCAATCAGAAGTGAGAGTTCTGCAAGTTCCCTAAACTACAGTCTGGTCACTTCCCAGCTTTTTGCAATGCACATGTATGTCTCGTGCCAAAACCCCTGTCTCCACCTGGTTTCTGAAAGCCCCAATTTGGATTTCACTTTGAGAATCCAGAATTTTCACTGAGGCATTGCAGATAGGAATATACTGGAAAATTTTGATACTGTCTGCCAGCAGGGAGAAAGCACCATGCTTTGCCTATTTCCAGAATCAGCATAACTTGAAAGAATATGAGCTTTTTACAGTTGTTTCCTATTTCTATCTTAGAAATTCTTTATAGGTGAATGAAGATGTTTTAAATTAAAATATTGAAGAATCTTCAGCAATTCTGCCTCTTAATTATTCCAATCCTTGCTTGATCACTCAGAAATTCATTTCTTAGGTAGTTATGAAACTTGGTGCCTTTTTTTCTTTTCCCCATTGGATTGCAGCTGAACTCTGATGAATGTTTGCATTATTCTGTCAGGTTACAATAAAAAGAAATAATCCAAGTAACCTATGGAGGTTACAGGACCAAAACTGAAGTCAGTGGAAATCGATCTGTACCATATCTTGGTTGTACTGACAAGCACAAGAATTCTCATGTGGCTAGAAAATAAGAATGTTTAAATTGTTTAGTAAATTCACAGAGTACAGAATTAGTTGAACCTTTTCAACTAATTGAATGTTAGTTGAGACAACCCTCTTCATCTCACTGGAAGCCCCCTCAGCCAATGGTGAGGCCACCCTTTTGTAAAATGGCAGGGAACAAGAGAAATGACTGAAACTCAGAGCAACAGAGAACTTTTAAACTGTTTTCATTCAGGTACTTGATGATGAGCTTTGACTTCCAAAAGCATAATAAAAAAATATTTTTCTGGGTCAGTAGGCATTGAAAGGTAGGTCTCAATCAATGATCAAATGCATGTAAATGTCCTTCACTGAAAAGGTGTAAGAAAGGAATGGCAAAGAGAATTGCACACTTCTGTCTTCCACATCCCCTGGAGAAGCAAGATGGAACAGGAAACCCTGCAATATGACAGTGGCATCCATCCTTGGGTGAGATTGTGGGTGTTGTGTCTTCCCACTGAGATCTCTTGCATGGCAGGATGTTACAAAGCTGCCACAGGGCACAGCTCTATCAGCAGAAGTTAGGAGAGCTTCACTGTGAAGCTTTCCTGATGTCTCTGGGCCAGGAAGCAGAACTATTCGGTCCTGATGTTTGTGGGGTCTTCAAAGACCCTTCCGTGGACCACAGCATCCTGCTTTGTAAGGAAATATGATATGGCCAGTCCCTCTGGAAGAGGAAGATTTTGTGCTGAAATGGAATAAAGAGGAATCTCTCTTTCAAGTAGATAGATATTGGTGGTGATGTACTTAGGGACAAATAATCAAATTAGAGACAGTGAGACAGATTTACCCACCTAACACATAAGGGCTTGTTTTGGGTTTAGCTCTTAATAAAAGGCACTGAAATAATACCCTCATCAACAAAGTCATTAACTTCCCTTGCAGTCTGCATGGACACACTGCTGTTCACCATATCCTGAGAAGGACTCCTCCCAGGACTTGTAGTTCCAATTATCTGTACCTTTTTGTAATAAAGGGAGGGTACCTTTTTCAATTAGTTGAAACAACATAAAGAAGCACAGCTAGCCATACTTAACAGTCAGAAGTAGTCAGCAGGCAGAAGGTGTGGTGTCGTGTCAGAGGTGTGTTTGTCACTGACAAGAACAACACTGCAGTCTGTGTGCTGGAAACAAAGCAAAATAGTGAAGAGCAAAAGGAGAATAAATTAAAGGAAGGCAAGAGAGAGAAGAAAAGAGAGAGGAGAAAAAAGGGCAACCACTTTTCTGAGTTTTGATTCAAAGTAAATTTAAGTAGCTGAAAACTTTATATTGGTTTTGGATTTTAGTAGAGTGTGCCTAAGTAATGTATCCATTTTCATTATAGTCAAAATTATTTTTGTGGAAATCTATTGCTACATGATTTTTTTTTGCATCTGGAAATAACATTTACTTACTGATGTTCCATTTTACAGTGTTCTTACTCTGGCTATAAATTAGCTTTCTTTTTTGCTTTTGGCTTTTTTTTTTTTCCCTGTTGTTATCTTTTGTTTCATTCATATGGTGGAGAATGAAAGTTCAGCCTTTAAATTCATTTTTGCTCAGAAGATTCTTTCCAGAACCATCTGTTTCCCAAGAATCTTCAGACACATGTTTATGATTTCTCCAGTGAAAGGGGTTCTGCAAGGCCTGGAATATCTTGGTGCTAGTTGTCACCATTTTACTCCATCCAGAAGACAGTGAGTATTTCTTATGGATGTCAGCTAAACTGACTCATCCTCAGATGGCAGCCTTATGGAGATGGAAGCTGGAAGAGGTTTTTTCCCATCATCAAGGCAGATTTGATTTGCCTCACTGAAATAACCAGAATGAAAGATGGGGAGTAAAAATGGGTCTAATTCTAGTGTGATTGTGAAGTCATGATTCCCCCTCAGAGCCATTCTCCATGGGTAATGGGAAAGAAGATCTGCCCTTGTGGCTTGGCTTTATGACTTCTGGTCTGCAGTGGACAAGGGTAATGCACAAATATTGCTGACACATGGTGAAAAATGTATTCAGCAAAATAAAACTGACCTCTTCTGCTGCAGCTTTTATATTCATCACACCCCCTAGAAAACCAAGGAAAAGCTACTCTTCTGCTTTTTGAGTTTTCTTCAACAGGAATTTGAAGCTGTTGGAAAGCTGTTTGAGAGCATTGGAAAAGTTTCTATCAACTGATACTCTGTACAGAGATGAAATTATTATATTTTGATGTGCAAATGACAGGTACTAATTTGTCTGGGTTTGTTGTTGTTTTCTTGGGTTTTGTTTGGCAGGGTGAGCAAGGAGATCTGGGGGAAACAGGTTACTCAGGAGAAACTGGTCTTCCAGGCCCACAGGTAACTAACAGAATTTCTGAGTTGTTTTTATGTTAGTTATGGAGAAAATAAATTGTCAGTCTTGGTATTTTGTTTGTATTTTGGAAAGCTTTGTTGACTTCGGCTAATGAATATTATGAGTAAGACTTCTCCTTGGTAAATCTCTTCTGTAACCCCGAGGAATTAAATGTGGCAAGTTACATGGGTGCAACTTCTAGTGAAACTAGAAGAGGAACATGAGTAGCAAAAATAAGTAATTTAGCCAACACATCTCCAACTTTCATGATACTATCAAGCAGATATCTGCAAAATGAATTAATTAGAAATTGCTAGCAATAAATACATAAAATCTATTGCATTGACAAAACCAGTGAGAAAAGCTTTGTTTAAAAACTTTTCTAGGTGGAGTCATTTTGAAGAGAATTATCATGGTAGACTTACAGTAGCTTCTAGCTTAAAGATGCTCTTAAATACTCTAGAGATGCTTTTAACTTTACATTTTAGGATGGAGAAGGCATGCCTACTTGATAGTAGGCTGCTTATGGCTCCCTTGGTATCTTAGACACCTCAGTGAGTCTCTGAATCAGGCTGGCAGGCAGTGACTGTCTCAGCTGCTTAACCCAGGCAAATTCATACAGTGAAACAGCCAGAAGTTTCACCTGTAAAATAAGGCTTGTGAAACAGGCACTGGGATTCTGATTGTTGCAGCAATCTGATTGTCTTTGAAAGGCTGTTAACACTGAACTGACTTTTTCTTTCAATGGTTTCTTTACATCAGGGCCCAAGAGGACCACAAGGCATCAGAGGACCTCCAGGACCACAAGGCATGTCAGGCCCTCTGGTTAGCATTAAATAATATATTCCAGCTGTGCACGTTAGGCCTTTTCATTCTCGGTGTTGATGTTGTTCTTATAAAGAGTTTTCAAAAAGCTCATAAAAAGTAGAAACCAAGGGCTTTTTGGTGTAATACTTAAGGAAACTGATTTGCAGTTTCATATGATAAAATAACAGCCCTGAAAATAGATTTAGGTGCGTGAATAGCAAGTGCCAGAGTGTGATGAGGTTGTAACTGTTGAGCACTGTCTGCTGAACTTCTCGCTTGTGTGATGCTGTTGATTTTGTGGATTCTTGTTCTGGAATTACACCATTGTAACTCAAGACTGGAATGTCCTATGTCATCAGCCTTGGTCATCTGTTTCAGTCAAGTAATGATGCTCATGCTTACATACCCAATTATATATGTGCATTAATATATCTGTGCATATATGCATGTATTAAGTAGGTATCTATGTAGATGGAAAATAACATTTATGTCATACTTGATAACATTTTGAGAATTTTATGGCAGTTGTACAGATGGCAGGAAATAAGTGGAATGATAGCTTGACCAGTAACTTACTTGTGGCCCTCAAAAGCCTGTTATTTTTACTGATTCCATAGTAATTTCAAGCGGCAATGAATCCTTGAGTGCAGTGAGCCCTTGATTTTGTCATTGTGCACCTTTTAACGGATTCTTCTTATTACAGGGTAGTCTGGGAACTCCAGGTTCACCTGGCTCTGTTGGAAAGTTAGGTGCAAGAGGAGCAAAGGTAAAAATTTTTAAAGTATCTAATTGCAGCAATCTAACAGTGTCATTCATTCAAGAATCTGACCAAAGAAGCATGGACTAACAAGGGGCAGTTCCCTACTGTGAAACGTGCAGAATGTTAAGTTTTTAAGATATTTTTAGCTTGCATGGCAAGACAAGTGATGTGCTCAAGGTAATCTTACACATATCAGAGCTATACTAAGAAGGTTTTAGTGTTGCCATGACCACTGTTGTAATTGCTCTTGTGGTAATGGTTCTGAATGGGACCTGGCTTCTCACAAAATGGAGCAGAAGGCAGTACTGACCCCTGAATTTGTTTTATGATTCCTAGAATTTGCCCAATCCATTGAAAATACTCACCAGTGAATCGTAGAATATCTTGTAGATAATGGTTGGAGGGGATCCATGAGAATCATCAAGTCCAACTCCCTGCTTCTTGCGGGACTACTTAAAACTAAACCATAAAGAGCATCATTCATGCTGCTTGAACTCTGACAGGCTTTGTGCCATGATCACTTTTTTTGGGGAGCCTGTTCCAGTGATTAACACTGGATCAGTGACTTTACCCTTGGGGGAAGAACTTTTTCCTAACCTCCAATCTGACCTTCCCAGTTCAAAGAAGATGCTTATGTTAACCTTGTTTTTCTAAAGATTCCAAACAAGTCCAAGGAAGCTTGACTGTTATGATGTCTATTTTAGAGGAATGTGCATGTTGAGATGAACTGCATAAGCATGAAGTCAAACAAAAAGGCTAATACTAACAGCTTGTTCACGTTAGAGTTTACTTACTTATAATAAATGTTATCCTTACTTTCCTTTCATTTATGCTTGTTGATATGTGAGATTTTATTTAATAAAAATAACTCAATTTGGGTGTTGTTGCATCTTTGAATCTAAAAATCACAAATAACACCAGTTAGCTAAGCCTTTCAGACTCTTTGAAGGGTTGTAGCATTTAGTGACAGAGAGGTACCAGAAGGTCAAAGTGCTACTATGAAAAACATCACTGTGTGGAAACATATTAAAACAGTGACAAAAATTGGGAAGATATATAGGAATCTCCATCATACATTCCATTTTCTCAGTCTGGTTTCGTGCTGTTTAATATTAAGGTCTTTGTTAGAAGAATGTTCAATAAGAAAGTGAAAACAAAAATGGAATTGAAGAAAAGAAACCTTGCAAGAGGACTAAGAACACAATGCAGACAGCCTGCCTGGGAAATATAATTTGCTATCAACAGGTGCTTCAGGCTGGTAGAATTCCAGAATATGTCCTGCTACCATTAATATATATTTTTTTCAAACTCCACTTTTTTCGCTTGTAATTCTTTATAACAATGGGAGTTGTATTGAACAAAGGCCTTTGGGGTTTAGCCGCATGAGTGCTCAGCATGTTCTGATTTGCCAAGTCCGTTCCAGTTCCACCACCAGGAACAGTCCATGAAACATGGTCTGTAATGGAAGGCTTTTGCCCAGCATCAAGTAATCTATAAAATGTATAGGCACACTTCAGTTTAAGAGACAAGTTTGTGTTTCAGAGAGAAGAACTCTCCTGAATGAGCCAAACCTAATGGCTTTTGTGTTGCAATTATAACAGGGTGAACCTGGTGACCCTGGAGAGAAGGGCCTAGTTGGACCACCTGGACAGAGAGGCATTCCTGTGAGTCTTTCTGCCATAATTTAGGACTCCTGTATTTTAATACCTATCCATCTGAATCAGTACCATTCATTCCCTTCTATTTTCTCTATTTGATACCATTAAAACTATTTCACCTTTGGTTCTCAGTTTCCTTATGGACACCAGATTTCTTGTGGGCTAGAGAGAATATCTTTTCCCTCAAATTCTCTAGAAGTGAGACAGTATGATAAATGTAGGGCACACAGTGGAAAGGAACTATGACCTCTGTCCTTGTTTTCCCTCTACAGTTTTTGCCATCATTTGCTAGTGGTTTTAGATTGTGTTTTGGTAGCTTGTCCTACTTCATCAGTCTTAACAGCGTGGGCACCTCATTGTAATGGGACATCTTTATTCCAAAATGAAATTGAATATAAACCTAATCCTCTATTAAAAGCTAACTCATACTATATTTAACCTACACAGGGCAAGGATGGCAGAGATGCCTATGGTCCTGAAGGAAGCAAAGGAGCAAAGGTGAGTGCTTCAAGTCAGAGAGTCTCTCGGCCTCCATTCTACTGTGCCATCAAACATGACCATCCATATTTAATTAAAAAGAATGCCAAGTGCATTTCTATGGTTCGGTGAGAGGCTCAGGATTATCACAATCCTTGTGAGACATTTTTCCATAGGATATTGTTTTGAGGACCACTCACTCTTACTCTTTCCCTGATGTGTGTATGTATATGTGGAGGATTGTACTTCTTGGAGTACACAGTCCTTTCTTCCCACTTCAGCCTGCCTGACCAGACACTGTTATTGGCAAGTATTGGTAGGCCAGCCACTAAGGGATCTTTTAATTTTTCTTCTTTCAGAGGAGGGATTCCTCAGCTACAAAGTTGGGGATGATATGCTTCAAACACCCTTGCTGTTTTAATGTGAAATATTCTTCTTTGTTCTCCTAAGGTCAGCAGTAAAATCTGAGGATTAACTTCTGGATTGCTAAGAAATTCTTATCATTCCACTCACAGTGCTGAAAAAAAAAAATAATTAAATGGCTACTTCCCTAAAATTGTGTAAGAATTCAGCTAAAATAAAAAGTATACAGAAAGTATGAGGTCAAAATCATTGCACCAGTGGATCAGTCCGTGAACAAAGCAGTCAGGATGTTGGAAACAGCTGCAGTTCTCCTTTCAGAGAGTTTGTGCAGTATTGCAACTAGTCCATTCTTGTTGCTTGTGAAACAGAAAGGGTCCAGTGAATCTCACTCGTAGGCCTATCTGTTTCACTCTCTCTTTTTGTGGGAGAGCCAGAGTGTTGCCGAAAGCTGCAGAAAAGATATGGAAAGCCTTCTAGGAGCCTCTCCAATAGATAAACTCCTTTTTCAAAAATGGCTTTTTGGTAAAATGACTCTTGATATTTCTTCTTTTCCAATCTCTTTTCTTACCTTCTTAGCTCTACCAATTTCCTTTGATGGCAGGGTTTCGTGGGTTACACATACTTTGTATGCAAGAGGACAAGGACATATATAGGTAGTGTGAATTCTGGTGTTTAGGAAAGGTACACTTCACTTCTGATTGGTTTTTGTGAGAGCTTCTGTATTTCTCATGGATGAACAAAGAACACACTAAAAACTGAAGTAACTGAAAACAGTTGATGACTTGACTTCTAGTAAGCCAAGAAAATATTATGGTATCATTTTTTAGTCTGGGTGGTACAAAATTTTGAAACTACATTCGAACACTGAGTTCTGAATGTTATACTTTACTCATAAGTGCTCCACATGAATTCCTCTACATGTTATTAGGAGGCATGAATAAGTTTTGATAAAACACTTACTTGAGAAATGGAATATTCTCAAAAATTTAGAAACTATTGGAAATTCTTAAAATGCTCTTGTTTTAGATGAGCAAGGTATTAATCTAAAATGGTGTCATTTGAGACCAGACTAGCAGCCACTATTACTCGGATGGGTTCTAAAGCTGAGAATAATTTTGAAATTGTTTTCGGTTTAATGACATCACACTCTAAGCAGATTACAACATTCCAGATTCTTATGAAATCTATGTCCTTTCTTTTCATAGGGAGAGTCTGGATTCATAGGACATCCTGGTCCACAGGTATGATTACATGGGCGTGTTTGTGTGCTTTTTGTCTTGTTTTACATTATTCTTATTTGGAACAAGTTACCTGTGTTTCTATCTGTCTTCTCCTTCCCAACAAATTCTGGATTTCATTAATTTTCAGGGAGAAGAAGGAGATCCAGGCATTCCAGGAGCTGAAGGACCCAAAGGAATTAGGGGTAGAAGAGTAAGAATGATGAATCTGCTAACTCTGTGAGAGTTCTAAAAGTAAAACCCTTACACCCAAAGTGTTTCTTACCAAAAGTTTTTTAAATTGGTTCCCACACTAATCTTTTATTGCCATACCTTGGGCAAGAGGTCTTGAGAGAATGCAGGTCTAAATCTTCATAAGTGATAGTTGCTAATAATTCTTAGGAGTGGTAGTCTATAAAAATGCAGGATCCAACTCACAGTATCATTACAGTTTATCTGCCTGATAAAATTTGGTACTAGTGCATGCAATTATAAAGAATAAAACTTGTATTTCTATTTTTAGGGTAATGCTGGCACACCAGGTTCCCTGGGAGATCCAGGTGACCAAGGGCCATCAGGACCTATGGTAATTTTATTTTTTTTTTAATAAAATTTTTATTTTTAAAAATCACCCTTGAATTGCTCTTGAACTTACTATTAGATTGATGGAATATCTAATAGTGTTTCACATGGTAAACTATGCTTAATCGGCCTGGCAGTTGCACAGAGTTATGTCTTGCTTGTGGGTGTGT
This sequence comes from Coloeus monedula, assembly GCF_965178545.1. Taxonomy (NCBI): domain Eukaryota; kingdom Metazoa; phylum Chordata; class Aves; order Passeriformes; family Corvidae; genus Coloeus; species Coloeus monedula. The sequence continues at coordinate 43,526,317 of NC_138781.1, forward strand.
GTGTGCAGGAGCACCTGTTGGAAATGGAACTGCAACAATACAATGCTGGCCCGAATTTCTTCCACAGTACCTGGTATTGTCTTTAGGCTGGGTAAACATCTAATTAAAAGAACAGAAAATACTGAAATGTAGAACTGAATAGATCTGCTGAAAGCCAATGCATTTTTTTTTTAAATTTAAAAAGAAAAGCCATTTAAAATCAAACTTGAAGTTAAAGGCACTTATTTAAAGCTTAAATTGACTATAACCTCTTAATCCATAATACAAGTAGATGCCTTGATGTACTTTTCCAGTGTCTGTGTTCTGCATTTTATACAACAAAATGTTTTATTCTCTATCTAAGCAGATGAAAGGATTGTGGATTTCAGTAGGATTTAGGACTAGCCCTTTAGGTAGTTAGGAAAATCTCTGTATGTGTCTGTCTCTACCCTGTGGCAATTCTGAAAATCAGCTCCACAGTGACCAGAGACAATCCCTACTGTTAGTGACTTGTTTACTTTCTTAAGCTTACTCTTTCAGTTTAAATGTGGAACATTACTGGTAACAGTATCTTTACCTGTAAAACATGGCCCACAGGATGTGTGCAACTTAGAAAACATTTTTTTTCCCTTCTCATTACATTGTGTTGGTTAATGAATGTACCTGTCCCACTTTATTCTATGATGCTGGGCACAGAATGGCTAAAAGAGTGCCTGCTGGAGTACATTGCCCTCTCTGCTGCTTGGCCACTCACAAAATTGATGGATAGACAGATCTTGTGAGCTGATGATCCACAGCTGTAGGCCTTGCCAGTCCATGGTACAAGAAGTCTTCAGAGGTATTTCAAGTTCAAGATCTCCTCTTCAAGTGTAGAAATGAGAACAGAGCTTGGGATGTATGGGCTTGGTGGGATTACTGCAGTAGCAGTGAATCAGTGAAATGAGAAAGTGGGAACACTATAAGAAGTGGAAGAGATAGGAATGCAGGAAGAGGTACAGGTAGTAGGCAGGGCCAGCCAAGACAGGCTTGTTTCACCCATCCTTGGTGATTTGATTATCCAATGTGTCAAGTCTGCACAGCTCAGTCACCACCACTGTAGTGGTACGGTAGAGAGAGGGTAAGGAGAAGGAAGTGTGATGTGGAGTTCAAATTGTTTGCTGTATCTCAGTGCAGCTCCCTGGGACTAAGTGAAATTTTTCAGTAGTCTTCTTATGTATCTGAAATGCACACATGATGAATGCTCTCAGACTCCCTTGAAAATTAGTTATTTTTCCTGTATTTTATTCCTGTTATGAAGATTAAACAATACTTTTATTTTGAAAAAAAGGATGCTTGGAGTGCTGTTATTTTCCCAAAGCTCCCAAGGAGAAGGTTGCAGAGTAGGCAAAGCTGTCATGATGTGTATATGGTCTGCACGATCTTCCAGGGTAGAACTGTGGGGTTTGTACTGTACAAGAGGAGAGGGAAAGCTTGTCACACACGAGATGTTGGAAAGTATGTGAAGTGCAAATAACAGAACCATAGCAGAGAAACTGCTGTTTATAAAGGAACCCAGTTCTGAATTATGCTGGTCCTCAAGGGCAACAAGTATTGAAAATTTAAAAACCATTAAGGAAAATGGACTGAGAAATAAATATTAAAGGAATAAAGTAAACTGCAACTCCAAGCAGGTCCACAGAAATCTATGCTGGGAACCACTGTCTCCTCGTATTTCAAATTCATAAACAGTTGTTGGGAAACACTGTTTGCCTGCATTTTCTTTGGGCTACAGAGTAATGGAAATGCATTATCAGGGTCTGATTTCTTCGACCTGTGTTTAATTTGTTTCAGGGTGCCAAGGGACCAGTGGGCACCATTTTAATGGAAGTAAGTAATCACCTTACAGCTAACTGTATACTACATGGAATTATCTTTAGTCCTCCGTTTGTGATCACTGACAGCAATGAGCACAATTAGCTGTTTTAAACCAGTATCTTTGCCATGTGCTTGTCAGAGTGTGCAGTGGGTTCTTCCATTCTGCAAGCAACCAAGGAATGAGAAACAATAATGCGTGTGGATTAACACCATGTGCTAGCTTTTGCAAACTGTTGGACCATTAATATTCATTTATCAGTTTCTTCATATCAGTTGACATACCAGCTCATGTTAGGGTTGCTTTTTCCCCTCTTGTAAAGGAAGGCATTTCTTCAGCAACAGTTATTTTCACTGGGAATAGAAGTGCAGAATTTCTTCACAGTCCTAATCCCACGTAAAATGAACACTTCTGAGTAAAGGCTTCATTAATCCTTGCATGGGTGACTACCTGCAGGCAATACTGTTGCAGGTGTGTTCTATGTCCAGATGGCATCCTCCTCTCCTTCATGGACCTCTCTCTTCCTATGTGAGTCACTACTGGAATGCCCATTGTTTATGGAAGTGCCATTGACTGGTGACATCCTAGATCAATTTATTAAACAAAATGAAGAATGGATAGATGATTTCTTAATACTTCAGAACATCATTAAATGCCAACAGAATATGTCTAAAAAATGTGCCTAGTTTCTTCAGCAAGAGGGGAGAGTCCCTGTACTACCTATTATTAAAAGGAACTGGACTCTGTGATTCTGGATTTACTGTAATGAAAATTATTTTAGGACCTGGGATACAACCTTCAGCTCAAACCAATAGTGAGTTTCCCAGTCTGGGCTGGTCTGGGGTTTGCCATTAATTCCTTGTTTCATTTTGATCCTGCAGCCTTGTGAACTTGTGAATTTTACCCGAAAAAACTGCCGTAAGTGGGGAACTTCTTTTACCTCTGATTCTGCCTAGTCACTCTTCTTAAATGGAATAGCCTTCACTGAGAACCCTAAAACTGGTAATTTGTTTCTGGGTTCAGTTTGACTGGTAGTTGTTAATTGTGAAGGGGTTTCAGCAGGTGTATGAAGCAGATTTACACTTTTTGCTCATTTTTCCTATGTGTTTATTACAAAAACACTAACAAATATCTCTTTTCCTCATTAAAGATTAAATTAATCTTTGGCATTGTGCCAATACCCTTTGGGGAGTTCTCTTAGCGAAGACAGTATTTGTATATCAGCTGTCCTCCAGATTACGTGTGTTCATTCTCAGACGTGTGCTCAGCAGAACCCAGGACAATTTTTTAAAATTCTTATCCAGTAAAATTGCACTGTTTCACGTATTTGATTGTAGAAGAGGAATGTGGTCTTGCACTGACAGACTCTGTCAGTTGTCTGAACTTTTAGTCAGGCTCTTTATTGAAAGCAAATGAATATTTGAAATTATTTTAATATGAAATTATATGAAATTATTTTAATGCATATGAGTCCAAAATAATTTAATTGCTCTCCCTCTCTTCCTTCCAGCATGCGCATCAGGTAAGCCCACCTGGTCTCTGCACATCCATTCTTTTATAGACTTGAAGAAAAAACTAACAATGTTTGAGTTGTGGAAAGGTTCTCACACAACTTTCCTGCTTCGATATACAGACGCATGTCCAGCTTATCCAACTGAAGTGGTATTTGCCTTGGATATGTCTGATGACGTTACACCAGCTGCATTTGAAAGAATGAGGAGCATTGTTACCTTATTGCTGAAGACTGTTAAGATCAGTGAAAGCAATTGCCCAACAGGCGCTCGTGTCTCTGTTGTTTCTTTCAATACCAACATGCACTACCTCATCCGATTCTCAGAATTCCAAAAAAGCAACTTGCTGCTACAAGCAGTCCAGAGAATCCCTCTAGAGAGATCCACTGGAAAACGAAATATTGGGGCGGCCATGAGATTTGTTGCAAGAAATGTCTTCAAACGTGTTCGTCAGGGCATCCTCACAAGGAAAGTTGCCCTATTTTTTACCAATGGTCCATCACAGGATGATGTTGCCATCAGCACAGCTGTGCTTGAGTTGAGTGCCTTGGATATCACTCCAGTGGTTATTGCCTTCAGTGAAGTGCCGAATGTCAGACGTGCCTTCTCTGTAAGTATTGGAAACTGAGTCCATCACCCATTTGCTGAGTATCTGCTTGATATTTGAGCGAATCCTGTTCTCAAGCCACTAAGTTCTACAGGAACTATCCAATCATTTATTAGAAAGGTATACAGTAAATGTTACTATTTTAACAAAGAAACAGTGTTTCACTGGACTATAATGATCACCATCTGACCTCTTTCTGCACATGAATTATAAATCACTTGTGCTTTTAGGGCAAATCAGAGAATTTTCGTAATGCTGTGTTAATTTCACTTACTTACCTATGCCATTATACTCCTGAAGTTGTGACACATAATAACGATGTAACTAACAAACTCTGGCCCTAGTTTCTAGAAAAAGTAGTAGAAGGCTTCAAGCACACTAGGTTCTTTCAAAAGAACATTAAGTTAGCAAAGCTCCTTTTGATGTCTTTAGTGCCATTAGTACAGGAGAAAATGATGAAATTTTGTTTTAAAATATGACTTCCTATGAAAGATAGCAAACAAAAATAAACAGTTCATTTTACAAGGTACAAAAGGAAGGCAATTCTGAATTTATTTAAGGTTTCATAATATAGATTCTATGTTCTCTGTCTTTTCAATTTGTTTAATATCATCTGAGCTCAGTTTTAATTTTAAATAAAAACCTTTCCAGCTGTTATTTCCTCAAAATTTTCCTTCTAAAAGGAAATACGTTCACTTGTACATGATGAAAAGTGCAAAACTTGGAGTCTAAGCTCTGATCTAGCAACATCCAAGTCAGCCCTTTATTATTCATATTATATTTGTTCTCATGCAGCCTCGTATTTCTTAGTTGATTCTTGTATTTTTCTGGCTGAATGATAATTTAGCAGAATAAAAAATTTCTGCTGACATATGAGAAGGAAGCTTATAGTTTATTGCCTGGGTTGCTTCACAGGATAAGCAGGAGCAAGAATCAGTATTTTCTTTACTTAGTATAAGCAGATTAAAACTCTGAATGCATGTGATGACATCTGGTGACTTTACATAAATCAGCCTTCAGAGTAGAAAAGTTTAAAAGAGCTGCTTAGCAGGGGGAAAGGCAAAAAATTCTCTGCCCAGCACTCCCTTAAATTTGAAATGATGGCAAGGCAATCAGCCTCACCACCACCCCCCAAGTAAATACAACTTCCCTTTTTCTTTCAGATGGATTTCTGCCCTTGCAGTTGTGAGTTGGTGTAATCTTTATGATCCTACAAGTCTGTAGCCACAGATACTTACTGGCTTTACTTTGCTGTAGGAACTTCAGTTTAGAGATCACTCACACAGTCATTGCCAATTCTAATTCCTTTGAAGAGTTCTATGTATAACATTCCTTACAGATGTTAATAAGAATTTGTGTTGTGTATAACACACAAAGCTGAAGTTTAATGCAAAGAAGTAATTATTTCTTTGCTCACCATTATATCCTGTAATACTGTGATATTTTAGAGCCATTTTTATTTATCTTAGTCCACAAGGAAATGCTTTTCCATTGGATCACATTTGGATGAGGTTGGGTGGTGGTCAGTGAAATTGTAGAATTCTGGAGCTTCTTCAGGGTTCCTCAAGCAATTCTGTGTTCAAATCTTCTACTGTAAAGATTGTCTTTCTTCAGATGATCACAGGAAACACATAGGTTGTTCTCATGCTAGAACTTTCTAATGCTAGAATTTTCTCTCCCAAGAAATCATCTTCACTCTTTGTCCCAGAAAGAGCTGAGATATCCTGCCCTTTTCTCTGTAGAAAAATAGCACCCATTAAGAAAAGGTGATAATCCTTCACTGGCAGAAAAAACAAAATGAAAAAAGAAAAAGTTCTAATACATTTTGCCCATCTTCTAATGTTACTTTTGTGCCTGCTTTAAAACACAGATTGATGACACTAGAAGATTTCAATTATTTGTTTGGGAAAGACAAGAGGATGAAAATGTGGAGGGCATCACATATTGTACACTTTGCTTTGGTAAGACATTTTACTAATTGCATCCGTTGTATTGGCCTATTTACCATTTCAATGACAAATTCTATAGCTTTTATTTTGCAAAGTAGTGATGGGGATTTTTTATGGTACACCTTAAGCATGTCTGTGCTGAAATATAAAAGAAAAATATTAATGAACAACACATTGGTCAGAATCCTACTGCCATAAATGGTCCTACAAGGAGTTTGCAGATGTGTTAAGAACAGTATGGTTGGTTGCATGGAGCAACTCAGCCCATGGAGGTGTCTGAGTGTTCCCATTACAGGCTGGCTACAAGACAGTGCTGTGGCTGTTTCTTGTCATCTCCAAGAGAAACTTCACTCCTTTACAGTGGAAACTTCACTCCCTTTTCTGTCTCTGACATTCCAGCTTCCAGCCAGTTGAACCCTTCTGCAGCTGGGCCTTCTTGCCCTCTGTGACAGATCATTTTGTGTTTACAGAATACCACTGCTGGGGAGTTACAATTCTAACTTCCTCTTCAGTGGATGGTAAGAACTAGAATCTCAAAACCACGAAAGCTGTATAATTAATTTCTGTCTCAGCCATGTGAAATGAATTACTGTGTTTAGCATTTCCTTTCCAACAGAAATGCACTTAAAATAGCAGTATGATTTTGGGAAACCAGGCTCATTTGCTATAAATTCTACACTGTGAGAGGGGAAGAAGCTACTAAATGATAATATGTCAAAATGTTAAACAATGACCTGAGATGAAAATTAGAGTTTGATTCTGTGTCCTTTACAGTGTTTAGATTTGAACAGGAGAAAATTCTTCCAGGGAACTGTTATCCATGAAGTTTTACCTTATGAATCTTTTTCTGCTCTTATGCATGAATAATTTCCCATGGTATCTCAAAAACTTCTTCATCTGTCGTTCCTTGCTAGAACAAAAAGATTCCAAGCTCCCATGTTGTTGGCTGGTGGGTTTTGTTTGTTGTTTGTTTGGGGGTTTTTTAGTTGTTTGGTTTTCTGGATCAAAGTTTAAGAATAATAAAAAAGATTTTTGTAGTGGGCTGACCCTGTCTGGATGCCAGGCACTCACCAAAGCCTCTCTATCTTTCCCCTCAACAGCTGGGCAGGGGATAGAAAATATAATGAAGGGTTGATGGATTGAGATAAGGACAGAGATCACTCATCAAATACTGCCATGGGCAAAACCAAACTCTAATTAGAAATATTAATTGAATTTATTACTAACAAAATCAGAGCAGGATAATTAAAAGTAAAAATTAGACCTTAAAAGCACCTTCCCCCCACCCCTCCCTCCTTCCCAGCTCTACCTTCTCCCCACCAGCAGCACATGGAGATGGGGAATGGGGGTCATGGTCAGTTCATCACACTTTGTTTCTGCCATTGCTCAGGGAGAGTGTGGGGTCCCACCCATGGGACATAGTTCTTCATGAACATCTCCAACAGGAGATGGGAGTCCATCCCACGAGTAACAGTTTTCTGCAAACTGCTGCAATGTGAGTTCATCCCACGGGCAACAGTCCTCCCCAGACTGCTGCAGCATGGGTCACTCTTCCATGGGGTGCAGTCTTTCAGGCACAGGGTCACAAGTCTTGCCATCAAACCTGCTCCAGCCTGGGCTCCTCTCTCCAGGGGTCTGCAGGTCCCTGCCAGGAACCTATTCCAGCATGCGCTTCCCACAGGTTCACAGCCTCCTCTCAGGCATCCACCTGCTCCTGCATGGGGTTCAGCCATAGGCTGCAGCTGGATCTCTGCATCCCCATGGATCTCCATGGGCTGCAGAGGCACAGCTGCCTCACCATGGTCTTCACCACAGGCTGAAGGGGAATGTCTGCTCTGGTACTTGGAGCACCTCCTCCCCCTCCTTCTCCGCTAACCTTAATGTCTGCAGAGTTGTTCCTGTCACATATTTCCACTCTGATTTTCTCTGGCCACAATTAAATCTGCACAATAGCTTTTTTCCTTCTTCTTGTTCTTAAATATGTTATCACAGAGGCATTTCCACCATTTCTAATTGGCCTTGGCCAGTGGCATGTCTCTCTTGGAGCTGGCTGGCATTGGCTCTGCGGGACATGGAGGAAGCTTCCATCAGCTTCTTACAGAAGCCACCCCTGTAGCCCCCCCACTACCAAAACCTGGCCACACAAATGTTATACAGATCTACAGGACTGTGTGAATTTTTTTATAAATCATTGGTTTTGTTATATTGCTAAATAATTCAATGCCTATTGGCTCTTCCTCTCTAGATAAATGCAATCCAAGAACCAACTGTGAGGTGCCTTTTTCTCCCCTGGTTCAGATGGATATGGATATCACTTACATCATGGACAGCTCTCGCAGCATTAGCAGTGAAGAGTTTCAGAGAGCCAAAGACTTTGTGAGCAACATGTTGGATCAGTTTGTTGTTTCCTCACAGCCAAATGAATCATATGGAGGCATCAGAGTGGCACTGGTGCAGCAGGCTCCCAGGGGCTTCCTGCCTGACAGAAACCAGACACCTGTGGCCTTGGAGTTTGATCTAGTCACATACAGCAATAAAGATTTGATGAAGAAACACATCCAAGAGTCTGTTCACCAACTGGAAGGGCCATCAGCCATTGCTTCTGCTCTACAGTGGACAGTTGAAAACGTGTTCTTTAAAGCCCCCAGACAAAGATCTCACAGGGTCATATTTACAATAGTTGGAAGCAAAACAAGCACATGGGACAGAGAAAAGCTGAGAGAGATTTCACTCGGAGCCAGGTGCCAAGGATTCACCTTGTTCACTCTTGCACTTGGCAGAGATGTGAGTGACAATCAGCTGGTGGAGATGTCAAGCTCCCCCACAGACCAGCACTTACTGACAGTGGGCAGGCTTTCCACACCAGAGATGGTGTATGCTCAGAGGTTTAGCCGGGCATTCCTAAATCTTCTACAACGTAAGTATCACACAGTGGCATTTGCTTAAGTTATGTAATGAAAGACAAATGCTGTGTAGAAAAAGGTAGTCAGTATGTATATGTTATCATTCAGTTCCTGGTCATACTTAGCTGCTTATCTTTCATGATTAGTTTACCTTAGATGCTGGACATTAATGATGGTGCCAGTAATGACAGAACAGCATTCTATTCTAGTCTTAAGTAGTCTTTTCCCCTTAAGGTTTTATTTAATGTGTGGCTTTGTGGACTCCACTTTCACTAAAGATGGACCATTCTTCAGCTAAGAGAACACCATCATATTCCTGATTTAGGCCCACATTTCTCCTCAGACCATTGGCAAATCCAGATTTACTGAGCTGTTTATGCCTATTTAGGCTTTTGGACAGGTACAGGATAAATATTTAGCACATTTGACCTTGACCTCTATACGGAGCAGAGAGAGGACTCACTTTTCAAGACACATTAATGCAGATTAGAAGGTCTTAGATGCTTTGACATGGAAACAAGAGAATATCAAAAAGGAAATCGCCGTTTATTTAAAATCCTCATCAGAAGCATATGCTTGGAGACGTCAAATTTTCTATAGAAGGATAAATAGTGTATTACAGAGCAAGACAAAAGTACAAAAGATTGGTTTTGGAGTCATTCTCATCTAGCTTATCTCTATTATAATTTTCATTTTCCTGGACATGGTGTTCTGTCACTCGGGATGTAGTGTGTTACTTAATGAAAGATGCAAATTCCGGATCACAAAAACAGCCATGTAGTGGCTTTTTATTAACGGTATTGGGGTTTCATGGACTTTAAAACTCACCTATGTTACCTGTGCTTTCTCACAGAAGAAATGAACAGTTATCCTTCACCTGAACTTCAAGAAGAGTGTGAAAACTTAGATCGGGGAGACGTACAACAGGAGGCATCTACGACAGAAAGGTTGGAAATCGCCTATTTAACTTCTTGAGTGTGTACCTCTGAATGTAAGATTTCTCCCTTTGGGTTAGTAGTTACATTCAAAGTAGTTATAATAGAAATGGGATTGGGGTCAAAATTTTTTCACATTTTTCAGAAGGAATGAACCAGATGCATTTTTCAAGGTCATATTGGTGCTTAAATATATTTTTCCCCCCATCCCTGGAAGGATGCCTTTTCCTGGAATGGCTGAAACTGGTTCCAGTCAAGTTTTGGAAGACGTGGAAAAAAATAAAAGTAGAGTCATGAAGAGTATGAAAGAGAATGCCAAAGAACCTGTATACACAATGCCAGAAATGAGAGATGATTATGAGGAGAATGAACATTTCACAGAGGAAGATCCTAAAAGAGAAAAGCCTCAAGAGTGTGGAAAAGCTCAGGAGAAGAACAAGAAAAACTTAAAGACAACAGTAGAAACTAGAGGTGCCTGTAATGATTATGGTATGATTCTAGAATATGAAAATCTCTTTTAATTCAGTAAAAAGACTAAATTGTGAAGGACTCAATTGAATATTTTTACAAGAGGAAGAATTCCCAATTACATTTTTCCAAAGCTTTTAGTCACCATATATTAGTATTCAGTCCAAATCTATATAGTAGTTAAAGACTGAATTACAGGTGTCATTATAACTTCAGTTTTGATTTATAACTTTTTGTAATAATATCATATAAAGTTCTAATCCACCTTACTAAAACAGTCAATCATTTTAAAATCCCCAAGTTGCACTGCAATTAGTGAGTTACTCCTGCTGCTGATTTAGCTGAACGTGGAGGAGCTAAATATATCTCTGCTACAGTCTGTTCCTGTAGGAAGAACAGGATCCATCAGCAGAGGTATCAAAATATATATACTTCATGGTTTTGACTTCGTTTCCTAATGATGCATTTTTCATTGCAGATTTGCCATTAGATATAGTTATGGGAAGCTGATTGTGAGATTATTTGTCACTGATGTTCTTTTAACACTATTGAGTGTTTTTCTTGTTTAAACTACAATTAGAGAGAATTTATGTGAAAATAAATGAAAAGGTATCTGGACAGTTTGGGGTGTGGTTGCTCATTTTTACAGCTGTTATCCATTTGTTTTTCATCTCTCTCCACTCAAGAATGGTTCTGGAAATGCCTGGTAGCCTCATTCATGATGAGAGAGGATTAGTAACAGGAAGATATAAATGAATATATAAATAAAATATTTCCTTTGAGGAAATAGTCATGGTCACTGCATTTAAGTGAGAAATGACCCAAGTCACTTATGAGAGATGTATGAACTGCCTTTCCCAATCCCGTGCTGTAGTTAGTGATCCAACAGTTTACTTCTAAAAACATGTTCCAGAACTTGCCTTTTGAGAGATGTACTTTGTGCTCATCTCTTGCTTGAAATTTTTGCTTTTCAGTTGGTTAGGAGAAGGTTATGTCATTTTAAATCTTTAAAATGTATTGCTATTGGTATATTTCTTTATTTCTCAGTTCTTCCTCTTTAATGTTGTACTGACACCAAAGTCTAGAGCTGCCTTTCTGTCGTCTTTTGAGTAACTCCAAATTTACATCGGTGAAAGATGATTTGATCTGTTCTTACTGAATACCAGATTGCTACAAACTATGCTTCTCTCACCTGCTTTGCTAATTTATGCAGTTTGAATCTGTAATACTCTTGGATTTGGCTAAGAGACTACCATGGATAGTTTAACAACCTATGTATATTAATTTACGAAATTTTATTGATGGATACCAGTATAAGAAGTTGGAATAAAGAAGAGGGGAATTATTAAAAAGTTTATTCTACTAATCCCTATGGACCAGGTATAGTTATTTTAGAATCATTTAAATAAAAATTTTATGTTAGAAAAGTAAACACCTTTTAGCATTCCTTCTGTTTATGGCAATGAAAATCTTCTTGTTTCAGAAATTCTTTCTGGGTAAAGATATCATGAAAAGAGGGTGTTCACGCTGACACTTGTGGGGTTATAGATGAATACTTAGTGAATCTTTATAAGACCTTGAAGACTGGCTACTTTTGTCTGACAGTTTGCACTGAACATTGCTTTTCCCTGAATTTACAATTCTGAGAAGGGTAGACTTTTCTTTCATTAAATCTGTCTCTTATTTCCCTTTTCCAGATGCATGTGACCTTGTTCAAGATAGCGGAGAATGTCAGAATTACATTTTGAAGTGGTACTACGACAAAGAGCAGAAAATGTGTGGTCAGTTCTGGTATGGGGGCTGTGGAGGCAATAAAAATAGATTTGAAACACAAGAAGAATGTGGATTCTTGTGTATAGAGTCTTCCTAGTGCAGAGACACTTAAATTACATTAATTCATCAGTTAGACTATCAGGTTGATGTGGAAAAGGCATTCAAAGAGGAAGCTTTACATAACCACTTGGCTCCCATATTTCAGTTGAAAGAAATACTTGATTATAAAGTTATTATCTGGTAACATAACTGTGAAAATAAAATTTAGTCTATTTCTCCGTTGATCTAACATGTTGAGTATTGAGAAACTCTTGTTAGCCAACAGTGCATTGTTTAAAAGGCATAAAAGTATTGAAACTTGACTTTCTTCCATAAATACAAAAATATGCACTTTCTGAATATACTGCATAAAATAAAGCAGTGCCTCAGAGAATTACACAAAATAATATCAGATGCAAGACACTAACATCAAAATATTTTGATGTGTTTGCTTACGTTTATCCTCCTTATAGAAAATACCAGAAAGCATTTAGATCTCAAATGACAGAATTCCTAGAACTTAATTCACTTAACAGGGTTTAAGAGATTTATTACCATAGAGTCATTCTTGGCTTCTTCTTCTTTTTTTTTTTTTTTTTCCTTCGGAATAATCCAATATGTGAATAAAATCAATCATTCTCAAATGTTTTACTTCTGTTGTTAGTTCTTGAAACAGGTGTAAGCATATTCTCATGGTGTGGCTTTCCATTGGTAAATAAGCATTGGTCCCCTTTCCTAGTTACCAGATGTCAGACAAGTGCTTTTATTTTAGAACATTAGATTTTCATGGCTGCTCTTGAGTGAAAGAAAAAATCCTGAGGACATCTGATTGAGGACAGTAAATGCAGTGCCCTGCAGAAGGGTAGGACTTAGCTGAAATCTCATACTCTGATGACTTACCCAAACTCTGTTGTTGCCCACTTTATGGCTGTAGATGTCATGGTGCACTTAACTTTGTCACCACAGGCCATTCTGCAGAGGTGGCTGTACTCACCTGGAATTTTATTCTTCTCTGGATTCACTTACAAGATACAAGAATAGATCTAGCAGCATCCCTTGAAAAAAAGAAAAAAGATTAAACTGGAAGAAGAGCTGTAAAAATTTTGCAGAAAATGTTTCTTACTTAAGAAATAAAGTGAAATAATGACATATATTCTGTACATGAAGATGGATGTCACTGGATATAAAACAATATGTGCCAGCTTTCCTTATACAAAATTTTAACACTCCCTTTAAAAATACTGGGTTTGCTCTGATTCAGAGAAATCCCATGCATGACAGTGAGCTCTTCTTAGCAGAATGGGAGGGCTGGTTACACTACTGACTCTATGGAAAGAAGTTCTTGTCCACTTGTAGAAGAAGCTAGCAGGGAATTCTATGATCAGTATTAGAGGGGCCCTGCCTCCAGCCAGGTGAAGGAGAGGGATAACTGGGTTTGCTGAACTGTGTGGATTTGATGGCCTGACATATCAGACCCACAGGAGTACAAGGCTTTAGTAGACACTGGTGCACAGTGTGTCCTAATGCCATCAAGCTATGGAGGAGCACAAGTCATTTGTGTTCCTGGAGAGACGGGAGGATCCCAGCAGCTGACTCTGTTGGAGTCTGAGATTAGCCTTAGACTGGGAATGAGTAGTGAAAGCATCCCATTGGGACTAGACCAGTGGGTCCATACATCCCTGGCATAGACTGTCTCAGGAGAGGGTATTCCAAGGACCCAAGAAGGTATTGGTGAGCTTTCAGTGTAGCTGTCCTGGAGACAGAGGAAATTAAACAGCTGTCTGCCTTACCTGGTCTCTTAGACAGCACATGTCATGTTGCTGAAGGCTGGAGAGCAATAGGTGCCAATCACTACCACAGCAGTGCACCAGAAGCAATATTGCATCAACTAAGACTCCATGATTTCCACCCGTAAACTGATTTGTTGACTGAAGAGCCCAGGAGTGATCAGCAGGACCTGCTCGCCCTTTAACAGCTCCATCTGTCCAGTGAGAAAGCTTAATGGAGGATGGAGGCTGACAGCAGACTACTGTGTCTTGAATGAAGTCATGCCACTGCTCAGCACCACTGGACCAGACATGCTGAACTTCCATATGAACTGCAGTCAAAGGCAGCCAAGTGCTGTGCCAAAATTAACACTTGCTAATGCCTTTTTTTCAGTCCCTTTGGCAGCAGAGTGCAGGGCACACTTTGCTTTCACTTGGAGGTATTACTGTATACCTGAAATCGACTGCCCCAGGGGTAGGAAAAAGCCCTACTGCCATGGACTGATGCAGGCTGCACTGGAGCAGGGTGAAGCTCCAGAACACCTGCAGTACATCGATGATACCATTGTGTGGGGCAATACAGCAGAAAAAGTTTTTGCGAAAGGGAAGAAAATAGTCCAAATCCTTTCGAAATTCAGTTTTGCCATAAAACAAAGTAGAGCGAAGGGACCTGCACAGGAGATCCAGATTTTTAGGTGCTTCTCCTGACACCCTGATTACCCATGTTGGATTGAATGTTCTGCGGGAGGCTTTCCTGGGCACATCATGCAACTAATGCTACATGGAGTAAGTGGGTCACATTGATCACGTAATGAGTTCAAATAAGGAACCCCAGTCATCCAGGAATTTTGGAAGTGATCATGGACTGGCCAGAAGGCAAAGATTTTGGAATGTCACCTGAGGAGGAGGTAATACATGCTGAAAAGGCCTCACTATAGAATAAGTTAGCAGAATATGAGAAGCAATATGCCTTCTTTACTGGGTGGAACCTGCCATCCTGTGAGAAGGCATCAGATATGGAAAGCCACTGCATGGAGTCCCTTACTAAAAGTCACAGAAACTGCTGAAGGAGAAGGTGAATCGAGTCAATTTGCAGAGGTCAAAGCCATCCAGCTGGATTTAGACTCTGCCGAATACGAAAGGTGTTCAATCCTTTATACTGATTCCTGGATGCTGGCAAGTGCCCTGTGGGCCTGGCTGCAGCAGTGGAAGCAAAATAACTGGCACTATAGGGCTAAGCCCATCTGGGCTGCCATATTGTGGCAAAGTACTGCTGCCTGGGTGGAGAATCTGGTTGTGCAGGTACATCATGTAGATGCTCATGCACCCAAGAGTTGGGCCACTGAAAAACGTAAGAACAACCAGCAGCTGCCAAGGCTGAAGTGTGTCTCAGGTGGATTTGGATTGGCAGCATAAGCATGAATTATTTCTATCTCAGTGGGCCCATGACACCTCGGGACGTCAAGGAAGAGATAGGTGGGCTTGTGACTGAGGAGTGGACTTAACCATAGACATTATCCATGGATGTGAAAAATGCAATTAAGCAAGCCAGGCTGTTAAAACCTCTTTGGTACAGAGGACAATGACTGAAATACAAGTATGGGGAGGCCTGGCAGATTGACTGTGCCACACTCCCTAACCCATGACGGCAAGTGCCATGTGCTTACAATGGTAGAAACAACCACCAGATGGCTGGAAACATACCCTGTGCCCCATGCCGCTGCCCAGGACACTATCATGGGCCTTGAAAAGCAAATCTTAGGGCAACACAGTACTCCAGAAAGAAATGAATCAGTGGAACTCATTTCCAAAACCATCTCATAGATACTTGGGCCAAAGAACATGACATTTGAGTGGGTGTATCACATTCCCTATCGTACAGCAACCCCTAGAAAGATCAAACAATGTAATGGACTGTTAAAGACTGCACGGAGAGCAGTGGGTGGTGGGACCTTCAAATACTGGCATTTAGCATTTAGTGAAGGCTGCCTGGTTAGTGAACACCAGGGAATCTGCCAATCCGACTGGCCCTAACCAGTCAAAAATTTACATACTGTAGAAGGGGATAGAATTCCTGTAGTGCATATTAAAAATGTGATGAGGAAAACTTGTGTTATTCCTACCTTAGGCAAGGCAAACCCTTTCTACACTAGTCCCAGCAGCTAGAAAGGACTGCCATGGTTTAACCCCAGCCAGCAACTAAGCCCCACGCAGCCAAGGAAGAGAACTGAGAATGTAAAAGGGAGAAAACTCAAGGGCTGGGACAAAGGCAGTTTAATAGGTGAAGCAAAAGCCATGCACGCAAGGAAAGCAAAACAAGGAATTCATTCAACACTTCTCATGCCATCCTCAGGAAGGCAGAACTACCTCATGTGTAATGGTTACTTGGGAAGATAAATGCCATCGCTCTGAACATCTCCCTTTTTGTTCTTCCCCAGCTTTAGATGCTGAGCATGTTGCCATGTGGTATAGAATATCCCTTGGATCAGTGTGGATTGGCTGTCCCAGCTGTGTCCCCTCCCACCTTCTTGTGCTTCTCCAGCTTTCTTGATGACGCGGTGGGGTGAGAAACAGAAAAGGCCTTGACTCTGCAAGCACTGTTCTGCAATAACCAAAACATCCCTGACTTATGAACAGTGTTTTCACCACAAACCCAAAACCAACCTCTATACCAGCTACTGTGAAGAAAATCAGCTTTACCCCATTCAGCAAACACCAGCACATGCTCCACCCCTATAAGCACTGGGTTGACCATGGCTGGATATCAGGTGACCACCAAAGCCAGTCTTCATACTCTTTCCCTGCTCCAGTGTGGGGTCCCTCCCATGGAGTGCAGTCCTTTGGAAAGAGGCTGCTCCAGCATGGGACCCCTACAGAGTCACCAGTCCTGCCAGCAAATCTGCTCCAACATGGACTCTTCTCTCTAACGGACCAGCTTTCTAGATGTTCAAATTTTTGGTCTATTTCTAGACCAAATAAAGTCTCTGGGCCCTTTTTATAGCCCTACATAAAACTGCACTTCTCTAGATGAATTATGTTATAGTTGTCATCGGCCATTCTTGCCTGTCTCACCTCTTCCCCTCAACTAGGCCAAATCCCTGAGCAAAGCTTTAGTTACTGTAGAATTCTAGTGGCAGTCTTTGATAAGAGTTTTGTAACAGCTGATCATTTCATGCCTGGATAGTTACAGTCCAGATGTCTGTCAGGCCTGTCAGCTGAAGAAACTGTCCAAGCGCTTGAAGGTGTTTTTAGTGTTTTATCAGGCTGTCCATCAATGAAAAATCCAAGAGTTTACACAAGCCAAGAAACTAATTTGTCAGAGTAACACCACTCTGGGGTCTTTAGTGAAACGAGGTTTCTCTGACGATATGAGTTCTTCTAGGTGACACCTTCTGCTCATTTGTATCACCTTTGCTTTGTCAAGGTCAATGTTCCCTGACTGTTTTACCCTCACAGAGTGGTCTTTGTGCTCTTTTCCACGTGGTATGTCTTCTGCTCTTGGGACCTGGCCTTTTTCAGGAGGTGAAAGAAGAGAGAAGGAAGTTTCCAACAGTCTCTGAACCTCTGGGGCAATTATTTTGCAGCCTCACGACAGTGCTCCTCTCCAACAACTCTGCAGGACAGCCTGTTAGCAGGTGCACATCACTGTGTCTCTCACAGGAAGCAAAAAAAAATGATTCAAATTACTTCAGAGGCAACTGGCATAAGTCCAACTCACATCAAATATGAATGCACCTTCTGGACAATAGACAACTCTGCCACATCCATCTACTGTTTCCCGAGTCAAGCAGTGTAGTGAAGCATTTTGTATGACCCATTTCTGCCCAGATTGCTTTCTTTCTGGGTGAGTGCATGTTTCATGTTCCAGGGATGTCTGTCTGCAGATTTTAAGATCTTAGGGAAAATCTTTTTACTTCCAAATCCCCTTCTTGCTTTTTGAAAAAAACAAAGTAAATAAATAAGAAATATAAAAATCTTATTGTTAGCTCTTAAGTGTGTCTAATGGAAGATCATATCAGTTTCATCTGAGAAACATGGTATTTGATTGTGAAAACCAGGGACTGCTTGATAATTTCTTCAAATTAAAACACTTTTTAGGAGGAAGCTGTGTATTACTCCTTTCCAGATATTTATTGCTAACCCGTAGAAATAGCTGAGAACACAGCTATTGGAAAACCAATTAACTGCGATCTACAGCAAGGGAGGTCAAGGGTTTACTGTAACAGAGTTGTGAAGGACAATGTTCTCTAGTGGGATCTAAGTGGGAAATACCATATAATTTCTCTTCTTTAATTAGTTTTCTTGTCTAATTTAATCCACAGCTTCAAGTTCTGAGATTCTCTTATCTTTACACTTTCTGTGACAAGAAATCTCTGAGTTGCTACAGAATTCCCAAGGCAAGGCAGTGCTAGCAGCCACAGCCCCAGGAAAGGGCACATCTGAAGGGCCCTCAGGAGCCAAATCTGTAACTGCTAAAACTGAAATTGCAAGTCAGAACTGCCAGCACTGGCAAAAAAAAAAATGTTCTAGTAGTTGAAGACCATGTTGCAATTATCTTATCCCTGTTCTGTTCCTGCCTCCCTATCTCAGCTGTGCCTAGATAACCCCCGGTATCTGTAATGGAGTGCAGGAGACTCTTCCAGAGTCCTCAGATCAGCAGAGCCTGAGCTCATGAGGAAGTTAAGTCCTTGGCTGTAGCCTTGCTGAGGTTTTAAAAGAGCTATCAGCTTTATGTCCAGAAATATTGCATTGCAGTAGTTTGCATTGACAATTGTTTCCTAATGACTTGGATACACATATATGTGTTTTATACACATATCTTTATGAAATATTATACTAATAATCCTGCAAAATAAATGTTTTGTTGTAGCAAGTGTTCTGTCATCAGTAGATTCATAGGAATCGATTCTTCTCAACTAAAATAAATTCACATAAATCAAACCTCAGAGCACAGTCTTGCCCACTAAAATTAGTGGAACTAAAATCACCACTCAATATTTTGTAAAAAGATTTTCACCACATATTACTTTAAAAAACAAGATGAAAACCTTTTATGGAAAATAATGGTATATCAATATAAGATACCCAACCTTCCTGAAATCACAAACATGCCCATTTATTAAGGATTAATAACTGTTCAAAACACTTTTTTTCTTAAATAGTTACCATTTGATTAATAGGTGGCTAGTTAAGTGTTTTCCACTTTCCTCCAAATTGGAAAAAAAAAAAAAAAAGCAGGATGCATCTGGAGTTCAATAGAGCCAGCTTTTCCTGGTACACATGCATGTTAAAATCCAGCTTCTTCAACTTTCTGACTGTGGCCATTCTTTTCACCTCCCTCAGAGAGAACCACCAGGACCAAAAGGAAGACAAGGGAACATGGGATAACCAGTTAAAAAAGGTTTAAAGGTTAAACAAAAATTCTGAAAATACTATGTAATTATGATTTAAAATAATTCTTCAGTGTTTTTATGACATGTTTTTCTAACTTTTGCCATCATTTTGCTTTTCATGGGTGCAAGGATTTTTTGGGAAAAGGGTACAGTGTTACTCTAGATAGTCTAAATTTGTCCATGCAATATTTTTTAGGGTTTTCTCTTGCAATAATTGAAGATTTTGAGAGTTTTGCAGAGATGTCAGTGAGTGTTAAGTCAATGTTACTTTTTTAAAGCTGTGTGCAGATATCTGCTGCAGTGCCCACTTTGTGGTTTTGCCTAGGAAACACATGGGAAATCTAACTGCAAGCATTAATTCCTGTGTTTAGGGTTTTTTTCTTCCTTTTTTTTCTGGTTGGTTGGTTGGTTGGTTGGTTATGTGAAAAATTCATGCACATTTTTATTATTTCAGGAACAATGGGGAGGATGGGAGTGATGGAATTAGAGGAGAAGAGATACATTATTGTCTTTCTTTTGCCTTCTTGACCTCAAAGTTACTGAGTGGTAAAAATGAAATAATGTACTATATTTTGTCTCTAAGAGATCTCTTGGGGTTCCTGGAAAGAAAGGAGAAAAGGGTGACTTTGTATATCAGTAACACTTAGTCATCTTTTATTGGTTAGGATTTGGATTTAAGAACAACAGTATGGCTATTTCATGAAACTGTCCCTGTGAGAAATGTCTTTAATAAACTCTCAAGCACAAGGCACAACTTTTTACCATGAAGTTACTTGCGCTTCCTTTTGTTTGAATTTCTATCAGAAGAGATATTACAGGACTTAAAATACTTTTTTGCTCTTCTGAAAAAGGGCGAACTACTGATGAATAGCCAGTGGGTAGTTTTGAAAACAGGGTATATATTCAGTAGAAGAGGACAGTGTAGGACAGGGGAGAAAACAGACAAGATTGTCGCAGTAGACTTTATCAGAAGGTGATTATTAACACATGTGCAATGCTCTATAATAACTACTTGGTACCTCACTTCCAGATAAAACTTTTGTGCCCTTTCTGTCCTTACAGAGGTGCTGAAGGATACACAGAGCTATATATGTTCCAAATATTGCACAGATAAAACTGCAAGTTTTAGCTATTTATAGCTTGCATGTAAGTATTGTTAGATTTATAACATTTCTTTTTTCATTTATTTGTGTCATCTTCCACCACCAGGCCTAGTGCTCAGCAAGTCTTTCCCAGTGATTACAGTAGTAAATGATTTTTTAGTGTCCATACACAAGATTTTATTTCAAGACCATTACCACTGCATGGTTTCAGGAGGACTGTCTTTGAGTTGTTTTTGCTGTGTTGATTGCTAGTTCTTTCTCTGTCTGCAGTGTTCAATGATGAAATCAGACTGAAAAGATAGTTCCTCTGGAATCTTCATTGCCATCTGTAAATGAAAGGAAGTATGATATACATAAGAGGAAGATGTAAAGAAAAAGTTAAACCTTTTCGATACGATGAACTGCTGAACAGCATGGCTTGGTGACACTGTGGGCAGACGTCTGACCCAAAGCTTTCTAGTAACTTGTCATTTGTATATTGAGTAAAGAAGAGTAAGAAGTACTTCATGTTCCCACAGTTTGCTGACTGATATACATTCCCCCATAGATGTAGAAAATCTGCCAGAGGCTTGTTCCAGTTGATATCACTGGACATTTTCAATGTTCTGTGCACAGAAATTGCCTTTAATGTTTTCTCCAATATTTTTACTTACACAGAAATTAAGGAGCAATTAGAAGTTTTGTTAAATAAATTGAACTGACAGCTCTTCCCTGTTCTCATGGGAAATCAGTGTGCGCTTCAGTAAACAAGTAGATAAATCACACTTTGGAAGCAGCCCACTTCTGCCACAGACAATATTACTTGGAGAAAATACAGTCAAAAGGATAGTTGAGGCAGATTAAAAAGAAGAGTACTTTCAGTTGTATGAAACAAGATGTTGCAAGTCTTTTGTTATCTTATGATGCTGCAAAGGAACAGCTGCACCTCATTTTCCTTTTTTGCAGTAAAAAATTGTTGACTGGTCATTGTGCAAGTTTGATTTGGGGTTTTTATGCAAATCTATGACTAATATTTTGTGTTCCATATCCTTGTGTTTCTGGGGGAAAATGCTGTCATAATTTCTTGAGAAGCTTGCATTTTTTATCAGAAGAACTTCTTGTCACATTTTAATTGCATTTTTTCCAACTAATTTGGGTAAACCTGGAGACAAGGGACTTGCAGGAGAACGTGCACTAAAAATATATAGAGGCAGAATGACAAGTACATCATCATTGATATTCTTTAATGGATTTTTTTTTAACAGGTTCCTCCTTTATGTGTGCTGATTGCACATTTGTATTGATTTTTAAATGTTATGTCTGTCATTTGCAAAAGCTGTTAATGCTCTGTCCCTGTGTAAGTCACACTAAGCAGAAGCAATGACCATCTCTGGATATCCTACTATATGTGTTCCAGTTCACCTTCCTTTTTTGCCTTGGGTAAAAAACTGCTGTAGAAGAAATTATCTGGTTTAAGAGCAGTGTGATGGTCACTTTCATTCCCCATTAACTTCTTTGTCCTGTTTTTTTCGAGCTTCATTTCTCTCTCCTTTTTCTTCACAAGCTTTTCCACGGCTGAATAGTAACTTCAGATGTTCTCTGCTATGACAGGGGCTGACAAGGGCTGGCTGCTCCCTGCTGAAGCATGTGCTAATATTATTTTAGGGACTGTATTTTTAAATGGACTTTGAACATATTGGAAGTAACTCAGTTAACAAAAATGAGCTGAACTACTAGAAGAAAATTGGTGCTTTGATGTTATCCATCCAGGTTGTTCATCTCTTAAAAGTGAAAATGGTGTCAGACCTGATGCTCTTCTTTCTTATTTCTCATTTCAATGAATTCAGTGGAACTTAAGCATGTAGCAAATAAGGGAAGAAGGAAAGAAATCTGTTAATTTCCAAAAAAAAAAAAAAAAAATCATGTCACCTCTGTATGTTGTTTGAATATCACATATGTAACATGCCACTATTCATAGGGCTATTCCAGGACCTGCTGCTCTGCAAGACAGTTGAAGTGACAGGGGATCTCCAGGATGCAGGGCAAGACCTAGACTCCAAATATTTTCCCATTAGTGGAACCTATGCTTGTTCTTTTTCATTTTTAAGGGAAAATAAGGAATGAAACAAAATGTTTTCTTCCTGTTGTGGTGGTCTGGAGTGGTAATTTGTGCAATGTCCTGACAACTTCCAATGATGCAAATTGTAAATTGTAATTTACAATATTGTAAATTGCATGATTGTGTTACACTGTGAACTTCAATATTTTATTAAATAAAGAAGACTGTGAATCCATCTTTATGTAAGCACAAATCAGGTTCTTCTGAATGCAAGTGGGTAATTGTATACCTATAAATGTAATTTTCAGAAGCCACCAGCTAAATGCATGATTTGTGTGTATTTGAAAAGTGTACCTGACTCAGAGCCTTTCCTTTTCACTGATGCAAAGGAGAATGATTACTGTAATTTTTGATTGTCACTAGCACAGTAAATTTTGCAATTATGTGTTCCTAACAAACCCTTTAGGAGTACCATTGTGGGAATTCAACAGTATGTATCTTTAGTCTCAAATGAAAGAGGCTCACTTTAGAAAGGTTTATTTCCTCTTTGACTTTCACTTTGCAAGTTCAACACAGTATAAAAGACAGATTGGGTTCATTTTTCTCTCATTAATTGTTACCATTGCTAAGAAGTCTGCAGCTCTTGCTAAGGTAGTATTTTCCCTGTACATCTTTATACAGATGATATACTGTGAATTTCTTACAGCTTCAAAATAAGACCAAAGGTGAAATGAATGGCAACAGTCATGTTTAAAAATTTCTGTAAGTACTAGAGGTCTGTCCTCTCAAACAAAAACCCATATGTTTTCTCAACCTAAATGAAATTAACATATATATGTATGCATATATATATGTATATGTGTGTATATATATATTTATATATATACAAAAAATTAAAATAACAAATAACAGGTAGTGAAACCTTCAATTCTACTGTAGAATTTCAGTATCCCCAAATCATAGTAGACATTAAATAAAATATATAAAAATGTATAATTATAAATGTGTAATTAGCTCTTGGCTTTGATTGGTTTTTTTCACCCATTATTAGTAAAGTATCTGAGCAGTTGAGAGAGATGAAGAGAACACAACTATAAATTTTTTCTTTTTTTTTTTTTTTAAGGGGAATAAATGACTGAATGGACAAGCCTGATTTTCTGCACCTATCTCAAGCAACGTCCATGTTACAAACACAGACAATGCACCACCTCCCTAAGTAATCATGTGCTGATGTATGGCTTTTTTGTTCTTGTCCACAGCCATGTGAACTCATTACCTACATCTACAAACACAGGTGTAAGAATTCAATCCTGTTTTATATTGTAAACCTGAGTAATCACTTGCTTTCTTCCCTGATTTATTAGTATCACATTGATTCTGTGTTCAGCACACCTGTGAATTTATGGTCTTAGCAGGCAGGTGTTTGAAAAATGATGTTAGGGCTGAGTATTTTATTGAAGTTACTGTAGCATAATTTATTAGAAATGTTAAATGTCTTGGTATCCAGTGGTTCCAGTTGCCATGAGGTAAGTTTGCATTATTTTTCCTAGTCTATCTCTGTTAATTCCTTAGGAGCTGATTTTGCTAAATACTGTGAGTTTCTACAACAAGAAGTATACTTATATTTTTAAACTCTGAGAGAAACCTCTAAACGAAAATGTTTAGTGTGGAGTAGGCCCAGGTCCTACTGGTCCTTTTACTTGGTTCTCCAATAAAACCAAAAGGAATTTAGCAAGCATACATAGCAGTGGAATTCAATAATGCATCTTAAGTCACTGAAAGCTTTATAATCTGTAGAACTATGGAAAATAAATTCGGTGTATGTTCCAACAGTGATTTCAGCTTTTGTTTTGAAAACTCTTTGGATGCAACATTTTTCAATTAAACTTTCCTTTTCTCTTTTTTAACTTCCTGGGATGGTAAGTACTTCTTACTCCTATGTTACTGATACTAATGGTACTGTTTATTTGTCAAATTGACCTAGCAGGATCTGACAAGCTGTGAACTACTTTGCCTGTATAACGGTAGGCCCCATTTAACCAAACATTCTGAGATAGGTGTTTCCTTCACAGGGGTAAAATCCTTCATTGAGTCAGGTGTTTACCGAGCTGCAGGTTCAGTTTGCTCATCCATGTGTAGGTAGGAGAAAATGAAGTGAAAAACAACATTTTAAACTGGATGTAGTTTCTTCAAATCTTTTATGTATCACAAATTTCTATTTACAGGAAAGACTATGGGTCTTCTTAGAGGCTTGTATCTTTTTGTTTCAATGATAATTTATTTAACCCCATTGGTAAGGGTATTGCTGGCAATAATGAAGTAGTACGAGTTCCTCCTTTGTAATTTCCCCCTGTTCTCTATGTTCCTGTGCTTATTATTTTTTATAATTTCTTTCCGCTTGTCCGTGAGAGATACAGCTTGAGTTATCCTTCTCTGACCTTTCATAATTCTAATTGACTTGCAGCTTCAGCACTGCAGATTGTCTTCCTTGTCCCTTCTCTGACCTTCTTTTCTGTTTAACTTCACTCCCACCAGTTCCTCCACTGCTTCACACTGAGCTGACAAATAATTTTATCACACCTATCATTTAAAACTTTCTCCTCTTTATTTGTTCTGATTTCAATACTGCTCTCCTTTGTTTTGCTTCGTGGGTTTTTTGTTGTTGTTTTTTTTTCCCTAACTATACTCAGTACTTGGTGTGTTCCATGCCAGAATGTGTCTGATACCAGTTATGTACAGGAAAAGATAATGGAACCCCTGTCCTACACTGAATTTGGCTGGAATGGTGAGTCAGTAATCTCTTCCCTTCATGAGTGCTAGATAAATGATCTTATTATTACTGTAGTTATGATGCCTGCTGTAGCCTGTGATTTTTTGAATTACATTTTTCTTCATGATGCAGCACAGTATTTTCTTCAACACTATTTCTGCTTATAGATGTAATATAATGGCCGGAGTAATTACAAGATGAAATGTGTTTTACTACAGAAATGTCACATTCATTACAAAGCCTGAACAGTTCTCTTCGTAATAATGCAGTAATATTAGCATCAAATAGGTATCTGAGCCACACAGCAGTACTTGAATTAGTGTAGGCCTGCACTGTGCCACAGAGGAGCTTTAAAAGGGAGTATTGTGTGATGAAATTGCAGGGTA
Organism: Coloeus monedula; assembly: GCF_965178545.1. Lineage (NCBI taxonomy): Eukaryota > Metazoa > Chordata > Aves > Passeriformes > Corvidae > Coloeus > Coloeus monedula. The sequence goes on from NC_138781.1 coordinate 43,551,789, forward strand.
CAGCTATACACCCCAATGCAGACAGTTGCAAGCTCCCTCTGAGCTCAGCAGGGCAGATCCTTCCTCTGCAGGCACACTCAGCTAGGGGGCACAGGCTGCAGCAGGTTTGCATTACCAGAGGTTGAGTGCAGGTGAATGTGAGCCTGCCAGAAGCTGGACAAAACCAAGATAATTTCTACCCCTGTTGTTGTCCTGTGCTTAGGTGGTGCTGGAAAAGCAACTTCTTTTCTCTACTGCAGCTTATCCATCTGTAAATAGTGCTAATATAATTTAGCACTATTTTTCAAATATCTTTGTAAAACATTTTCACAGAAAAAAAGCAATTTTTACTCTTCTGTGCTTCACTTCAGTATACATTGGGCAGATTTTTGTCTAGCTCCCCATGTTTCTCTGTGCTTGTATCCAGTGTGGGATGTAGCTTAGCATTGTGTTATATGGCTTTTATGTGCATTACTCTCTGCATCTGAGATGCAAGAGAACAAAATAATTTGGGGGTGTTTTTTGTTTCCTGCTACTCTGTTACCACCACCTTATCTACTGCTCGGAGTTTCACAACAAGAATACGCTACTCAGTGCACTAAAAAATATTTCTCATCAGAGATCCTCCAGTGAACAGGACACTGGATGTGTGATGAGATTCATTCCCATTAATGTTTTCAGGAGAGCTCTACAAGGTACTAAAGTGAGAAAAATAGCTGTGATTTACAGCCATGGACCAGCTTCTTCTGTTAAAAGAAGCTGTTATGGAGAGCTGTTATGGAGATGAGTGCAGTAGAAGTCATTCCAGTAGTTATTATGAAGTCTCTTGTTTTGAGGGACTGCATGAAGAAGGGATGGGTGTGGAGCTTCTGCTTCATGAGAAAAACTGCAAAATGCCTCTACTTGCCTGTTCTGGTGCAGAGCCATCTTCTCACATGTAGATGTTCTGACCTACTTTTACCTATGAGTGAATGCAGATTCACTTTACAAAATGAGTTCTCAGAAAGGAGTAGCACTCTGCCACCTGATGTGCTTTCCTCTTGTGGTCTTAGTTTCCATTCTCTGTCATTTATTTTAAAGAAAATGGATGAGAGGCTGATAACTGGGCTTCTTCCATCTTGCTTTAGGAGCACAGGTCAGGGAAGATACGCCAGGAGAAGGGACCCTGTAAGGGATTGAGACTGACACAGTTCATGAACTGTTTTCACAAAAGAGAAACTGAAACAGCATGAGCATAGGAAGTCTTTGGAGATGGAAGACATGGACCAGCTGAGCAGCCTGGCTACTTAGTTGGATGTTGTCATCCACATTGCAAATCTCTCCTATCCATTGTTGCAAAAACTGCATTAGTTGTATTGTAAAGTTAGGTGGCTTTTATCACTGATGACTTCAAAATCCTCAAGCCAAAGAACTTTTTCTCTTGCAAATTTTGAGCTGAAATCAATAGTGCCCATAGAGCAGCTAATGAAAATACAAAACCTCTTCTGAGGTGTTTTCTACCTTTTTCTTATATTTTAAGTAATAAAGCTCAAAATTGTTAGTAGTCATGTTGCTCTTAACAGGGCATTTTGTAGAATTACTATAGGTAGGCTCTATTTCTAAAGTAAATTGCTACATGCGGTAAGTTCACTAAAGTATGGATTTTATGTTTTATTATTTTGCTGTTTAGTTTCTGGAAGGATTTTATACTCTTGTCACATGCTGTAAAAAAAATGTTAGAAAGGAGTTCATAACTGTAGTGGTTCATTTGCTACTGCCAAGTGGCCCTACAGGGAAATATGATCCGTATATTATAAATGTCCTAGGAAATAATGTAATTTCATTCTAGCTGAAAAAGACCAAATATCATAACATATAGTTGACATTAAAGAACATGTTGTGGAATGAGAGTGTATTTCTATGAAAAAATGCAAAAAAGAATGTACAATAACTATAAAGTCTGTATTGAGAGTAAACTATTTTTCTGTCTGATTAGGAATGAGTAAAAGGATATATGAAAAAATAACAGTAAGAAGGACATGGAAGATTTTTACACAAAGAAAATTGAGTTAGTGATTTAGATTTTGTTAATGCTCACCAAAAATAATATGTGATCTTGCAGAAATTATAATAATACTGCTACATAGGAAGGATTTTAGGAATTTAAAGCGTCTATTCTTCCTTTTTGCCCTATATCATAAAGAAAAACACTTGTTTTAAAATTTATTAGGTAGTATTTCTCTAGCACACAGTTGAAACTCATGGAGCAATGTCCAAGATTATTAGGTTTTCATTCTGACTGGCATAATTAAATAATATTATCTGGGAAAAAGACTTCCATGTCACGCATAGTCTATGAAAAGTCTATGTTAGGTACAGTGTAACTTGTGTGAAAAACCCCAAAGGATAACTGTGTTTCTCATTAGGACTGAATTATTTAGTCCCATTCTGGTGGTTTCTATTGCAGATGAGTTATTTGAAATGGAAACCTCTTCCTTTTCCTCAAGTGTCATGCTCAGCTTAGAGGTTAACAGGTGAGAGACTGAAGTTGACTGAGTATTTCTGTTCCTGTTCATATGCCTCAGGCCGCCTCATGAGAGCAAGTCCAGCAGGAGCTGACCTGCCACTTCTTTCACATTCACTAGATTTTACTTATTTCCTAAAGCACTTTTTGTCTTCATCCAAAAAGGTGTGACTTTTATCTAAAACCAATGCATTAAAAAAACCCCCAAGTTTTAAAATACCACCACAAAAGATTATGTAATTTGCTAAAGTTTTGTGTACTCTGGCATCCAGCACAGTCTTAAACTTTATTCACCTTGCAAAATCATTACACGGTGCCAGTGGTCACTGCTGCTGCTTCCTCTGTGTCACATCCTGGGCCAATAGGGAGTTCACTGTCTTTCTTTTTCTTGTAAAAATGTGAGGAAGTTCATTTCAAGCTGCATCTGTTAGAGCAGTGGTGTGAGAGCAGACACAGACAGGGTATGGCAGAACTAGTTTGGCTGTTTCAGATCTTTCCATAAGGATAAACAGCAGTTGTCTGGAGATAAAGTTCATAAGCAAGAGTGAAAGTGATCCAAAAAGCTGCTACCAAATGACCTGGAAGCCTCACAGGGGTTCTGTGATATTCTGGCCATTACATTCCCTGTATATATGATAATGAACTCAAAAATCCTGCTTTTGTTTATTCCGAAGAGAAGAGTTATTGGAGTAACTCCTGAAAATTGTTCTGTCAGATATTGGGGATCATATATTTTATCGATCATGTATTTTATATTCATCATATAGCCAGAGAGGAAATTCAGCCATCATCAGGGTTGTTTAAATACAGAAAATGCAAATGGAACTGAGATCAGAATTCATTCTAACACCTAATTTTCTTACTACTGTAAAAATATAAACTCTGCCTGTCAAATGAGAATGAGAACCGTCTTGTGATTGTCTGTATCCTTTACAAAGTGTGTTAAATTGGGAATATAGACCATATTAAAAGACATTGAGCAAAAAATCAGAACACCTTACTAAGGAAATAAATAAGTAAGGTATGAATATAATCCTCACATTCATCTAAATGTTTATTTAGGTCCTTCATTTTTTTCATTCAAGTCTTCTTATTGATCAGTGGAGAATCAGACCACCATAGCATTCATATATACATACATATATATGTACACATATATATATATATATATATATGTATATGTATGTATGGTGTTTCTTATAAAATCAACCCAGTCACTTAATTTGCTGCTACTCTTGGATAAAGGCCAGAACTTTGCCAAAATCTTCCAAATTCCACAAAACTAATGAATTTTATTACTGTTTTCTGAACAAGAGAGGACAACTACACTCCAGAAGAGCCCAAGGGAAAGTGTAATAGACTCCACTTTCAGAATAGAAGAGCTGTGTAAGTCCATTAAATAATTATTCGGACATCAGGGGTTAATAGTGGACAAGATTTGCTCTCAGAGCACTGTCCTTATTGGGTATTTTCAGCAAGCTTTTTGTTTGATTGGTAAAATTCTGCTTGATTTGCAAAGAGAAAGAGTGGAACTGGACTATAAAAAACACATTAGAAATTGACATCATACCATGTTTGAAAAGGTCTAAAATTGTTGTGCATAATTAATGACATCCGTTGTGTAATTTCTGTGTTTATTCTGAGCTTTACAGTCACATGAAACTAGTCATTGTGCCCCTCTGAAGATTTCCAAATGCCATAACATTTTAATATTAAAGTGCTACTTCCTTTTGTTGTTGTTGTTACACGAAGGCATAAATACAATGAGAAAAGAGAAGTCAAAACTGAGGAAATCAGTCACTGCTGGCGTCCAGTTTTGTGATTCCTCCTGCCAAAGGCAGGTTCTGAAACTGAATCAAAGTGGAAAGGACTCACTTTCAATGCAGAGATTCACTAGGGAACTGCCCACTAGGACACATACTGGAAAGTGCTGCAAAAGGACTGCAGAGCCAGAGTTCTGATCAGCAAAATAAAGATGAAGGCATTATGAAACATGAAGTTTCCAAGCCATTGTCTTCACAACTAAGAACAGTGTGAAAGTTCCTAACACTTTCCTGGTTCCCATTACTACTGTATAGAAGGACGTCTGTTATGTGGGCAAGCACATTGTCTTCTTACAGCTACTTGTTAGGGCAGCTTTAGCACAAACCTGGAGAAGAATTTGAATTCTTGCATTAGAAAGAATAGTGGTAATAATAGGCAAAACAAAAGATTTTGAAAGCCTGCTCTTGGAGGAAAATAGCTGGAACAGCTGGTTGAGAGTTCTTGTTTCCATTTTCTTGTGTTTAGAAACACCATCTCTTATTTGCAGTTACCCCTTTTTGAGTTTTCTCTAGCAGCAGTTCACATTACAATGGATCATGGCTGATAATAGCAGTATTATTGACTTGTAAAAATCGACTTTGGTTTTGCTCCTGTTTCAAGCTGTTCTTTTCATTACTTTTCTCCTTCTCTATTTGCAAGTGAATGATTCACATAAGCCTCCATCCATTTTCTGAGTGAATCCTCTCTAAGGGGGACAAAAAACCTGATGCTTTTCCACTCACCTGCTGTGAGCTAGCCTTTTAAAGTACAAGTTGTCGTTTGGTTTCTCTCAGCTCCATGCTGTTTCCAAGACTTAGGTGAATAAAAACTGAACTGCAGAGTAGGTATCAAAATAGTCAATAGCTGCTTAGCTAAAAGGAATGGATCTTCTTCAAGAAAAAGTCCTACAAATCGTTCTTAGCTTTTTCTTGAATTGCATTTCCTGAGAATGGGTTTTGGGGTTTGCAATCAAATGTTAAAATATGTTTTGTAACTTTTATTCTGAATTATTTCTAGCTTTCATGCCTTTCCCAAGGTGTGAATTCCAACCACAGATACTACATTATAAGAAGAAAATTGCTAGCACCATAAAGAGATGAAATGGCTTTTCCTTGCAATTTTCTGCTATTCATTGTCCCTTCGGAATGCATCAGCAATATTTGCTGAAATCATGATCTGATGATGGCTCTTCTAAAAACTTGCAGATGAGAAGTCATTTTTAGCAGTTCTGCTATGAAAGAGGAGACCAGAAGGCAGGGATTTCAGGTCCTTCAGACAGAGAGTTGGAGAGATATATCAAATTAATTGCAGGTGGAGTACATGGATTCTCCAGTTTCCATATCTTTAGTTTATCTTTTTTTTTTTCTCATGCATTCTTAAGAGAAGAAAGGGGATTACGTTTTGCTGTTAGGGACTACAGTGCTCCACAGTGATGAGAAATGTTTTATTCCCATCTATTTCCATCACAGGCTCCTATAGGAGCACTCTTTAAATCTGCAAGCTCGACCAAGCATGTGAATTGGGAAGAGATTCCCTCAATGAAATATTTGGTATCTTGAAAACAAAGAGGATGCAGAAGATGGGGAGAAATAACCAAAGAAATAAGTTTCTGTCTTCATAAGCCTATGTTTGTGTTTGTTTTGCTTGTCAGATGTCTGGGAAGGGGAGAAGGAATGTGCTCTCCTTAAAGGGCACGCAGTAACCCGAAGACAGGCAGAAGCCATTCATGATTTTACTCTGAAAGTACACTGCATTCCAGAGAGATGTCTGTTTCTCTTCAATGTTTCCAAGAGTTACAGAGACCGAGGTCACTAGAAAGATACTTTGTTTTGAAATTACAGTAACTGTTCCTCATGCTTCAGACAAATAAAATATCTCCATTACTTTCAGAAACCTGAAAATACACTTGAGCTCGTATGTTAATATGTAGCCTCTATACTGCACAGGTGAGGCTATTGAGAAGCTGCATCCTACCACAGTCCATCTGGGTTCTATACTGGTGTTAATTGGTTTGCAAGGTGCCGTGAAGTTTGTGTTTACTTTTTGTTTTGTTTTTTTTTTTTTGTTGTTGTTGTTAATAAACTACATTTCAGGGTTTCCATTTATCCTGATGGCTCTGCTATAACATGTATATCCTTCCTTATTAAAATGTTCTGCACAAAAATCATCTACAGGACAATTTCTTTCAGATGAAAGAGAATTGTGAAGTAAAAAGTAAATTTGTCATGTTTGTGAGACAGCATGTGCGTATCCCCTTTGCAATTTACAGCCTTGTCTATATCTCACAATATGGAATTGTCCCCCAGAGGTATAGGAATCTGGAATAGTGAGGATAAAGAGGATAAATATTCTTTGTCTTCCAAGAAACTTTGTGAAGAGCTGGGCTGTAATGGAGTTCTGATACAGAAAAACAGAAGAGATTTGTAGGGAGACAACACTGTAGTTTTATTTGAGTTATGTAATTTCAAGTCATCATAAAAATGGAAAATGTTGGCTGCTCAATAAATTAACAGCAAGAAATGAGCATGTGCCATAACTCTTTATAGCTTATTAATTGTAATACATTCAACACAGAATATCAGCTTCTTTCTATAGATGAGTCAATTCTGATATCATTTAAATTACCAACTACTTCATTTATTAAACTTTTTAATGTGGAATTTTGCTGTACCCAAGATGACATGGAAGAATTGTAGTACAAAACAAAAAAAAATTTAACCATCAGAATTGCCAGTAAAAATACTTTAGATATGTCGTATAATACTGGGTTTCTTGCTGGTCTAAACTTCTCTTAAATATACGCTACTGAACCTATTTTACAGAAGGAGACTAACATTAACTTTGTAGAATAGATTCATTTTCTTATAATTACTGTAAAAGAAGAATTGGATCTGGATATTCTTAAAGGACTGGTAACTGTTTCCTTCATTAAGTTATAAGGTGAGTATGGGGGAATAAGGAAACTGCACATTCTCCATTCTACAGTTACAAGAAGTCTTTTCTAAAGTATTCGTTATTTGTTCATTCAAATGGAGGGGAAAAAAGTTCATACTCTGATTGGAATAATTGTGTCCTTAGCCAGGCTGGGCAAGTAAGGAGGAAAAGGATAGAAAGTGGGGCTCTCCCACTCTGTTCTCTGCCATCACCCCAACTGTCCTGATTCTGCTTATAATGGCATTCTCAGCATCTTTTCCTCTTCTCTCTCCTTGCTCTTTCACAGCACAGTTAAATATTGAAATCCATTCTTAGTTCTACCAGTTCTTGTTCTTTCAAACCATTCTCTTTTCTCTCCCAGTCAAAATATTTCAAAAAAATGATCATTTATAGTAAGAAATTTGCATCTATTTTAACTATTTCACAAAAACCAAAACCAAACAAAAAATCGTCAAACTACTTGGAGACATCTTAATTCCGTGTCGCAGCTGAAGTTGTTTGATCCCTGTGCCCCTGTCTTTGTGAAGTTGACCATTGGTTCTTACTTCACACATCTCAGCATGTCTAGCACAGAAGTACTTGGACTTTCTTGGTAATGATTGCAGTGTAAGACATAAGGAAGCTCTAAAATGAAATGGATGCATAGAATTATCCATGGCCATGGCTGGGTATATGTGATGTGTCTCTTGGACAGTGCAGGTTGCATCTGAGATCACACCCTGCTTTTCGTCTTAACAGACCTTTAAATTTGTCTCTAACCACTGTATTGCTGTCATCTCTGTAAATTCTGCAGGAAATTCACAACTTTGAGACCTCTACCTTTCTGTCACGTTTAGTTGAAATTGGCCAACATGTTCACAGTTCTACTGTGGCAAGAATAAACAGACAGACGCTTGTAACAATATCAACCTCATTTTCATTGGAAAGGAGGCTAGAAAAGAACTGTAGAAAAGCAGGATTGGTACACTCCACCCTTCCTTCTCAAAATGGTCAGATTTTCATTGTACATGTGGAAAACTTGCTTTTAAAGACTTTCTTTTTAAAGCTAGCCCAGGTTATGAGATTGTGAAGAATTTTACAGGATGTCATATTTTTAAACTGAAAATGAAACATGGACTGAAGCAAGAAGTAGATTTCCAGCTAACCTTCTCTGACTAAACTGTCAAATAAAAGCTGGCCCAGAAATTTATTTCATAATTTATGTCCTACATGATTCAACCTGTGGTTCTGGATCCTGAGTCCTTTTTGCTTGCTGTGAAGGTAAACCACAGGACTACTTATGACTGTATGATTTCCTGTGGCTGGTTTGTACTAACTCTCTCTGGCTTTTTGATTCTTTTTTTTCCCTCTTTTGAGAAAACATTCACAAAATACAATACAGTATAAAATACTCATTTTCTCCAAGGAAAACAGAAAAACCAATAGGTGTTCCAGCATAGCCTGTTTTGTATGATACTTTGATATGCATGGACTTCCAAAGCATGTGTTACTTTTCAGTATGAGGATTGAACTGGGCTCCTGTGTGATGGAAAAGCGTCATTGAATGCCAGGGGCTTTTTCTTTCACTCAGTCTTTTTACAGCTTAGGACATAATGGCCTTTTCTTGCCTCAGTCTGAGATTAAAATTTTGGCTTGTGCTAGTTAATACAAAGCTATACATTTATGCATGTTACATTTTTATTGCAAGATGAGGATTTATGAATTTTAAAAGTCATGTGTTCTGTCTCCCTTGGCAATACCCTTTTCATTCTGCCCTGCATAGTTAAATCAGCTGGCATTTAGAAATAGATTCTTTTCAAAATTTGCTTTGCATCCAGGAGAATTTCTGGACTTTACACATTATTTCTGTTTTCACTTTTGCTACCTTTTATTCTTGGGTTTTTTTCATTTTCAGATGCTAAGGCACTCTTGCAATTTTTGTTTGAGAAATCATTCTTTTAAAACCATGCACAAGTGAGAGATCAAAAAGAAGGATTTAAAAAATGTTGTTTGAAATAGATGCCTTAACTCATGCACCCCAAAACTCCAAGAAGTAGTAATAAAAATGGGTATGTCCAAACCTGGTTTGTAATATACTCAGGAGATGAAGCAAAGAAGAATAAACTGCATTCTGGTGGCCGATGCTGGCAGATGGTTATGGCTTGACTTTCATTTCCAACCTTTTCCTAAACATTCTGCTTTTGACTCAAGCACAGATTCCACTGAGATCATGTAAACTGTGCCAGAAGTGGACCCTCTAAACTGCATCTCACCGGCAGATGTGATATTTACATGGAACTGCCAAGGTAGATCTCATCTTGAAGAGATTAGTGGGAAGCCCAAGCTCCTATTTTTTGAATGAAAAATTTTGACATTCTGAAAACAATAGAAGATGATTTTGTCCTTGTCATCACTCCTCCTGAGTATGGCAAGTTCTATAATTTACAGTAACTCATGTTAATTCATCTATTCATTAATTCATTTCAGATTCAGTGGTGATTATTTTAATGAGGTAAATAACAAAGAGGTGTTTTCTTCTTGCAAAGTCACCTTTTCATACAGTGTGTACATGGATGAAGTTGATTTCATTTGCAGATTAGCCCATCTGACCCCATTGCCTTCAAAGATGTAATATCTCCTTCTGATCATCTGCAACACTAACATCAACCATCCTTGATTTGGGATTTGAGAGCGAGTTCTTTCTGTTACTCAGCTTGCTTGCATAATTTTCAGGTCTTTGTCTCCCCTGTGATTTTTAGACATACTGTCCTTGCCCTTCCTTTCCACAAATCCTTGAAAGATCACTTTCTTTGGCAGTGCCTTTCTTTTCTGTGTATCTAAGAATTTTAACTTCTTTCTCCTAATTATGCTAGCAAGGCCTCTTGTGATACAGTCTCTTCCCAGGAGACTACACTTGGTATCTCTTATCAAATCACTTCTATGTAATACCAATGTAATGTATTGTAATAATATTCTATTTCAGTTTCTTCTAGTCTCTGATTCACTCATTCAAAACCCAGCTTTTACAGATATATGTAGATGATGATTTTATGCGTAATTATCTCCTTTGAAGCTGACACTTTGAAGAAATCAATGAGCTATGGAAATAATAAGGTGAGAAAACAGGCTTCATTTCAGTTGTTATCCCTATCCTGCATTCTAGGAGATGACTGCCAAACTGGTGTCAGCTGGAAGAGAAGAATCTCTTGGAGGCTCCAACCAGCACAGCACAAACTCATTACAGTGCAGGATGAAAACCAGTGATTTTTAACACTTTATTTTTCCCTCTCCTTGCAGGAGAAGAAAATCTGGACTGTTATTTCCACAGGTAAAAATAGAACTTTTCCTTCTCATTTCAGAGCTGTTGCCAGCTTTACTTTACTGGTAGTGCTAATGGTTTTCTTCCTCCCAGAATCCATGGCACCTTGGTGCCTTATGGAAGCTGGTCTAATTTTGACAAGAAGTAAATTACCTGAGCAAAGCCAAGTCTTTGCTTTTTCTGTGGTGAGGATATACTAGCCCATGAGTATTTAAAGTTGGAAGGAAAGGGGATTTGTGATTCTGGCTGAATTTTTACAGTCTCAGCCAGGTAATTCATAACAGTATTGCTAACATCAAACCGCTTCTGTTTTCATGGAAACTGAATTCCATTCAGGAAGTCGTTTTAATAAAAATACAATTTTCACTCCCATTTTACAGAAACCTGTGTGCACACAAATAAAATTTCATTATTTTTTTCACGGGCCACCCATGTCAGAAAATTCATGCAGGAGATATTGCAAAAATCACAACTTTAATTTTAAATATGGCATTTTTGTGTATAGCAGTTTTGTGACCAGTTGCCCTTAATGGAATCTTATTTGCTCTGAATGTACTTAAGTATTATTTGAACACAGGCAAACCTTGGTGTTCACAACAGCCCAAAAGTATGAGTTTCATCACTTAATTACATGCTTTATGAAATAGTACATTCTTTTGTACTTGTTTATCTCATCTTTTATGTGATACTCTGTAGTTCTTGCATTAAGAGCATGAGCAAACAGTTATTTCCTATTCAGTGTTTCCTGCCATTGCTTATTTACAGATCTGTTATATCTTTCTTCTGTTTTCCAGATGCTGACTCTGAGTCTAGTTAACTGCTCTTTATATGGAAACCATTCTTTACCCACAATAGGCCTCTCTCTCTGTGCCTCCCACAGTTGTATTATATATATTTTCATTATTAAGGGGAAGCGCTACACACATTATTCACAGTAAGAGGGCACCATGGATTTGTTTGCTGGTGTATTATCCTACTCTTTCCCTTATAATGTCTAACATTTGCTGTAACTTCTGGATCAATACTGAGTATTTAGTTAATCTTTTTCTAGGACTGTCTGTTATAACGCCAACATTTTTTCCCGGAACAGGACTATGTATGCAGGACTCATTCAGGACTGCTCATTATGTACACAAAGTTAAGGGTGGGCTGTGTTTACCATGTACACCATTTTTACCTGCAAATAATTTATTTTACATGGGATCGTTCAGCCATCCACTGTAATGAAATCCTTATGTAAAATTTTTGCAGTCAGTTTTCATTCCTACTGCTTCAAGTAACTTCCTGTCTTCAGCGACTTTGGGCATATTGCTGTTCCTTTCTCTTTTCTAAGTCACTGATAAACATTATGAATGACTGACAGCTTTATTCTACTGGGAAAATGGATCTATTAATGATATCACATATTGTGTCTTAACTAGTATTAAATGGTATTTAATTTACCAACCATCTTTAACAATGTTAGTCTGCAGGAATATTTTGTATAAGATGACAACATTAATTATTTTTGGATGGCATTCATTGGGGAACTTGTCAAAAGCCTTCTGAAAAAGCAAGACAATCAGCCAGATGTGTATTGTTCACATGGCTAGCAATTCTTTCAAAGATAAGCTTATGATAAAAGACTCTACCTTACATGTTGGCTCTTCCTTGATAGAGCACATTTATTGATGTCTTTACCACCTCTGCTCTTTTATATAATTCATAGTAGTTTGCCTACTGCATACATTAGGCTGGTCTCAAAACTCCCCAGGATTTTTCTTTAAGATCTGGTGTGAATTCTGACAGTTTCGACTTTTTTAATACTTGAGCAGTTTTAAGCAAGAGGCTCCAAACCATAGTTAGCAGTTTGGCTGTTTCATTCCTGATGCCCTTTAAAACATATAATCTTTTGGATGAGAATTATTTGCTCTTGGCAATTTACTCCTGATTGAAACCTCTCCTACCAACCTGGCAGATGTTTCAGGCAGAGAGATGCTGTGGCACATCACATACGTGGGCAGAAAAGGGACAGGATTCTAGTATAGGAACCCCCTGAAATCCTCCAAGGTGAGCACAGAGGCAAAGTACCCATCTAATTATCTGCCATGGCCTTGTTTTGTTTGAAATCTTCTTTTATACCTTACTCAATTATTGGCCAAACAGAAACTGTCAGATTCTCATTCCCAATATATTTGGAAAGAAGTTTATTATTTGCTTTTATATTTTTCAGAATGCTTTCCTGAGAATATATTTTGCCTTGCTATATTGTATTTTACATATGGTTTCCAAAGTCTATTTTTCTGTGATTTCCATTTTAGTGTGACTTATGACTTTTGAAAGGTTTCCTTTACCTAATACTGGTCTTTAATATGTTACTGTGAACGGGTTATCTGAAAATATTATCCTTGTTTAAATGTCACACAGAAGTAGGATGTCATCATCATCATGGCAGTTAAATGGAGTCTTTCGTGATTGTGTTTTCCACCTTTGCAGCCTCTGTAATTTCCTTTAGCACAGATGGAATTGCCTTTCTGGTAGGAAAATCTATGCCTTCTTTTGATGGGATTCTGCTGCTTCAGCCTCCCTTTTGAGTTTTGCCAAGCTCTGCTCCAGGCCTAATCTGAGGATAAAAGCTTCTATTGACAGGAACCCAGAAGAAACGTCACTGCAAATATCATGCCCTTTCACATCCGTTCTCCGCTCCCCTTGTCTTTCCTTTAAATATTTCATTAAAACCAGTCTAACTGTAACTGTCAGCAGTGTGGTATAATTTTAGTTTAAGACCATCTTTCCTGAAGGAGCTACAAATGGTTCCCCCGTACTCACTGAATCTCAGTTCTGCCTCCATACACTGCTTCCCTGGACAGACTTTGTCTCTTTTGGGGAGTGTACGTGATTCTGGAAAGCTATTTTGGAAAATAATATTGTGACAGTAATGGACCTTTACCTCCTTGTTAAAAGCTCAGTTTTTGACTCCGTAACATGTTTCCCATTGTTTTGTCTGTGATACCTGCCCACACAATGATTACCTGCCCCAATGAACTGGGCCTCCTTCAGATTTCCTAAGAGTCCGTCTGAATATCTTGCTCTGTGTTTGCACAGCAACCAGACAAGCCACCCTCTATTATTCCGTGGCATTACAAACCTGGCTATCACCTGTCAAATGCTATCAGCAGGGAGTCCCATTCCCTGTTTCATTCCCTGCTTCAATCCTGCTTCATTTGGATTGGTTTGTCTTTTTGCTTCCCAGACCTGTCTGAATTTTCTTGTTTTGACTTAACTCTGCTCCTAACGATGGTGACAACACCAGCTTGTTGCCCTTGCAGTTAAACTGCCCTTTACCCACTTGAAGGCCTTACCTGGCTCACCCTATGCTCTGCCTGGACCATGGGAATTTTCCGGCTCACACATTTACCTATGTGGCAAGACTCCTATACCAAAGATAACCTAACAAGGCTGCCTTCCTTGATGAGCCATGAACGGCTTCTATTTAGTTAAGCATGGTTAGTTTTGCTGTCACAATGTCCTGTATCTTTGTGCAAAATTCCTAAGACAGTTTTGCACTTCAGGCTTTGGGATTGGTTTAGCCAGCTACTTGAAATGTGTTTTGAACTATGGTTGAAGCACCAAGCTCCTGAGCTCTAAGATGCTTTTGATGAAATATTGATGAAATCTGCTGAGTTTTATCTGCCGCTTCTCTAGCTTTGGGAGGGAGAACAGGGACTGAACCAATGTTGCTACTCTGAGAAAGGTTAAAGACAGGTCCTGAAATATTGGGTAAATCAGCAATTCCACTTAAGCCAGAAGCCTTCCTTGTTACAGGAAACAGTAAATTAGTAGTTGAAAAATCCTTGTTACTAATAGAGTAGTATTCTATAAGATGTAAGAGTTTTTTTAAATATTATTGAATATAATTTTGGTTTTTTTTTCCCGCTTGGCATCTGTCTACAGTGCAGCAGTGCCCCGCATGCATGGTTGTCTTTTCCTAACCCTGATCTAAAAGGTGCTCCTGAGTTTAAATAATCTGATTTTAAAAGTTTGGGACTACAGGCAACACCAGAGAAGACCTTACTGTCTTCCTGGACTGTGACCCAGCAACTTTTTTCCATGTGATCAGTCTTGGTGCAGTTTTTTGTGGGTCTGTGGGTCAAAATGGTATTAGACATGAGAGAAAAACACCTACTTCTATTAATCCTTGTGGTCTGTGACACTTTGCTCTTGGTTTAGGTATGCCAGCATGTCCTGTGCCTCCCACAGATTAGCACTGTTTTCCCTGGACTTTCACTCAGAAGCTACATCTCAAATATTTAAAATAATGAAAGAAATTATAATTCTAGTAGGCAATGTCACCGAACTCAGATACAACAACCTCCCTGTAGGAACCAGTCGTTGTCTCCTACACCTTGGCTATCTACAGCCTGGTCTGCTTCTCAGAGTCCTGCAACAGCAATAAACACCTCAAAGGTCATAAAAACCCCGAACTACCAGAGATCCTCAAGTGGACACAATATTGGCAATGCAGTGAGGACACTGACAGAAACTTTTTCAAGTGAATGATACAAGGTCCTAACAGAAGAAAGAGCTGTGTATTTCAGCCAGATCCCAACACAAATATAATATTAAATACTGCAATCCTGAAGTACTGCAAATTGGACATTTGTAAGTGTATTTTTGCAAGTCATGCCTTTAATCGTCCTGCCTTTTCTTACAGGGTTGTATAAACTCCTGTGTCCTCTGACTCCCTCATAATTTGGATTACTCCCTTGAATTGCTGGCTGTGTTGAGTCCTGAAGGGATTCATGGCTCCTCACCAGGTGAGTGTATTTCTGACTTTTACTACATTTGTTTCTCTTTCAACCTTGAGCTATGCACCCATGGAGTAATTCCACCTTGCTACTGCTTTCTATTCCATTTGGTATCCATGTATCTATGGTATCAGTGTAAGCTCCTGTGAAAGGCTGTCTAATATCAGGTGAGAATGCTGTATTTTAAATTAAAATTTATAAACTTTGGGGAATATATTCCTCCTAGATGTGACTGGGTAAACATGGAATTCACCTTAAGATTAAATGGGTGCATATTGTGGAGTTTGGATCAGAATTTGTTAGGTAAAAAATTGTATACAATAATCCCCCAAATATATGATTCACAAAGATCACCAAATAAGGTTGAAACTGAGTGGAAGACATAGTATTTTTCTACCAAGACATGCAGAAACTGTTTTCTCTAGAACAACTGAACTGTTCCAAGCTGCTACCAGCTCTGGCAGCTCTAGGACATAGTTTCTAGCTGCACCAGACGAGGTTGAAGCTGGACATAACAAGGAATTTCTTCACAGAAAGAGTGATTAGACATTGGAACGGGCTGCCCAGAGAAGTGGTAGAGTCACTTCCCTGGAGGTGTTCAAGGAAAGATTGGACATGGCACTCAGTGCCATGGTCTTGTTGACAAAGTGGTGACTGGTCAAAGGTTGGACTTGATGATCTGAGATATTTTCCAACCTAATTGATTCTGTGGTTCTAGCAGCTCACTTACATAAATTCAATTACATCAGGCATTCAAATCAACAATGTCTACACTCACCTAAAATATATTAAAAACCCCCTTCATATTTGATCTAGATATTATTAACATACTGCCATCTCTTAAGCAAAATGCTTCTGAGCTGTCTATAAACACCAAGAGTAAAAAGAATCAAAAGTCAACAAAGGTGTATTATAACACCAGATAGAGGAGCTACTGAAACTGTAACTGCTGTGCTGCTTGAAAATACTGACATTTCTTAAGGCGGGGGCAAAGCTCATTTCCCTACAAGTGGTCCCACTGAAGCCCAACGAGATTTCTTGTAAAAATTGACATCCTTATTTTTTTCCTCCACAACATTACTATATATGTGCAAAAGCCTCACTCAGACATAGTTTACTGGTTATGATGGTTCATTGCTTTTCCAGGTTTATGACCTTTTAAATGATCACTAGAAATCATTTTAACATTGTGGAGATAAGGTTATATTGCAAATTCTTTTTAATACTTCAAGATTCAAGAGTCCTGTGTTTCATACTACTTAAAATGTCTTGTAAGCTTCATATGGTGTCAGTGGATTATAACACCTGAAAATGAAACCTGATCTGCTTCTTTCATCACACTATTTTGTCAATGGACAAAACCATTAACCAAGCAATGCAGCCAAAGAGATGGTTCCCTTCACCATGTGCATAAGGACCTGTTCAGGGCTGCACATCCAATGGATACAGCAGCAGAACAAGCTTGACTTACCACCCTCTTCCTTGCTACTCTGCGATACAAGTGGACTGAGAAAACCTTCCTTATTCCCAAATTCATACAACATAAAGGGACAGCACCAGCTCCTCTATACAAAGCAAATAAAAAACTTTTTCCAGCATAACAGTGAGCAGAAATTACAAGGTCTGCAAAGAAATGTCACACTGTTCTTGAGCTCACTTCCTCTTCTGAACTTGTTACACTTTGGGCAATGTCTACCTACTACACTAAATTATCCAAGTAATGCACTCTCTAATGAAAAGCAGGCAGAGTCTTTTTCCACTGAATTCTGAGACTTTTTAAACAAGTCATTATTTCATGTGTTGTCTCTTCAAAGAACCCAGTTCACAAGTTAAGAGCATTCCCTGCTTCCATCAGAAACTGTAGAGAAGTAGGCTTCCATTTTTCTCCAGCTACACTCAAGAAACACCTATCAAATTAGTGCTGTTTGTTGTCAGTGGCCTTCTGAGTCCATCCATGCAGACGGGGTCAATCACCTGTTTTAGGGGGAAAAGTAGAGTCTGGAAATGCAGGTGGGGAATGTTAAGTTTGAAAAAGATTTGGGTATCTGAAAAACTGGATCAGAGGGAGTGGTGGGAGAGTGGTGAGAACATTTACTGCCCCTGTCGGACATTCAGGACTTCCTCTCACATGAACATTCCATGACAAAAAGTACTTCCTGCTGAAAGCCATATTTTGTCTACATTTGATATCCATACTGAATGACAGAGAACATCGTCCTGGTGGTGAGGTTAGCCTTAGACTCAAGTTTTATGCAAGCTGGATGCAAAGCACAGTTGAGGATTGACACAAGGCTAAGCTGATCTCAAATCACAAGGAACAGCCCAATGGCTCTGGCAGCTGAGACTGCGGAATCACCGCAGAGGAACCACGGATGTAAAGAAACCCAAGCACCAAACAGGGAAGCTCAAGTGGACTTTATTATAGTTATTAGAATGTACAGGGACATTAGTGCACTGGTTCTTATTTAATTTCTCAGATTCAACACAGGAGCAGCTAGACACCAGCTCTTTGCTTTGTGCACATTTAGAATGTGTCATTTGGGATGTCCTTAAATAATTTCCTGAAAGATTCTTGAAGAACAATGCAGTCAAAACCAGGCTAAGTGATTTCTTCATAGATTCCTTGGTATCTCAAGGAAATGCTATGGATATGAAAAAGCTTTAATATAAGAAGTGATTAGGAAGCGCCAACAGGGTGGTAGGATACAGGTAACTGATTTTATCATCACTTCTATAGTTTTTAAAGTCCATTCCATTCCATTAACTGGAAACAGTCCTTGAAAACTTCATTATAACACTATTTCTTTATTACAAATATTTACATACCATATATTAATACAACTTTTATTTCCACACTTTAACAATCCCATCCCTTGACGCAGTTACTATAAACCCTTGTGTGGTCTGGAAAGTCGCGATATCTGTGATAATATCATGATGTCCAACTGGGAGAGACTCTGGACCCTTCCGAGGGGTCTCATCAGTGGGCCCCAGCTTTTGTTTGTTCTGAATTTCCTGTATAAAAACAAAGTGAGAAATACTATTTACAGAAGAGTGAGCATTTGCAAAGAGTAACTGTCGCCCATATTAGGTTATCAGTGTAAGAAGACCACAAAACCTCTTCAAACAAAAAACCAATCAAATGAAAATGCCCAACCATACAACCTCACACCCTTTGACAGTTCTATCAGGATTACTCCTTGGTTCATTTCTTTTCATCAAACACAACCTAAGTCTTAATCTGAACTGACATTATAGCTCTTCGATTAGGTAAACAATGGGTTTTTTTCCTCATATTTATTTCAATGACACTAAGATTTGATATTCCAATAGGGGTAAAAAAGTTATGCAAACGGATACATCTTGGTTCCCCAAAGTTTTTATAAAATCTGGTTCAATAGCATGAATGTAATTCAGAAGTTTGAGAAGAAGCACTAAAAAACCAGTACACTGGGTAGACCCCTACTGACTTTTTTTAGTCACCTTTGAAGTATTTGTCAAACTGAAACAAAACATTGTGCTATTTAACAGCTAGCAACACTGCCAGTTCCAAAAGTCACTCTGAAAGATGTAACAAAAACTGCAGCATTTAGCTACTGTATTTTCCTGGTGCCAGTACGTCTCCCATTGCCTTGCTAAGATCCTACTCAAAAGGCATTTCAAACACTGATCAAAACCAGAAGTGCTAGAAGACTAAATTTCAATATCCCAAAAGAAACATATGACTCTGGCTTCTGCATGCAAGTAGTGCTTGGTGAGTCCAACTCTGTCAAAAACAGATTATGTTTTTCTTGTAAAGTAACTTCTTCCAAGCTGCCTGAAAATGCAATGCTGACACCATCCACAAAAAGTAAAAGTGAGGGAGTTATAATTAAAGACATCATGCAATGAATAAAATCCATAGGGTAGGGCCATCCAAAAGGCAAGCAGAATAGGTGTTTATCAAACAAAGCGAAATACCTGAACCACCTCTGTGCCCTCAATTATCTTCCTGTAGTAGGAAACAGACGGGCAATTAGAACTTCCAGCAACAACATATGATCTCTCAGGGTAGGCTAGATCCCAAAACCTAAACATGAAGAAACAAAATCAAGGTGAGATGTTCAATTTTATCAGATTAAAATTGCTGCTTAGAAGTGGTCATGCTCTTATGATGAAAGAGTGGGCACAAATGCTATCTGCTTTCTACACTTAGTGGAAGGGAGTGCTGCAGAGAAATCTACACTCATATCAAGCTCACACATGAGCTGTTTTTCAGTTTTTGTCATGCAGCCTGTTAAGAATTTTACAGAAGGATACACATTGTGTTTCAGAGTCCACATTGTGTTTCACACAAGCACCAAGTTCTGCAGCATTTTTGCTGACAACAAGTTCCTCAGCTCAGTGATGTTTACTAATGAACACATGTTCAGTATTATGTTTTGGCTTCTTAGAGATTACTTACGCAATGCTTCGCAAAATTTAGTACAAAATTTAGCAGGGGTGGAGGGGAGGGTGACAAACAAGAAAGTTGTTTAGTTTCATTACCTTATTTTCATGTCTGAGCCTGCTGTCAGTAATATGGGATTACCAGAAGCTGGACTACAGTATATTCCATGGATGCTGTGAGGAGAAGGCTAGCAGGGAAAAGGGAGATATAAAAATAACTTATCACCAATAGCTGTCACCATGCTTCAGAAAGGGAATGTATTCCTTGCCACATTCATCCACCCAATTACCAAATCTTTCTGGCAAATGCCAAATCACTTTAATGGGCCACATTTTAATATATCAATGTAAATTGCTCCCTTACACTTTACAGAGCAATGCAACAGTTAACCCTCCACAATAGTTTTTTTTTGAATCTTGGAATTACATTCTCAATGATGAGAAATCATTCTTAAAAGAATCAGGCAGGCAAATCCTACTGAAAAGCACCTGGACGCTTAAATTTTTAGGCTATGAAGGCATTAAGGGACAGAAATAGAACAGAAAACTACCTTAGATCACAGAGCTCCCTGTGTGAAAAGGGCAGGACTAAAATGAACTCCACCTGCAATCTCTGTAGCATGTACAAACTTAAGTTTAAGTAGATTCCAGATATGCATTTACAACATTTATGGAAGCAGCTGTAGTTATTTTTGTCTATGTATTTGTGAACGATATTACAGATTGCTCCTTCCCCACTTAACTCCTTGAAGAAGAGCCACTTCATGCTTTCAACTAGCAGTTAAGTGTAGTAGTGGCATTATATTACAGAAAGAATGTGTAACAGAGCAGGTGCTTACAGAAGTATGCATAGTCCCAGGAACAGCAAGTAAAAATAAGTACAAGATGCCATACCATGAATTTTGGCTTTCTCATAATCTTTACAGGCTTGACAGCTCACTGGTTTTCTAAGAACATGAGTGGGTATAACAAGTGAGGGTTACAAGTACATTCCATAGACAGTGGAAGGTACCAATGAAGATTCAGGTTACACTGATGTTTTACAAAGGGGATTTAATTCTGACAAGTAAAACAAATATAGTGCCAAAATGAATGCCAGGGCAAGTTCTGTACTGATGCACAGCATGGAGTCTAAGGTTGTTCTAACTCTGGCTACACAACAGAAACTGGAAAAGAAAGAGACCAGACCTGCAGTTCTGAAAGAGGTGGTGCACTGCTGGCCCATAGAGTGAAGCGTCGATCACCAGTTTCCATATCCCACATGGAGACTTCATTATTGCCTTGAACAGCTACAGGAAAGATAAAGCCAATGCAAAAAGTACAAAACAGGTTGTGTGGCTCGTGCTATTTGCTCTGCTGACATCACATAGAGGGTATGACATAGAGACACTCTCCGTTTGCTCTCTGCAGCATTTGTGTCAGTCTTGCTTTAGTAGTTTGGTTTTACTGCTTGAAAGCAGCTTCACTATAATTAAAAGTGCCTGATTAAAGATCAAAGAGTTTAAAGGGAACCTGATTTAATCCCCAACCCTTTAAAAAAAAATTTATAAAACCCTCACTTTCCTCCCTAGATAACTTCTCAGCCTTCTTTGAGAAGGATAGATGGTTTGTTCAGCATAGTCACCAGGGGCTTCAGAGAATACTTCTATGCAGGTAAGAAAACAATCCAAAGTGACAGAGTTGAGTAGCTAAAATGAAGTTCCACACTCACGTGGACAGATAAAGAATTCAGTTCAAGGGATTGTTTACAAGCCTGGCAGCAACCTAGCAGGCAAGGACTTTTTAATAATAATCTGAAATTATGAACTTTGTCACTCATTTAGCCTTTAGCTGGAAGGAAAAAAACTAGAAAGCATGGTGAAGCTTGCTTTATTTGCATGTTTTTTCAAGAAATTTGTTTTATCTCCCAGGGTGGTTAATAACTCAAAATAGGAAGTGAAGCCTAAGAAGAAAGTAAAATATGAAACTCAAATTACTCTTATTTTACAGCAACTTAATACATTTTGTTTTTGTAGGATTAGTTTAAGCTACTTGTCCATTTCAGAATGTGTTCCTGACACAAAAATATAAAAGTCTATGACAGTGCCACATGCAGTGAGGATGAAGCAGCTGTGAGCACATCAGATGAGGAATCTTGGAGATTTCCAGAAGGTCTAACCCATGACACAGCTGGTTTAGATTGAAGGGGGAATTGGAATGGGAAACCTTCAGTCTTTGCTCTATAGAAGGTGGTGGCAGATTTCCCATCAACTTCAATACATGTCATGAGTTTGAGTTTTATCTTTTACAACATTTTGTCCTTAAAAAAGGATGGGGTAGACAGCACACAGGGAGGGCCACTCATGAGAGTTGTGATCCTCAGAAGATGAGAATTGTCTGTCATTCCGACAATGGCTAAACCCTACTGTTTTTCTTTTCAACTCCCCACCAGGGCTTGAAGCAGAAGCTGAAAGAAAAGCTGCTTTAATCACAACTTCTGGCAGTTGTGAGGTAAATTTAAGACATCTTTTACCTGCAATTACCCAGGACTGATAGACAGGATGCATGAGCAGGCGTCTGATTCGGGCCTTGGAAGGATGAGAGTGGCTGGAGATAGGTAACTGAAACCTCATGTCCCAGCACGCCATGGTACCATTGCTTGTTCCTGGCGAGAAAAAGCTCTCCTTAGTCAGAGGGATAAATATATGAGTTTTTGTCCTTATCTTTGTGCCGCTGTTCCTAGCGAGATGGCCTTCAGCCTCAAGTACTTAGCAGGCAGAGTGCTTCCCAAAAATAGGTGAGAAGGTATTTCTCTCCTCTTGTTTGAGAAAAGCATACGCTAGTAAAATCAGATCAAGAAAAAGCTTGAGCTGTAGTTACTGTAAGAGAAAACCATAAGGAAGAGGGGGTAGGGAAGAGAGAGTGAAACTAACAAGAAATACAGGCTTACCAATACACAGCCAGCATTGGTGTATGTCCACAGCAAATGAAGTTATGAGGCCTAACTTCAAATCGTGTTTCAGTGTCCAAGCATTGCTGCTAGATCGCAAATCCCATCCAACCAGAGATCCATTAACTGTCCCATAAGCCAGTACTGACTGGGCTCCTGAATTGAAGTGATGCATATCTACCACACAGCCATCATCCTTCAGATCTAATGACCTGGGTTAAAAGAATAAACTTAATTTAGACACAGGGATGACTCCCTCCAAGTTCAAGACTCCTTCCCATAGCTTATGCTGAGCAGCTTTTTTCTCTTTGTGTCACTTCTCAAGGCATCTGCCAGAAAAAACTTTCTGATTTTAGTACAATGGATGCTTATGCTCTCTCAAATCTCTCCGCTGATAGGACCTGCAAGGCTGTCAGCAGCTCTTTGCAAACATAAACACAGCTCTGTGCTCTGGGTCAGGGCAATCCCAAGCACAAATACAGGCTGGGTGGAGAATACACTGAGACCAGCCCTGAGCAAAAAGATTTGGAGATGTTGGCTGAGGAGAAGCTCAGCATGATCCAGCAATGCGTGCTCACAGCCAAAAAAGTCACCCACAACAAAAGAATCAAAACTGTGGGCAGCAGGTTGTGGGAGGTGATTCTCCCTCTCTGCTCCACACTTGTGAGACTCCACGAGCAGTACTGTGAGTACTTTCTGAGGCCTGGACATATCTCTCACTCAAACTGGAAGATTAAGCTGTAGCATCAGTGCCAAATATTCAAACACTGCTCATAAGGAGGTAAGAAAGAGCTAAACCAAGCCCAAGGACTCCCCTAAATAGTATCTCATTACCCCTATCTCTACCACCTTATCACATTAAGAGCCTGAGAGGAAAAACTGCAGGTCTGAGGCCAAATCACATGCTGTACCTCTGTAAACATTTATCTAATGACCTGCAAAAGAACCTTCAAAATTACTTTGTAAGTATTAAGGTTATAACAAAGGAACTAACAAATCCCAGTACATAAATAAAACAATTGAGAACTATTCAGAATGGCTGTTTCAAGTTCATAATGCCTTCAGTGACATAGGAGGTACAAATATCCTAGAGCTAAGAATTGTCAGCTCTGCACAGTTGCCTTTCAACCCTTCTTTATGAAGCAGGATAAGAACATGGATTACAGCCTTCCAGTATAGTCTGGGCTCAGCCAGCAAGAAGCCTAGAGCAAATTAAAGGATCTATCTGAGGAATGTACTAACAGCTTGAGCTCTGTGTGTGGTAAGATTTAACTGCTTTAAAGACATACCTGCTTTGTATTGGATGAATTTTAGGAGATTTAGGGAGCTTTGAGGCTTCAATACCAAGAAGCTGGATGGCACCATTATCTGAAGCTATAGCCAAGTAATGCGAGCCTTGGCAAAAAGTAAGTGTCTTTACATGTCCTCCAATCCGAGAGTATGTCAAAATTGATCTAAACAGGACAGAGAGAAATAGGGGGAGAGAAAAAAAGAGATTATTTTTGATGGTACTTAAAAAAAAATTACTTCTCAAACACCTACTTAAAACCAATGGCTCTTGAGAGAGCTCTGAAAATAACATTTTCTAGCTGTTCCAAAATGAGAAAGCAAAAAAGCCAGTGTTGGCTTTAAACAACAACACCAGAATACATTTATATATGTACAGAAATGAAATCAAAAGGCCTGTAATTATTATTGCTACAGAGCAGTCCCTTTGCATTTTTTTCTTTTATTAACTAATTGAAACAGCATCTAGTATTATAGATGCAAGCCAAGAGGAACACCAATATATCTCCTTATTGATATTTCCAGCACATCCACAAGTAATTAATATTTTGCTCCCTGCTCTACTTTATTTTTCACTCTAAAAGTGCAGCCCCAAACACCATGGGTTTTTAAAGTACCTGGTTGTAGTGGTTTTTCCTTCCATTTTTTGGCTGTTCCAGACCTTCACTGTGCCATCATTTGAGCAAGTGGCAAAAATGGAGTGTTCATCAGAGACTCGAATGCGATTCACCGCAGACTTGTGTTCGTGAAGGTGAGCTACCAACAACCCTTTGGGACGCCATCCTACAGGGAAAACAAAACCACAACCTAATTAGGAACATGCAAGTCCCCCTAGATCCATCCACTAACAGCTATAGCAGGATACAGTCATTACAGCTGCAAAGCACAGACAGCACTAAAAACAGTTTTAAGGCATTTTAAATATTAAAGGCAAAAGCCTACTTGCTCAATTCTAAATTAGACAATAGGTCATAGGTGTTCTGCACAGTAAACACATTTCCTAAACTAAGAATTTCCTCTTTTCCTCATCCTTTGCACTCTCTCTCTCTCTATATATATAATTTTTAATCTAATAACCTCAGTGGCCTGTGATCTACCTGGAGGTGGGGGCTTGCTCTCCCACTCAGCATTCTCCATCATCTGTTTGGCAAGTCTCTCTGCATTACACTGCTCTCTCTTCTGCTGGATCAGCTGCTGCAGCTCAGTTTTGCAGGTAGTGATGCGCAGCTGGTGTGCAGATGGGGATGCTGTGCTGCTCAGGGCCTGCAGGGTTGGTTTCCTGGGCTGGACAACTGCTCCATCAGATGCCTGTAAGAAATCAGCCCTTAAAAATATATGCCTTACATTCTACACACAGATAAATCCCCCTTGTAAGATTTCTGGGTCACACACAGTGAATAAAAATGGAAAAATCTTTTTTATTGAATCAATTAGCAATGAATTAGCATTAAAAAAAAATCATGCTTGCATGAAGACAATTAAAAATAGTGAAAATTATTATTTATATAAAAGATTAACAATTCTCTTATTCTACCCTGTTTACCTACTCTGTTCTGTACTTTATCTAAAGAAACTGTAATGTGCTGTGCACATCTCTTAACGTGAATATTACAGAGGCAGTTATTGCTCTCAAGACTAAGAGAATTAGAGGTTAGCTCTCAAATTTGTTTATACTGGGCTTTAAAAAACAAAGTGTGAAGTGTTTCCCTCATAGTTCAGAGCAGTCACACTCATTTAAAGCTAGCAGAAGTTAATCTCCAACTAGAACCCAAACAGAAAACAGTGTTCAGTGTCAACAGACACCCCCAGCCCATTCTTCTCTAGCCAGTACTAAGTATTACAGGTACAGGATGTCTAAATGCAGCTGTAATTTCCAAGTTAAAATCATAATATCTCTTCCTCACAACATGTATCAGGGCATGCAACTTGAGGAAACGTCTTTCCTGCCAGAAAAGTTTACATAATAATTGTCTAATCCACAAAGCCCCATCTCTTTGTGCAAAGCATCTATTTATTAATGAAGCTCTTCTGTTCAAGAGACTAAACTTACTTCAATCCTCTCTCAGCTCCTATTTTAAAAATAAGAACTTGAAAGTCAGCAAATTTG
Source organism: Coloeus monedula (assembly GCF_965178545.1). Lineage (NCBI taxonomy): Eukaryota > Metazoa > Chordata > Aves > Passeriformes > Corvidae > Coloeus > Coloeus monedula. The sequence continues at coordinate 43,577,844 of NC_138781.1, forward strand.
CTGAAGACATCAGGCAATAGCATGGCCAGTGTCAAATAACCTCCAAACAAAACAAGAACACCACATCCCTATAGTCCCACTTGACTTTGAAACAATTGAATCATTGCAGTTTAAAATGAGAACATAGTATTTTTCAGGTATACCTGAGGAGAGGACGACAAAGTGGCACAAATGCCAGCTGAGGACTCTGAACGAAGTGGTTTCCCAGCTTGGATGGCTTCAGGATCTGTAGTTTGCCCATGTCCTTTGGATATTGGCTGGGAGATGTTTGTTGGTTCCAGGGACCCAAACATGCTTTTCCATTCTTCATTTACATTTGAATCTTGCTTTACATGCTTTCTAGCTATAAGTAGTTTGGAGGGAGGGAGGGAGGGAGAAGGTTGGAGGAGAAGAAAAAAGGAAACAACCCGCCCAACATTATCATGACAACATTCACTCGGGACTGTCATTACTTTGAGACTACATGGAAGTCTAATGTTTACATGCCAGACTGTTATTTATGTACAGAGAAAACCCTACTGCTATGTTGTGGAGGTCAGCTGACAAGCATTTATGAGGGAAACAAAACAAAGCACCTGCCACGTGTGTTCACATCTTCTTAATCCTACAGTTGACTCATGCAATAAATCATTTCACTAGAGGGAAAGCTTACATCTAGAGGGCTGCAGGATTAGACTCCACCATATGACAAATTTTTCTTATAGAAGCATGGAGGGTTTGGGTTGGAAGGGACCTGCAAAGGTCATTTAGTCCAACCACACTGCAATGAGCAGGGATATCAAGAATAAATTTGTAACAGCACAGTATGCAAATCATTGCTAGTGTCAAATACAATCAGTTTTCCATCACAATTGCGACATCACCTGTAGATTTAAGTATGTTATCTCTTTAAATAGGAAATTTATCTATTTTCAGCATTCCTTTAGAGTCACTTAGAACTGCAAAATATGGACAGAAAAATAAAAACATGGGGCAAATTAAATTTGGACAAAGTCAGTGAAGAAAAGTTAAAGGCATGAAAACTTCGAGGGTAACAGCTTTGAGTGAAACAAATTAGTTCAAATATAGACTTCATATACACCAAGTTTTAAATCATGTTGACTCCTGATTCAAGGATATGCAAAAAAATGTAAAATCCTATAGTTCAGTACTGTCTTTTAAAATTATATGCAAATCAGCCTAACTCTGGAAATAAGATAGCAATAGCTATAGGCTTTACAGATATTTCTGTATTTTTATATGTAAAAACACAGAACCTACCAGTGATGTAATAGAGGAGGAAACTACAAGCTTAAGAGAATAAAGAAGAAGCTCAAACTGTCTGGTAAAGAAGAATTTTGAGGATGCAGAGAACTGGAATAGTTAGCAGCAGGTGGATTTCAAATCTGAACAAGGAAATGAAAGAGGTTTTTTGAGCTGAAAGAGGAGCAAGCAAAAAGGTAAAAATGGGAATGGATGAAACGACGAAGAACCCAAGGGCCAAAAAGCGTGTACTTGGGTGAGCAACAGCTGGCAACTCTGTTGCCAGAGGAAACTTTCAGTTTTTTTCTCAGGCTACCTCAAGAAAACACCCAGGATTTTCACAGTTAAAGAGCTTAGCACTTGCTGAAAGGAAAAAGAGAGAGAATTGTAGCCTTCAACATTTACACTGTTGCCATGAGTCACTAGAGTCCTATTTGTCACAACCAGCTGAACAACTGCACATGCAGTCAAAATAATTTAAAGTATTCTCAGGGAAAAAAATAATCCCCATCTTTCAATGATCAGAGAACATTCCACCACCTCACATTTCAAACAGAAGCAGTAATTTTCCTATTGCAAACTTAGTGAGGATGGTGATAGTTATGTAGGCTGATTTACTGAAAACACCCTGAAAGAAAGGCTATACTTCATCTATATAGATCACAAAATATACTAACCACGTTTGTCATCAGACTCCTGCTTTGTTTTAACAAGATCCACTTGTCTTCCAGTTATTCCCAGAGCTGACAAGTCAATCACCCCTTTCTGACTGCTGTCATGCAGGTGGCTCTGATCCACAATATTGGCTTTAGCTTTATTAGATTTTAACATAAAGTCCTTCAGTGCTAACAGTTTGTCTTCTTCCTCCTCAGTCATCCCCTACAGAATAAAAGAAAAGGTAATATTACTCACTTTTAACAATAACATGCATCAAGGCATGAAGATTTAAGAAGCAATAAAATTAATGACTGGTTTAGAAGTGGTAGGAGAGAGCACATCCTCAGAATTCAAAGCATCGGCCCATTACTCATACAAAACATAAGGCAAGCTGCTGCAGTGTAAGAGTATTTTTCCTCCTAAGGAATGGGGCTAGGAATAGTGAAAGGGCAGAATAGAATTTAATGCTGGATCACTATCTGGTACAATCTGCTTAGCTGCCACCTAGACCATGCTTACAGCCCACAAGCCATAGGGGAAAAAAACCTACACAGGCACAGTCCTTTTTCTTCCCAGTTCTCACTTTGGGTGGGTGATTCTTTATGTTTCCCTCTTCACACATAAGCCTCAAGACTTTCCAGCTCCATTTGCTTTTGGCACCACATGTCTAGCACTTTGACAAATACATACTCCTTTACGCAGCACAATGCACAGCAATGCTCTGTAATGCTGCCGCATCACAGATGCATCAGAACTTTGAGACTTACAGACATTTTTTAAAGACTTAGGTTGTTATTTGTATTTCTCTATATCTGGCAGATCTTCTAAAAATCTTTAAGTTCTGAACAACTTGTCCCACAAGCATATACTGAAATCAGTGAAGTTAATGGCTTGGAGAATCAGAACCTCAGACTGGGAGTCCCTCACAGCAGCAGCTGCAAGGTCAGGGTTTGTGGAGGTGTACAGAGCTCAATTGTCTCAAGCCTGACTTTTAAAGTACAAATAAAATGCAATTACTTGTGAAAGAAGCTTCTTCAACAGCTGTGCAATGGCAGGGTCCTCTGGGGGCGGGCACTCAGAGAGAGCTCCACTTCTCTTCTTTTGACGCAAGTGAAGGTGTCGGAAGAGGCTTGTGATATCCTTTGATCTTAAGACATAATCAAATATGGAACGACTGACAGGCTCCTTAAGTACACTTAACAGGACTATTTCTTTGTCTACCTGCAATTCAAAACAACAGAGCAGTCAACATGATGACATCCACATAAATTGCACAAACCATCTAGATTCAACTGGTCTCCTTTCTTGAAAATAAGATCTGTGTTGGTCATATCAGACTTTCTCCATTCTCTTTCCCTCTTTCCTATAAAGTGCTTCTCATAGCTTGCTGTCCACATGAGAAACAACTTCAAAATGAGAGTAAGGACTTCATTACAATCCAACTTAATGTTACCCAGTACTTGCCTGCTAAATATAGTGTTGCATAGCAAAGAAAAGATTTATATACTAAAATGAAGCAGAAAAGATTTATATACTAAAATGAAACATGAAGTGAGTAAGACAGATTTATCAATCAATGCCTAAAACACAGCACAAAGAACATGTAAACAAGGAAAAATGTTATTATAGAACAAGGAAAAATGTTATTACAGTGAAGTTCCCATCTGCAAGATTTACAACAAAATGTTAAACACAGGATGCATTCCTCAATGTAAGTACTGCAACTATTTCTTATCTATTTAAACACCTGAGAAGTGCAGTCTACAGGTCCTGAAGTTGTATGCCAAGATGCCTATATGATCATATTACCAGCATCAGGCAGGTCATTCCTGGACATGCACTGATATGAAATGGCTTCATTCATTCATGCTGAGCGTTGTGCCCTGACCCTTGGCAAAACACTGAAACACAGGAGCAGTGCTGGTGATATCACAAGCACAGCAATCACTACCTAACAGACTGGTCTTGTAGAAGAAAGCACAGAACAAAAACCCACTTGTTTCACAGCCAGCTTTTCATGCCTTTCAGACTCCTATAAACTAGCACAATATTGCTGGAGTTTGACTATAAACAAGACAGAAGAGGCTTGAATCAAAAACATACCTGTTGATTTTAGGCTTTGTAAAATGTTTTGCATTTTGCAACAAATTTGAGACAACAATCTTTAAAACATGGAAAACAATGGCCATTCTATCAATCTGCCAGCAGAGATCAAAAATCTGTAATTGCCTGTAATCTTAACTGAAGAAAAAGTAATCTAATATTCTTACAGCCAGGACCATGGCCAAGACAAACTTAAGAATCATGGCTAGTCAAGATATATTCCCATTAATACTATTTGAAGTATTACCTGGATTATTGGTTGTGTGATAAAAGGATGGAGGTATGGCATTAGCTTGCAGTAGACATCAGCAATATTCAAATACTGTGCTACCACAGTGATAAATCCAACTGCACCATAACATATCCAAAGATTAGGGTGACACAGGAATGGTGCTGAAAGAAAAATAGGCTGTTAAAGTACATCATTCATCTAGCAGAGAGGAGATCATCCTGCATATGGCAGCCTGTGATGTAATTTCCTTCTGATAGAATTACTCCCAAACTGAGCCTTCCCTCCTCCAGAACACCAAGGTGAAAACATTCATACAAAAGAAATTATTTCATGGATTTCACTGTGCTCATGCTGCTCAGTTTCCTTGCTCTGGCCAAAAAGCATATTTTCCCTATTTATTCATTTCAATCCCTAATTGTCAACTACAGATTTGCAATGGAGACAAATCCAAAAACAAGTATCAACCACATTCTGACAATTACAGTGAATCCTAATACTGGTGGTTTTTTTTCTTTTTAAGTGAATACTTTATTCCTTCCTGCTTTCCCTCTCTTCCTTGAAGAGTCTTATTATATTCTGAAGAGTATAGTATAGTATAGTATAGACTCTGAAGAGTCTACTTATATTCTAAGATTATGACACTCAGAAGTCCCTCTAACTATGTGGGCTTTAAGAAGTTGTTGTCAAGCCACTGTATCTAGTCATGAGACATAATCACAAATCATCTGCCCCAAATTCTGAGTGCATTTGAAAAACTGTAACACTAAGAAGAAGCAGACTACATCTCAAAAGATCATTTGGTATTTTTTTTCCATAAATAGCTGGTAAATCTTGGGCACATCTAAATTAAATGGATAAGCCTGATAAATAAGGAGAGACCAACTCTGCAACCAAGAGTGTATTGAGTTAATGGGTATTTATGGTGTTAGAGTAAGAAAGGATCATGATTGCCTGAATTCTCTCATCTTCAAATGCTAATCTGTAAGCATTTGCAAGTTATGTGCCCGATGGACTACCAAAAGCAACCAGGATTTTTTCTTTATAGGAGGTTGTCATGTAGAACAAGGAAAGCTCTTAAAGCAGAAAGTTTTTGGACTAATCCGAGAAGATACTTCCGATTTGTTCCACCAAAACAATTATTTTAGATTCCTGAGCACTAACATGGTTCAACTAGCAGTAGTTCCTTACCACAATTTTGTTTAGATTCCAAAGCAGCACTGCACATTTGCATTCTGGACAGCTAAACTGTCAGTGTAGCTTTATGTAGCACTGAGATTTCTTTACTAAGAAAACAGGGTATTCTCCAGTATTCCAACTTACCAATATCACAAGCAAACTCATAAATATGGGGCTTTTGCAAGAGCCCCAGCTGGCACATACAAGTAAGAGCATTGAGGGCTTTATAAATGACAAATTCTTCAGCATCACTGAGACCTTGCTGAAGCAGAGGTTTGAGTATTGATGAGCTTTGCCAGCCAACATAAGCAGCAACACCTGAAACATAAAAAGAATACATAAAAATCCAAAGCAGATTGATAAACACCAGAAAACACTATGTCTTCCCATCAGAATTGAGAGCAAACATAAAATAACTATCATATCTAATCTAATAGGGTAATAATCAATATACTTGTTCATGTCTTAAAGCTGGACTTTGCAACCTTTTGCTAAAAAGAAGGGAGGAAGAAGAGAGAAATCCCCTCAGAGCCACTGTTACAGAAGGGCATCTGCTCCCAGCTATAGGCAGCAGTGCCTGCACTTACTTAAACACCAGTTAGAGAGATCAGTTTTAAAGATGTGCAAAAGCTTGAAATAAACTAAAAATATAATCATAGAACTTTATCTTAATTCTTCTGTGGATGTTTTGAACAGATACTAGGAGAGGAGTTAAAAATACAGGTTACATGTCTTCACTTTTAATTGCTTCACATCTCTCTCTATGTCTTTTGCAAGACACTCTGACCTGTGCTTTGGCTTCTCCATTGCTCCTTCTAAACAATTTCTGATAAGTTATCAACATCACCTCTTGGCAGTTGGGAAAGTTTTCTTGACCCACAAATCCTGAGCACTGACTGTCAGCAACAGTCATGTGGAATCATTTCCAACACACATGAAGCATTAGATATACTCAACAGCTGATGTAATTACTGGTAAAATATTTTTTTAACTGCTATGAAGTTTTCTGAAGTGATGGGAATCTTTAGATGAGGTTTTAAGGCACTAAAAAAACTTTTCCAGTTATATGCTTAGCATATGCTAATGCATAGTTTTCATCATATGAACAGATTTACTGAAGTTAATGGGACCATGTACACATGTGAAGTGATGCATCTACGATAGAGCTTGCAGAAATCCTAGTATTCACTTGCCATAATTTAGCTTTTCAAGCTAGTGGCTGTAGCAGAGATTCAAAGACAAAAAAAAGCATTTAAATTCCAATTTTTTAATGTTAACCTACCCTAGACTTAAATGCCTCAGCCTCATTTGTATCAAATATTTGTATCTACATTGTTTCATCTTCAGTCCCTAAAAAAAACATTTCCACCCAATAATTCCAAAAAAGTCTTTTCTTATAAATTCTAGAAATCTTTATTAAAAATTACTTTTATATGACTTATTTTTTCATATCCTGGAAACTGTTAATTTATTTACATTATTTTCTTTCTACTCTATTTAGCTGAAACCAAACACTTACCAACAATGCTGTCAAAGAAAGCTCCTCGAAGATGCCAGTCATTCTTGTCATTTAAGAAAGTGATCATATGAGACAGAAGAACATCATTGGCTTTTTGACGTCCAAAGAACACACACAGACGTGTTATTCCATTTTCCATCAGTGTTTGTTTCACAATATTCTCTGGGTCACTTAGCAAAGTCACAACTTTCTGCTGGACCATTTCATGCAAGGCTTGCAACTCTGCAAGGGGCAACAGGATGAACATTTTGGCTGATGAGAAACAGCATGTGCATGTGTACCACCTGCTGCTAAAGGAGTTACAGTGACAGGTCATCCTGAAGAACACCAGACTCAGGAAGATGGGCAATGCAACAGAACCTCAACAGTTCCAACAAGGGCTTACCAAAGACTTCAGGCTAAAAATGAGGCAGTGACAAAGACAAAGAGTAGAGAAATGTGAGACATTTTTACCCAGATCAATTTATTCTAAACTTGTTGCAACTTCCACTAAGATGATTCTGCTCATTTTATACATACAGGTGATATGCAAATGTGAAGAAGCATCAGAATGAGTCAGCAGCAACGTTACCACAGTAAGCAAAATGCTCTGAGGCAATTTTGGTTTGATATGTTTGACTATGAGTTTCAAAATTTGTGAACTGACAACAGATCAAGAGTATGTTTTTAGTTAGGCAGATAGATTCACTTCATTAAGCATACAGAGCGGAATATAAGAACATTTGAAAAAGTGAGTGCTTCCCATTTCATTAAATTTCTGCAGTTACCCTAACAATACCGATGAAAAATTTGATGGCCTTGCCTATGGCATCTACTCCATGACACAATTAAAAAAATATTTCTGCTAAATGGAAATAACAGATTGTTAATGCACCGGCTATTATTGAAAACTGTACCAGACAGGATCTCAAACAAGTAACACAAAAATTTCAGCTACTGCTGCACCAGGTTTGAGGGGTGATTATCATTTGCCTGCAGTCAGAAGTCCAGCTAATTTGCTTTCTATCATGACCCTGTCTATCAGTCACACGAAAAATCTGCCTCCTGGGTTCAAATTTCTCATGCTTGGTTTCTGAAAGGGTGAAAATAACAGAACTACTCAAGTTTCTTTCTTCCTTGTGTTACTTCCTTCATCTCCAAGCTATCTCAAGGGATAGGGGACAGCATTTCCTGGAAATAGAGCCCATACTATGGAGCTTCCTCTCTCACTCCTCAGCAATTCTAAGCACCCCATGGCTTATGTGAAGGAACTTGAAGAGGATCTTTTATATTTCATTTTAGTAGGTTCATTGCTGTTTTATTTTGAAGTATCATCCTGCAACTAGTTAAGAGACAATTGTCTTTTCCCCAAATGGAATATGTGCAGGATGTTTACCAGCTCTGATTAGTCACAGATGGATCTACTTAGCCCAGAAGAGAAATGACAGTTTTTAACCACAAACTCTTCCCAGTTTAGAAGACTTGCCCAACATTCTTCTGGGAATTTATGCAACACTAAAAGGCACTGGAGATGACACACAGGTCACTTATTACCATATGTCTTTCTGAAGGGAAAGGAAAGGAAAACCCATCCTTAGGATTTTAACTCATTCTCTGTGTTAGTTATAATACAAAGTTACAGTAATGTTACTGCAAAATGGAATCCAGCCATTTAGTTTGGCCAGGCAAAAAGACAAGAATTGTGAGGTGTAGGGACAGAAAACGAAGAATGACTAAAAAATACAGCACTATGACTATGCTAGAATTTGACAGGTTTTCCAAAGCTAACAGTGCTTCCCACACCAACAGAAGGAGTATTTGGAACACAGGAATGTTTTTGCAGCTGACTTGTTTATGAGACAAGCTGGAAGTGAAGCTGGACATGCAACCAGGCAGTCAACATCACAGTCAAATACCTTGAGGACCATTGGAGAAGAAGAATATGTTCATTTTTACACTTTTTTGTCTCTCACAACATTAAGAGCAGAGGTGTCTGTCTCTGCATGAAGCTGTAACACACACACTTTGATACTGGTCAAGGCAAAACATTCTTCCCATTTAATAGGAAGGCTAAGATTTGAGAGATGAGACAGATCAGTGCTAGCTGGGAGCTTTGGCCCATGATTTGCTATTATAAGCAGGCAAAAAGTGACATTACCTGTGTCATAGTTATCACTAGGGTGAGATGTTTCATCCATTTCTTCACCATTTGGTTCATTTTCCATATTCAGATTTTTCAGCTGTACTAACTCCAGAAATCTCAGAGCTGTTTCTGCCAACAATGCTATGTTTTCTGCAACGGAAAACACTTTGGTTAAGAATTGTTCTGCTTTCCCAATTTACAGCAGCCTGATGATCCCCCTGAAGAGAGATTATAGCCATTGACAACACCAGTCATGATGGGCAAACAGGACTGAAACTACACAGCATGCTCTGGTCAACCCACTTCTGTTGACACCCAGCAAAGCTACTAATACATCAAATTACACAGTTCTTTTGTCATGTAAATAAGTGGAAAAATCCTAATGATATTAGGTGTAACAAAGACTAATTTAACACTTCTAAAACTGGCCCTAAATGCCACTTAATCTCAGTTTAGCGACTAAATAACTTGATAGAATGTAAAGGCCAAATAGCCTGAATTACCTAACATTGCCACATAGTAGAGTGCAGCAAAGTAACAACAAACCATCAGACCAGGATAAGTATCCTAGGGAATAACAACTTGTTACGCTGGAATCCATTTTTAGAACATTTGTCAGGGTATCTATCCAGCTGATTTGGCACCGTTCTGCACCATTTGGAAGCTGCTGAAGCAACTCAGGCTGCATTATATGGGTCAGGCCACTGCTGGCACAGGAACAATGACATCAAGGCACAAGTCCCACTTAAGCAGCCGTTCTGAGTGTCATCCAAAACAACAGCAACATGCCAATGGAGCCTGTCCACAGCCCAGACTAAATCCTCTTAAGTCACAAGTCCAACCACTTACAAAAGTGTACCATAGTAACAGAGGTTACCTCAGCTAGACTACCTTTAAATACATCTATGTATTTGAAATATAAATTGATCACGGTGACCACAAGCAATTGGTTCTACTCATTAAGTATACAAAGTATTCAATACTAGTTTTATCAGTTTACTTAGTAAACAAAAGAAAAACATCACCTGAGGCATTTTCAACTGAAAACCACATTTACAACTAAAAAAAATCCCCAAACCCAGAACTAAAACAACACACCTGAAAATGTGCTAGTCATAGAAAGTAAGGGTACATAGTAAATACCAAACCTGGGCATGACTACAAAGCTTCTTCCTGAACTGTGCAGAACTCATGTATCTGAATAACATCTGAAGAAAACATCTGTTATAGTGTAAGCCAGTTTATTACAGAGCAAATAATCTAATTTCAGCCACTGCATTTCAAATTTCATTTTGTGGGAAAACAACTCTGCAGCCCAGCAACACATTGATGCTTTAAGTTAGTTTTGTATTTATTCAGTTCCACCAGGCCATTTTAGGTAAACAATCAGAGCTAATGCAATGTGAGTACAGGTGCCATTAGCTGCAGTCATTTCTGAGACTTCTGGTGAGTTTTACTGACAGAAACAGTTAAGAGAATACAGAAAAGCTCAAGATTTGGAGTTTTGACTGGATGTCCTCTTACCAGCATATGCAAGTCTGACGATGGTGGCTTCATCCTGGGCCAGGTGTGCAATGCCTGGCAGAATGTATTCTGGGTAAATGTTAATATCATTGCGTGGCACCTCTTTGACGAGAGCAAGAACTTTAGTTAGTGTCCTCACAGATTCTGCCCTCACCCTGGGCACAGAGTCGTTGCTGAAATGTAACAGATAAGGAGTAATACGATCCAGAAGAATCTCTACACTTAATCTTGGTGCTAAATGAAGAATCAGCTCCAAAGCAGCCAGTTTTGAATCACAGTATTTGAGAGTCTGTAAACAGGATGTTATCACAGACACTAGAATAACCAGCCCATTCTCTTTTGTCTCTCCCTCGGCCTTCTCTGTGCGATCGTGCCCACAGAGATTGTGAATGATGTTGTCCAGATCTTTACGTATGACCAATATACGCTCATCTGCTGACACAAATGTTTCCTTGGCAAACTGGGCCATGTAAGGCTGAAGGAAAGTGTAAAATATTTCGGGAAATGCATTGTTACGTTGCTGTTTCAAATAATCTTCGGCTGCTAAACGTTTATCTGGCTCTCGATGGATCATCTGAGTGACCTTGAGAAAGGCAGAAGTAGGAGGGAGCAGGAGAGAAAGATTAAAGGTTTAGACATTTGTAATACAAAAACATCAAAACCCAAACCTAACCAATAAGCAATCTGTCACAGAAGCAGGTGAACTACAAACAGAACACGCAGATGGTTCTAATTCTGTAGTCCATCCTTACCAGTTCTCTGATACTGCGGTCTTCAATTTTGTTTAGGACTTGATCGGGGGAAAAGAGACCATTTCTGTAAGCCAAAAGCTGGGATAAATCAAACAAGGGTACACCTTCTGTGAAAAGCTCTGCTATTACACAACCTGGGAAACAAAAAAAAAAAAGAAAAAAAGATGTCAGAGGATTATAAACAGATGTTTTAACTTTGTTTTCTATATGCAGACAAGAACAAACCCTAAACAACTCATTGCTTAATTAAAAATAAGGCAAACAAGTTGCCAAATTAATTTGCAGAAAGGAGATAACATCTCAAGCTCCAAAACATGGCTTTTATACTTGATGCCTGAAATATGTCCCAAGTAATATATTTCAAGCATGTCAACAGCAGAGGAGTTTGCAATTAGAAAACATGAGGCAGTGACTTCAGCCACCTGCCAGCTGGAAAATCAATCACTAGAAAAGGAGCCCACATCACTGTCATGTGGAAGAAGAGTGTGGTAAGTCAGCATGGATGGGGCAGTAGGTCAAAATTAAGCAACCCTTTTACAGAAGGTAAAGAAATAACTTCTGCTCCCACAGCTGATGCCAGGAGACAGCATATATTCACTCACACGACTGCCAAACACAGACCCCTGTGTTGTGTACACAACACAAAGTACCTCTTCAAAGAACCCACTCCTGCAGTTTGCTCCCACTAGTCTGCTTTATTAGTGGAGTGTCCCGAAAGTTTGGCCATAAGAGCAACCTGTAAAATGAAGTACTCATTTCCTTTAGATTCATATTTTCACTCTCTTTAAGGGAGAAAAAAACCCCAAAAAACAAGGGCAAAACTCGTGGTTTTCAAACTGCCCAAGATAAGCCAAGATTCAAGGCAGTCTCCCACAGTCAAACTCTAACAAGTATTTGCAAGTGGGACTATGCTCCCACCTCCTGCCTGTGGGGAAAAGGAAATGAGAATGGGCTTCTAGAGCCAATATTGCCAAATTACCCTGAAAGCTGTCTCAGTCCCCCCAGAACTGGACCACTGACTGGTTCCTCCTCTCAGGCCCCATGAGGCACATGCTTCTGTCATAAAAAGATGATGGTCTGTGCCTTCCAGAACCACCTCTTTCCTAGAGCATAGTTGAACCATAACAGAATAGTTTGTGATTTCCCTCCTCAGACAATAGTGATATACAAAAATTATGTAGCCTACTGTGTTGTGTCAGTATTTTTCTGTGAATGAAAAAGGTTTGGGTCTTTGCTTAAAATAAACAAGTTTTTTAACATGCTGATCTCCAAGCCTGCTGTAAAAAAAAAAAAAGACCCCAAAAAAGGACCCTAACTCTTCTGCTCTGCATTACAGTCAGAAACAACACACAGGTCTCTCCTGATAGTTCCAAGTACCTGCAGAAAAGATATCCATTGCACGTTTTAACTCCCCTCTGGTTCGCTGATTGCTATTTGCCAAGTCTACCAAAGGAGTTGAAGGGTCCCGCATGTTTTCCAGCTCCGTGGCAAACATGCTGCCATCAACAAAGCGCTCAGGAGCGATGTAACACGTTCTCCTCCGTGATGTGTCAAAGAAATAGTTGAAGTCAGCAGGATTGTCTTCAGGAAGGTAAGTTGGTTTAAAACTGGCAAAGTCAGTTAGAAGAACCCAGTTCCAGCTGGTCACCATGATGTTCTCTGTTTTAATATCCCCGTGGCGGACTCCAGATTTGTGCGCTTGGTCCACTGCAGTGAGGATCTGGAAAGCAATCCACCTTTTCTCAATGTTGTTCAGGAATGGCCTGGTACTAATTCGGTCATAAAGGTTGTCCCGTACGTACTGTCTGAAAAGCATGGCGGCCTTCTCGGACAGGGTGGCTTTCTGGAAGGGGAGGCAGTTCTGTGCCGAGTGTAACCTTATCTTCAGCTCCTCCAGCTCCTGCTTGTAGCTCGTCAGGGGTAAGGTCGGATCCTGAATGGCAAACACCTTCACGACCACCAGCCCCTCCCGGTGCTTGGCTCGGGCCACCTTGAAGAAGCGGGTGCTGCCCAGGCTCTTGTCATACTCGAAGTCGTGGATGTCCGAGAAGTAGCTGTCCACCGATAGTATCTGCGAGGGAGCGATGCCAGCCAGCTGGTTCCCCATGGCGACACCTCCTCCGGCCGCAGGCACCGCGCCGGGGCTCTCGCGCGTCTGCCTGCGGACAAACACAGCGCGGATCTCAGGCAGTCCCGGGTCCGCCCCGCTGCCCGGGCCCGCGGGCCGCGCTCCCCGCCCCGAGCGGGCCCGGCCGCCGCCGCTGCCCAGGCCCCAGCGCCGGGCCGGCCCCAGGGGCGCGGGTCCCCCCGCAGCACTCACCGGCCCAGGCGGAGCCGGGACCCCCGGCCCCGGAGGCGGCGAGAGGGAACGAGGCGGGACTCGGGGCAGGACTCGGGGCGGCGGAACCGGCACCGCGGGCCGGGCGGGGAAGGGGCGGTGCCGTGAGCTCACATCCTGCGCCCGGCCGGCGGCGCCCGGGCTGTCCCCGAGAGTCCGCGGTGGTGCCTGCGCGGTGACACCATTCCGACTCTTCCCGCGACCTGGTCTCGTGGCCTCCTGATGAACTTTTTTTTTTTCCCTTCTGGCTCCCTTCCCTGGAGGAGTTTCTTCTTGTTTTGTGCTCTGCAGTGGGAAGAAGATAGGGCTGTAGCGTTTAAGTGATGTGTTCAGGCCGGCTTTAAGTTGTTTTTGTCTATTTGTTTAGCCATGTTAAGGAAGAGCTGTGGGAGTGCAGCGTCTCCTGTAAGCCTGGTGCTGAGCTGGCTCAAGCAGTGCGGGTCGGAAGGTGCCTGCGGGAGAGGGGGGGTGCTGGTGGAACGGGCCTCAGGAGCATCAGTCAGGACCTTCTCTCGGAAAACAGGACAACAGCTGCCATGCTTCCATCTCCTGGTGCTTAGCACTGGGTGCCTGAAGGAGGAATGCTTTTCCATGTGGCTTCACTACTAGGTCTGTCCTGACAGGGTTTGGTATATCTGAAATACGAGGAAAAAGGCTTTTCGTGGTAAACAAAATCATTGCCTTTCTCACAGTTTAATCTGAAAGTGCTTGAGACCAAGGACAAGCCCAGGGCAGAGTTTGTTCATTCTTCCCTATGCCTTTTCCCTTTGCCCTGTTCTTTCTTTGCTACCTATGATACATTACTAAAGACGTGATATTTGGGTCTCATAGACCAGTGCCTGTATGCTCAAACCTTTCCTGAATACAAGATTGCCACCAGCTATGTGTGAGGTCACTTAATCATGCAGTCTTCAAAGTGGTTTGGGTTGTGCTAGTGAGGGTTTCTTGCCAGCGGGACTCTCACATCAGTAATGGACACCTGGAGAGTTAGCCTGTCCCAGGATAGAAATCTTAGCCCAGGCCTGGGGTTATGGTTAGGACTAGGATCAGGGTGAGGAGAGCGAGAAATAGGGAACCTTCTGGCATTAGACTGGTGCCTAGGCACAGTTCCTTCTAGGGTCATAACTGTCATGCAATTTTTTCCCTTTGGAATCCCATGATCTGGACATAACTTCCATTCACAATACCTTTACCTGGAGTGCTGGCAGGGTAGGCATCAAGTGCTGCCCAGGGGAATTTGGAAGAGAAGGCAAATAACTCAGTTTTCTGCTCTGCTAGAAGCTTGGCAGGTTGGCTTCGTGCTGTAACACTGTAAACAGCACTGTTTAGCTCCTGTCACAGTGGGTAGGGAAGGGAATGTGGAGTGGTGACTATTGTGCTTCCTTTTTGACTTTGAAACAGACAGTATGCTAATGGTACCCTGTTATGATCCTTCCTAATCACCTAAAACTTCATTCCCTCATTTTAGGGCATAACATGGGTGGAGAAAGCTGTGTAAGGAGAAAATTGAGTGGCTGCTAAAAGTCTGGCTAAGTTGGATGTTGATTGTCTTGTAAGTTCTAAAAAGGTAATTGGAAAATCTCCATGGACTTGTCTGCAAAACAGTTACACAGGTGTTGCTCTCTCTAATGGAAAAAGGAAATGGATTTAAAGCAGAAAGATTTTCTCAGTTCCATCTGTCAGCCCCTGCAGCTTAGCTGTGCTCTCCTGCCTTTGATCATAGGAGGTAGGCACCATTTCCAAAAGAGAGTAGGGCTTTTTCATAGCCAGGGTTCTTTGTAGCTGCCTCAGGCAGACTTTGCTCAGAGCTGAGCCATTAGCTGCTGTCTCTGAGCTAAGACATATTTATTGCCTGTGCCTGCGGTTGTGATGGGCTAGGGTCATGCTTCAAGACAGTTTTTCAGCCACCTGTGTCAGGATGATAGCCTCCACAGTACTGCCAGGTGTACAGCATCTGTGGGCACAGGTGCTGGGAGAGATACAACAGCACATTTTCATGCTCTGTAATTGGAGTTAAGCTAAACTGGCTGCAACAAATAGAGAAGGTGCATTTGTGGCTTCAGAGCAATAAAATGGACACAAAGAGTGAAGTGTATATATGCTCTTCTCCTTAACTCCTCCTCTTCCTAGGTCACATACTGTTTAGGTGCTCCTCCAAATCAAAAACAAATAGAAAGGAAAACTTGTAATTTCACTGTGGCATCTTTGGTCAGCATTTCTTCAGAAGTATATATGAAGTAAAAATAGACACTTAGCTTTAGGTGTTGACCATGCTGAAGTTAACAGAAATTATGTAAGCTGCCGAATACACTGTCATCTTTTTCCTTGACTTCCAAATCTATTTCCTTTCTAAAGCAAACATCCTTGGGTATCTATGCAAATGCAGTGCCTTTCATCATTTCTGGAAAATGTCAGAACTCTGATGCTTCTGCAGAGCTGAGCTTAGAAACAGAAAAGCAAAGAGCTGTCAGAAGTCTCCTTTAAATCATGGGTGAGGACTGGAAATTGCCTGGAAACTGATTGGGCTCAGTGGTGTGTCCTATGGATCTCTAATGCTCTTGCACCAAGAATTTGTCCCTATTCATTCATTCCAGGGCTTATGGAAATGTTTATGTCGTGTGAAACCAAAACTGCTTTGAAAGAAGAAAGGAGAGTTAATGAATCTTTAATCTAAAGCATCTTGTAATAAGAACAAAACTTCTGAAATGTTCAAATTTGTATATTTTACAGAAAAGGGCTTGGAAGGTTTTAATTTCTTATGATTCTCTATGCCAGCACTTTGGGCAATTTTTTCCTTTAAAAATGGTTCATTAATATGTCAGTTGACTTTCTAGGAATGGTGCTTTTTAAATTACTAATTTGCAAAGGGATTCAAGATCTGTTCATATCTCCCCTGATTAGTATGTGTGTACATTTTAAAACATTCTGCAGTACCATTCTGTGCTATCACGTCTTGTGACAGTCTGTCCTGCTGATTTAGCAAGACTTCACTGCTTGCAATATGGCACTGATCCCAGGGACTTAAATGGGTGAGAGAAATGGTTTATAGAACAGTTTCTTTAAAAGTACCTAAGGCAGAAGAACTGCCTCAAGTTTAGTCTGCAGGCTGATGTACTGACAGATTTGTTCCCTAGTCATGTGCTAATTGTTTTGGAATGAGAATCACTTGCTCCTGGATCCTTCTACCAAAGCAGCATGTACAAAATTAATTTCACAAAACTCAACAACAGACCATATGGAAGGGGAAAATGGTATTTAAACAAAGTTGATTTCAGTCACTAACACATTGTGTTGTAGATGTCAGTCCCTTGCACTCCCACACCATGTACTCAGAAGCATCCAGTCATGTGTGATACTTTCATACACAATCTTCTATTAATGTTTCATTCAGACCAAGTTCAGTATTTCTGCCACACAGTAAGTTAAATTGCACTAGCATACATGCCCACCACTGGGTTATACTGGTGCAGTTTTCTTCTGTGTCTGCAGCTACTTTTAACTTTGGGAATTAAAAAGAGAAAGCTGGAAATTGTAGGGGTGAGCTCTATTACATACCTTAAAAAGCTAAGCCTTAAACATACCTGCAAGCTGTGGATAGTTCTCATAACCATCCCCTTTCAGGGAGAGTGGAGCAGGAAGAGTGCTTTGCTTTTTTTCTTTTACAGAACAATGGAAATTCACTGAGGAAAATGTTGCCCTGCTTTGAGCGTCAAATGAAATTTGGGTAACTCTTTAATCTTAGGAACTAAACTGTGTCAATTTTCCCTTTCCTATATTTGATTCCTCTGCCTGAGACTGAGAAATGGCTCTTCTGTATTAGCCACAAGTCAACTAATGGTCATCTTTTGTTGGACTAAGTCAGCTGCAGCGCCAAACACCTCATGCTTTTTATTATCTTGTATTTTAGTTTTCGTTTAGCCTAAGCTCCAATGCCAAACATATATTTAATTAAATTAGTGTAATTTAATTTAATTTTTTTCCTTTGTTTTGTTTATTATGGTTTTGTTTGGTTTATTTTATTTGATTTTTAAATTTTATTTTATTTCATTTTATTTTATACAGAGACTAGTTAGTCTTCCTTTGAAATCTGGGGTACAAATCCCAAACTGTGCTCTTGGGCACAGATTTACCATGTTCTTCAATGAAGATACCAGCCCTGTGCTAAATGAGCTGCTGTCTGCCAGATCCAGATTCGGTCTTGGCTGTGACCCCTCAGAAATGCCAAGTGTTTCCAAGGAAGCAGGCCTCTGCTGGAAGCTGAGAGGTTTGTGTGTTTCATCTGTTTATTTTGTGTGCTGATGAGAATTTGGGAGGGTGTAACAGAGTGGCCATCACAATTAGGAAACATGTTTTAGATGGGCAGGTTTTATGGAAAGTGGATGCCTTCCCAAAACAATTGTAACTTGCCATTTCCAGGGCTTTGGTTTCCCATGCCCCACTTGTTCCTGTCTCAGTAGGAAATAATTTCACCAAGACATAGAGTTCAAAGCATCTGCTGACAAAAGGCTGAGTATCATGTTGCAAATTCATGTCCTCATTTGCTGGAATTGTAGAGGCAAAAGATAGCACAGAACTAGAGTTGAACATTAAATTTCCCAGCAAAAACCAGCTAGCAGGTGCTAGTTGCTGTGAAATCTGGATGAAATTATGTGATTCCTCCCTTGCAAGGGAGATGATGATGTGAGAGTGAGCTCTTTGGGAACAGGTAAGCTTTGGAGAAAGCCTACTGAGAAAGGTCAGGTGTTAAGCTTGCCTGGCACACAACTGTCAGAAGAATTGGAATGGCAACATCTGGGGAGGTGATGCAGGG
The DNA here is from genome assembly GCF_965178545.1 of Coloeus monedula. Taxonomy (NCBI): domain Eukaryota; kingdom Metazoa; phylum Chordata; class Aves; order Passeriformes; family Corvidae; genus Coloeus; species Coloeus monedula. The sequence goes on from NC_138781.1 coordinate 43,596,319, forward strand.
CTAGGAATATCTGGCTGGTCAGTGGTGTTAGTTATGGGAATGGCAGGAGAGAGGACAGTGCAATAGTTATGGTCAGTCCCGTAACTGGGTATTATTGTCCTCCAGGCCTGTGTGTGAGAGCAGCCACAGTAATCCTGGGTTTTCCCCAGGAAAAAGGACTGAGAACAGAATCCCTGCTCTTCACGATCTCCTCATGTGGACATACAGCATTAAAAACAGTTGCACCTTATTCTTTCAGTGACAACTTTCTGGCACAGGCAGAAGCAGTAATGTTTATACTGTGATATCAAACAGTGCCCTTTCTTCTCCACTCTTGCCAGCCCCACTGAAACAGTAAAATATCAGGAAAATTCACTGCTAGAATCTCTGTCTTGCTGCAGTCAGATTGTGTTTAGCTCTAAATCCTGGTCTGAATACAACTAATACTGTCAAAGATTTTGGTTTTTCAAATTTGAGAGAAAAATGGTGGATTCAGGCCCATCTTTAGTGGGGGATCTATTATCAGATGCCAGGGGTAGTTAGATCAGAACATAATTACATACATCAGTGCAATTTTCAGTTGTTAGTCATTCTTCCCTAATGGTGAAATGCGTGACAGTTTCAGGTTTTGATTGGCACCGCCATTACCTGCTCTTAGTAAACAGATTATTGGCCTCTTTTTTTTTTTTTTAATAGAAATTTGCCATCTTCACCTTGCACACAGTCTTGTTACCCAGCCTGCTCTAATGTGTGCTGCTACTAATAAATGAGCAGCTGCCATGGCTACTGTAGCCACACAAAGAAAAGCTCTTCGGCTTTTAAGGAGTGGCTGGAGGCAGGTAATTAACCACAGCTTCACTCCTTGCACTCAAAGCGTCTGGAAAGCAATGCGCCGGGCTTCCCGGTGGATTTTCCTTTTATCAGCACTTACTTCAAGGATTGCAATGTCGCTGCCAGTTCTGGCTGCAGCAAGAGAGTAAGAAAAAGCAAGGCAAATCCAGTTATAATTAAGCTGGTGATAACAAAGGGATCTTAAAAATATAATAGCAGATTAATCTTTGGAGAACTTCCTTCTCCTGCTTCCTTTCCCCCATTTTGGGCTTTACTCCTTCATGCTGTTTTCTGTTCACTGCTTCAAGAAATGCATCTCTAATGCATCCAGGAGTAGGAGGGTGTTCACCAAACAATCTTGGCTCTTTTCATACTAATGCATTGTCATTTATGCATCTTAATCCACTGGTCCTCTATTTCCGAAGAATCCCTGATATTATAGAGCTATTTAAAAATAATTTTTTAGCATGCAGGGTAAATCACATCCTGCTATGTAGCAGATTGTTATTTGTCTGTCAGCCTACAGTAAGAGGTCTGATTTCTGCCCACTGACTTCACTGCAAAGTTCTCAGTTGCCTATAATTAGGGTAAAATTGGGTCCAAGAGTGATAAATTGTATCTTCTACAGCACAGAAGAGCGTGCCCTGACTGTCAGCCATATCAATCTGTTTGCAAACAACAGTGAAATTCTTTCTGGCTCTCACTGAGCCACGGCAACATGATAGGCTCTTAGACCTGTAGATTGGATTTCAGGTCAGAAATTGCTACTTCCAGCTAGTTTGAATTCTTGTAGAGGGAGGCAAAAATTCAGTGAGAAACTTGCTGCAAACCTATACATCCTGGGCAAGGTGTAGGCCAAGAACTGCAGCCTCTTTGTCTCAATAACAAAAAACTCTTACCAGGAAAGCTACTGGTATTGGTTTATTGGAGTATATTTTATTTCTGTCTCTCTCCCTTCATGTCTCATTCAGAGCTTATTCCCTTGTCTCAGAAATTCAAACCATTAGTAATTGCTCTTTAAAGGTCGACAATAATTTTAAGTTGCTATAAAATTAATCTGAAGCTGAAGTTGCAATTTCACTCATACTCCTACTGTTCAAGGAGTATATTTTAAAGTGTTTGAGGCTTTGGGCCAAGCATTGGTATAAATCAAAATAAATACTTGGCTGACTTGCTTGGGTGGCTTCCTTTGGCAATCTGTTTCTAGCTCACAGTTTGGCCTTCTTTGCAGCTGAGATACCTGGTTCTTTTTCTGCCAGCTTTTTTTTTTTTTAGTTGTTTGTTTTTGCTCTTGTTTTTGGTTGCTGTTTTTGCATTTTCTGTCTGAAGCAAAAAGTATCTTGGTTCAACAGTCTGACATTGCACTTCATGATTTCTCAACCCTCCAATCAAGAGTTTTCAAGCTTCCTTGACTTTTGGCACTGCAATCCACATGTTTAAAAAAATACTGCTTTTTACCTAACTTGTGTAGGTCTCTATAATTAATTTTTTTCCAAGACAAAGAATTATGGTGATAACTGCTGGCATTGACTCACACTGCTGTTTGTGCCCAGCCTGCTTACTGACTGACTTCCATCAGGCTGCTAATGTAAGGTTAGCGAGACTCTGCAAGAAAATAAGCTTCTTAAAGATGTCCTTCTTTTAAACATAGGTTTCAGTCCATCTTCGTCCCTTCCCCAACCTCTCCTGATTCCTGAACTGTGTTTTCTGTGGCCTCACTTCTAAGGCATGTTTGAGCCTTGCATAATGCCTGACTGGAGAGGAGGCAAATAGTGATGAAAGCCAGCTGCCTCAGCCAGCTGGGGAACTGAGTTCTGGGGAAGCAGTTTTTGTCCTTGGTCTCCACCACCCCCTTCTGCACCAGTACTGACTGTGGGAGCCAGCTCAGTAAGTACAGCTGAGGAACTACGGCTGACTTGGGATGACTGGATTCCTCTTGAGAGCTTAAGTTCCAGCTGTTCTCTGGGCTTCTGCACCCTTTAGAAAGGATGAGTGGGATGTTTTGTTGTCCTGTTGTTTTCAACTGATTTAAGTATCTTTTAAACTTGGGGACACTTGGGGATAACAAGTGAAACAGTTGTCTTAGCATCTTTTGAAAATACTTCAAACAGCAGCAGAGTGCAACTTACAGGGAAAATATTTCCCATTTTGGGGTGATGGTGTTTGCAACCCTGGGTCATTTAGAGAATCTCTCAGCATGCCCACTGCAGACCACCAGAAAAAAAAAAAAGAAAAAGGAGGAGCTAAACAGCTGTATTTTCTACTGTAGTGGCACGCACTGTCTGGCCAATACATTCATTTTGAAAAACAGCACTATTGCAACTCATTCTGGTCAAAATCTGAGTGGTGAAAGAGTAGTAAGACTGAACTGGTGGGTAGGAATTGCATCTACACTGCTCAGTGCTTGCTCCAGCTCTGAGACTGGGAGGAGACTTCAGGCTCCTCTTGGGCCATACGTCTGCTGTGAAGCCATCTGATGGCAAAAATACAGTAGGAAAGACCAATTTTGAGAGTTATAGCAGATTATTAGGAAATGTGCCTGTGTAAGAAAATTCTTTTTCTTTGCACCACAGAGCCAGGCACGCTCCTTGTCTTTGTGCTTTTTGGCTATAGGGACAGATTCTGCCTCACAGAAGAGCAATGTTGATTATCTCAAAATACTTGCAGAGGGGCAAAGCACAGCCAAGATCCACTCTCCACCATGTGCTGCTGGTCAGCTGGCACAACAGCATTGTACAAAGAAAACACTTTTTCTTCCTTCAGTGAAACGTCCGTTCTTCCTTCAGTAAAAAGCCCATTGCATTAGAAGCAGCAGGATGAATTCTGCTATGCTTCTCTTATACTAATTGTGTATTAGGGTATACACAAGCTAATTTTAAAGTGAGATTTTTCATTCCCAGCCTGTGAAACATTCTGTTTTCCAGCTGCTGGAAAATAACATGAGTTGATCCTGTAATGAACTCTCTCAAGTAAGAATTGCCTCATTACCACTAAATGTTGCCAGCTCTTAGATTTGTGTTCTACTTCATAAATTCTAAAAAGCAGCTCAATGTATTTAGAAGCTATTTCCCTGTTTTAAAAGGAACCAGAGTCTATTCCAGGACCCACACCAGATCCCTTACAGTTTAAATGAAGATAGATTGCCATGAACTTATTTCAGAAGATGAAGAAAAAGTTTTTGCAGAGCAATTTCTCTTTCCTTTTCTTTCCATTTCTTTCCTTTCCTTTTCTTTCCAAACCTGTGCTTTTTGTGTTCCTGAAGAACAGTGAATAAGTCCACAAAATTGCACTATTGCGTGTGCCTACTAGTCAAGTATGACTATAATTTTTTTTCCATTGACAAAAGGCAATAAAAGGCCAGAATCCATTCTCCCTGATTCTACATACCAACTCCGCAGGGCTCAATTCACTCTAAAATAAAGTGGAGCTGCTTTGGAAGAGCTAATGATGAGGTCTGGAGGGTTTCTCCCATCAATTTTTAATTTGAATATAATCCATGTCAATGTTGAGCACTTTAGGTCAGCTCCGTGTTGCTTGACTGCTATCAAACAATGAAAATCTCTTCTAATCGTGGTGGGTGGTTACTGTGATTTTTCATTTTTATTGGCAGCCTGAAGTAGTGAATAGGAAAAAGAGGCAGTTTTATTTTCCTGCCTAGACAGGTATAGGCAGAGCAGCACAACAAATTTGTACTGTTATTCATGTTGCATATGCCCATAAGAAATAGAAGGGAATTTGCTATAGGCTGCAAAAGTAGTTCACAAAAATAAAGTTGCCAGGGAGAAACATCAGTTCTGAACTGTGTACCTTCCAAATATCTGGGAATTCTGCCTGGGCAAAACAGTAATGTTGGATCTTAATAGACAGTGGTACACACGTCTTGGGTTTAACTGATAAATCTTTCCAAAAGGAGCTGCAGAAGAGAAAAATCCGTAATACAGTTGGGCACATTTCTCATTTCCCATTGAAATCTGTCTGTTTCCACCATGTCCAGGCAGATTTAAGCAGATGAAAGGGTCAACTAAACAATGATTGTATATGCACATAAATTAAGATATGAGAGCATTCAGTAATTTATTTTAGCTATTAAAATGCTGCTGTGATTTTGACTTTGAGAAAGAAAGAGCCTTAGAAGGATCAGAAGGCAGTATCTCATGGCAAACAACCAAAGCTGGATGAGTTCAAATATGCAAGAGGATGTATTCAGTCTGTTGAAAAAGGAGCACGCAACTGTGTCCTAATAAAAAGAAATAATTTAATTCATTTGATCTTCTAGGGTTCTTTCCTTCCTAATCAATTCAAGAGAGTATTTTTTGATGTTATGACTTCTTTTTTTCATAACATCTTTCAAAACCAGGTCTAGTGTCAAGAACCCCTCCTTTCCAGTGTCAGCTCTGTCATTTGGCTATTGGTTGGTTCATTACATCGGATCCCTTCTGCACTGCTCCTGGAGAACTGCACAGCAGACAGCTGGGAAAGCCATGGCTGGACCTGGACTGTGGGTTTCCCATCCACAGAGGACAGAAATATGCAGAGAAGAAAAGCACCAGGTCTGACATGACAGTGCTGAGAAAAGCTTCTAGCTGAATTAATAGTTACACCAGGAAACTGTTGGATTCTCTATGGGGACTTGTTTTACTATCTAAACCCAGAATTCAATTTTGCTTGTCATGTCCTAGCTAGGAGTACATTAAACAGACTGAAATTCCAAGTGTGAGTATAATCAAATATTTAATCCTGGTACCCTATTCAGCCATTATTTAGTGTTCCTTTCAGTTTTAAGAAAAAAGTGGATTTTCTTCCAGTTTTTCCTCAGAAAACCTGTTAACAGTTATAATTTCTTATTGCAAGAAGGGCTGAGAAATTTGGCATCTGAACATCATCACCTTATGGCATGTTGTACCTGAACAAAAATGTACCCCCACACTTCACAAAAGCAGAACCCATGGCAGGAACAGTTGTAGCACTTTGAAGTGCTATTTAGGCTGTCAATTCTCTTTCCATAAATGTTTTTAAATCAGGGATTTAAATTAAGCACTCACATTAATCGCTCTCAAACTAATCAGTGAATTGATTCCAAATCTGGCAGCCAGTCAGTGTTGATACAAGATTTGCTGCACGTATACTCACAAATTTTGTTTGCACGGTATTTTATTGCAAATATTAAAAGGCAAATGCAGTTGTCAATTATGAATGAAATTGAATCAGGATAAACTGAAGTATGAAACTGGTGTATATACATTCAGCAGCCTGTTGGTATGGACAAAACCACCCATGATTTGACATCTTATTTGATAGATCTTCTTGTAAATAATAAATCACATTTTCTTGAAAACATGAACCATGTTCATCATTTGAGATCCTATACATTATTAACAGCCTGGCAGAGAGTTCAGAAACTCAGCAGACAAAATATTCAGGAGATCCTATATATTTTATATTAGGATTCCAGGCTGATCTTTTGTACACAGCCTTCCTATTTTAGTAGCAAATTTACATGATTTTGTATTAGACAGGAAAGTCGTGGTCTTCTGTTTCTTGGGGCATTTTCATACTGGAAGTATTCTGAAATATGATTTGAACGACAAGAATCACAGAATGTCTTGTTGAAAGAAACATTTAAAGATCATCTAGTCCAACCCTCTGCCATGGACAAGGACACCTTTCATCAAACTGGGTGGCTCAGAGCCCATCCAACATGGCCTTGAGCATTTCCAATGGTGAGGCATCCACAGCTTCTCTCAGAAACATTTCTCAGTGCCTCCCCACCCTCATCATTAAAAATGTCTTCGTTTTATCCAATCTAAATTGTCCCTCTTTCAGTTTAACACCATTGCCCCATGTCCAACCACTACAGGAAGGCTGGAATCTTTTTTACTCAAGTAATGCCTGCAGTTTGCTATGTATTTCAGAAAGTGAGAGATTTCCAGCAGTGCTCTTACATTTTTACAGCTCCTGGAAGTGATGTGCCAAGGAGTAAAGTTCTTCTCAGGTACAGTCTGGCTCAACATGGGTCCTAAAGAAGCCATGGCAGAACAAGGGAAGAAAGACAAAAGGTACAAAGAGAATACAGACAACTCCTAAGCCACAAAATAATCCTATTCCTCATCTGAAGACAGTAACACACAAAAATATGACTTTGTAGCTAAAGCTGGTTATTTTCTAGTCTTGACATGCTTTAAAAAAATTATTTCTATGATGTAACCAACAATAACAGCCTGTTATCTGATGAAGACAGTTGTACCTTAAAAGCCTCATTGAGTGATGCAGAGCTGGGCCTGTATGTTTACTCCCAAAAATGCTAAACGTTCCTGTGTAGGAAGGAAATTCCATATTCTCACTGCAGGTGCTTAGTGGGCAAAAAGAGGAAACCAAAAAAACCATCACGATGGAAGAAAATAATTCTGAAGTTCAAGAAGCACAAAACAGATGGTGTACTCCTTTCTCCCAATCCTTTTTGTTATCTGAAATACACCTTCACAAAACCTGAGGGTTGCTGAGGCAGGGAAGAAAACTTGGCAGGAAAGGACTCAGATCCATGCCTTTTTCCTGGTGCTGTAGTGAGCATGGGGAGGGTGGACATGGAGATGGGGGACAATGACACAGTCAGGGTTCTCTTGCACAATGGCCACTTAATCTTTGGCTGTAGCAGTAGAAACTCTCTCTCCGCACCCTTCCAGTACAAGATCCATGGTCCTGAGTTCCCTGGGGCAGGTGTACATGTTTCAAGAAGGATTACGAGCATCCTGTTCTTGCACACCCTAAAAATCCTCACACGAACAGCCAAGTTTGGCTTTTGGTCTTGAAATTACATGTGGGCTGCTGAAAGTAAAGCTATCATTAAATATTCATTAATTCCTTTCTAGGGGTAATTTATTCTTCTTACTTTTTTTCCCTCCCTCAAATAGACATCTCTTCCTCTGGTTTTTGTGGCAGATAACCTGCCACAAAAGTTTGTGGCCTTATTTCTAGAGTGATTTGGATTGGTGGTGTATCACTGAAAGAAACAGCCATCCTAGCTGCTAGGCAATTTTAGTGGTGATTTAGCCACTTTCCCCTTATTTATTGTGGACTTCTTTTCTTAGTTTCATGTTTTCTTGTTTTTAAGCTAAACGTCCAGTTCATAGATATATAATTATTTACTGTAAACAAAGCAGAGATTTCTTCCAATTGTGATTTGTAATAATTATATAAAATCTAAAAGGAAGAAAAACAGCCTGGTACCCTAGGGAATGTATAATATCTGCAACACATCTTCTTCATTGCTCTAACCTGTACTCTTCAACACATAAGCTTACTGAAAGACCTGCAGGAACATCACACATGCACATCTAATTAGTTAAAGCTAAACAAATCTGAGTGTTAATTCTGTAGAATCCTCTGCACTGGTAGACAGCCAACTCAATTAAACAGTTATCCTGATAAAGAGACACAAAAATGCTTCTGAGAAGACTTGCCATGACATAAAGTAGCCATCAAAGTAAAACTACAGCAATAAGGAGATTACTCACAGCATTTAATTAGTCTTTGGTATTTATTTCCTTATTATGACCAGAATCTCTGTTTGTGATAGACGTTTGGCATTTCACACTGATTTAAGAGCTTGTAATACTTTGCTTCTGTATCACTGAATGAATATATCCCTGTTAAGCAGTTTCACTGTCATTAAGTATAATTGCGCTAAATTAGCATCCATGGAGATGTCCTGGTTAAAAGTTTTTTCTATAGTGATTGTACACAAATAACATAATTAAAAATTCCTGATTAAAAAAAAGGAAAGGAAACCTGAGCAATAGCTAAGAGAAGGAATTTTAGTTGATTTTCAGAAGAGCAGGCAGGGAAGTGGCTTCACACCAGCATCTCCTGGGACAGGGAAGATGACATTTCTCAGCTAAGTCAACAGAGTTGTCATAGATTGCTATTTGACACAGGAGTTTCTCTAAAGGAGGCACATGACCATTGCAGTCCAGGCTTTGGCAGAGTCCTGATTTCCACAGAGCTTGGCTCTCTTGCTGAGTAGAAATTATCTGCAGTGGGTGTTTCTCTGGCTTCTTCTGTGCACCCTGCACAGGAACAGTTTGCCATACAAATTCTTCAAACGATCCTCTTAAGTATTAAAGTTGGGAGAAGGCTTTTTCCTTTCTGAGCTGTTATGTTTAACATCTAATTAGCCCATGGTGTCAAGGCTAACATGATAACTCTGTAGGCCAGACATTTCTCATGAGAAGTAAGACATAATTTAAAACCATCATTAGGAGCTGCAAGGTCTTGAAAATAGAAATTCTGTTCTCTTTATCTATAACTTTAGATAACTGTGCTACAGTATTCCTTCCAATTTAGTGCTCATTTCTGGAGTTACTAGGTAAAATAACAAGCTGACATCTGTACTGTATCATATGCTTGAATACCTGTATGCAGAAAATGGCAAAGAACTATTTCAGATAACCAAGTGATTTAATGCTTGAGGGAATTTCCAATATAATTAATCAGCATCTCAGGACATTAAACTGTTTGCTTAAGAAGGATTTTTAGTTAATTGAAATTCACTAACTAAGGTTACATAGAATGCAGAGCAACTTTTAGTTAGGCCTTGAAGTGTTGCACTGAAGGGTGTTTCAGAGGATTATTTGAAAAAATGTTTTTCACATCAAATAGTTTGCCTCTTAATTATCCTAATTACTAGCTATTTTATTATCTTTATTATTGTGTAAGCTAACCTGAGAGAAAATTATCTTCCTTTTTTATACAAAAGGAAGAGTAAGAGTTGATCATTACCTACATACAGACAAAATTTGAGTAAAAAACCCTTAAGATTCCATTGGTGCTGAAGCATGTTAAAGTATTATTAATTCATATTCATGTGCATAAATTGAACAAACATATATTTCAAAACTATCCTGATACAATCTATCTTTAACTGTGTGCTTCAATCAAAGCACCAGGACTGTGTTACAAGGGAAGGAAGAAGGAATTCCAGATGGAGGAATCTTCTATGATCATGTCTTTTCCCAGCCTCTGTTCAAACCCAGATATCTGCAATCAAGTACTTCATGGTTAATTTTGACAGCATTCTTATTTTAATTTTCTTAACAAATTGCAGATGAATGAATCACAGGAGGCACATTTTGACCAACAGATTACTCAGCTTAACTGACCACTAGATTGGTCCATGTGCCGCTGAAGAAATTTCCATATATATATGGATAATTTCCATCCCTGAAAGTCTTTGGTTACTGCGCAAACAATCACAGTGAGGAATAATACAAGATTTAGGACTCAGCAATAGTCTATGTCGATGTTTCTCAGCCTTTACCAGTTGAAGAACGAGCCAAAATTTAAGCAAAGAAAGATTTATCTTACTTGGTTTTTTGTCGTAATTGGTTTCTTGTATAACTAAACAAGTGCATTGAAATGCGACCATTCATGCTTTCATTTTTTATACTATCATTTTTATTCATTTGTTTGCTTGTATTTGGCTGTATATTTCACTAACATTAAGGGATTTTAAATTGTTTGGAAAGTGTGCCATCTAAGATATGATCAGACAATGGTGAAAAAATGTTGAGAAGCACTCAACTCGGAAACTTCTACAAGTCCTTTCTATCCATTTCCTCTACAACTCTTTCATATGTAGTCATTTGCAAGTAGTTGTTCTTTGGCACTCAACTTGCACCATTCACTTACAAGCAGTAAGAGGGAGGATACAAAACCTTCCCCTGCATTCCCCTGCTTTGTTTACACTGTTAAGCTACCAGGGCAAACAGAAATGTTTACTGCTGCTGTCTGCAGCCTGTTCATCCAAATTTCATTATTTCAGTGACCTTTCTTGTAGTAGCTGTGTGTAATGTTTGTAAAAGCAAATTTTGAGGCAAGGGATTTGTCTATAAATTCTCATTTGCTTCTACCTGTTTTATTTCTGATGAAATGTTCTGATTGACAAATTAAGTGTAATTACTATAAAAAACAGCCTTGATACATGCTGCCTTACAACTAATTCTTTATGAGGTGTTTGTGAACTCAGAGTCACTATGAATGTCAGCATGGGAAATATATTTAATCTTTCTGCACAGCTGTTTTTATCAACCTTTTCCTCAACCATTAACAAGCAGCTGATAAAGCCCTTGGGGGAACTTGCTGTGACACATACTGAAATTGGTTTGCCCAACCTATCCCTTCTTTTGCCTAGTGGAAGGTTAATGCTTTAAATTGGTCAGAGAGTTTGAGAAGATGGACTAATTCAGGAGCAGTTACACAAGTGATAAGAGGTATGAACTTGTCCCACAATCTGGTCTGAAATTAGAAGGCAACTCATTTCACTGGAAACAAGGCCTGCCTTCTAATGCTGGGATAAATTTTGTGATTTGTTAATTTATATCAATGGCTCAGCTGCTCTAGATGGAAATTCCGACTCACAACCTGTGGTGTTGGAGTGAAAGCTTCTCTGGACTCAGGCCCAGAGGAAAGCCAAAGCACAGGGATTGAATTAAAACCTTTGGACAAGCAGAGATACGTGAAGCCACACCAAAGTGAAATAGAAATATAGATTTTTAATTTTTAGTAGAAATATATGCTAAGTGCCTTAAACATTAAAAAGCTGTAGCAGAGACCTTAAACACAGTTCTTGCTGCAGCAGTGTTACCTTTTCACAGAATTCTTTATTTTAGACAAAATATAGATAGAACTATACTGTTCACATTTTTTAGATAGAGTGTTCACATAAACAATAAGAGCTGATAGAAACTGTATACTCAAATCTGTGTAATACCTATGTAACACTTGTGTAAGAGTTACGACTGTTAGAATTAGACCAGGATAGGTTAAGAAAAGGAAAACTAGAATCGTGTGTTAATCTTACTGGTCAGTTAACAAATATAATCCACACTTCTCTAAGAAAAGAATTAGATAATAGAAGAAACTAGAATTAGAAGAAGAAGCTGTTTTCTGCCTGCTCTTTGCCTGCTGCTGCTGTTGCTGCTTGGCCCTATCATGTAAACCCCTTGAACTCTGCCTTCAAGAAAGCTGTGAGACTATGAAATAAAGAACTTAGCAGAACAGCAGTCTCCTCTGCTCTCTTACCCTGGTCCAAGAAGGAAGGGTGTCCCATCAAAAACTCAGCACTGTGGGTTGCAGGTGAAGTGAGGGTAAAACACTTCCCACCCGTCTGCAAGATCCAAAGAAAGGCTATAACTTTGTAAATGCTATTTGCGACTAATTCCTGGTGCTATTCCTTTAAAAAGACTGGGTTGAAAACCTTCTATCAAAATTGATAAAGGCATTTCCATTATTATCAGTACAATTGGAATTTTATGCTGAAGAGGGAGAAATGTAATTTCAGAGTGGCTTTCTTGATAGTAGAGACTGTATGCCCATGATTTACCTAGGAAATTATTTTTCTAGTGCGTGGGAATTCCTGTTTTTCATTTCAGTCAAAATTGCTCTGTTGACAATGTTTACTCAGGACACATTGCACTACAAGACAGTCTTTCTTTGCTGAGTTTAACCAACAAAAGTCATTCAGTGGGACAGCTGATATTAATAAATAAATGATATTTAGGGTAGAATGTTTGAATTGTCCTTTGGCTGAAAGAGCATGGGAGTGCTACTGATTGTTGTTCATTCTGGCCATTTTGAACTTAAAAGGTACTGAGGAGTTCTTCAGTTCTGGAAATACATATGCTTTTGAGGGACAAAAAGGATAATATTGTAAATGACCTTTTTTATCAGAGTTTTGTGACGTAGAAAAGAATATTGCAAGAGTGACAAGTGTGTTCCTGTGAATTTATGGCCATGCTCCTAAATGGCATCCCTCACGACATTATTGGAGGTACTGTGGATTTACACAGAATTGTTTAAGTTGGAAAACACCTTCAAGATTGAGTCCAGCCATTGCAGACATTTGCAGGAGGTGTACAAAGTAAAGCCTTTTATTTGCAGCCAAGATGTAAGATGTGCCAGATGTGCCATGCTCTTGTAAAATACCTGTTTTCCCTTCTAGTGTCCCTTCAGCTTTTGGAAGAGAGGATCACAGCTGAATCTAAGAATGGAAGTAAGGCTTGGTTTTCAGAAAATGCTTGTGGTAAACACTCCTTACGTTACCTGTTTATCTACTTCTACGCCACTTATATGTGACCTGTATGTATGTAACCACCACTGGACAAAATACATGAGGTAATTTTGCAGCTCAGTTACCTTTTATAGTTAAAAGCTAGAATCTAGGGCAGTGGGCAGGAAGAGTTTTTATATATGACTGTTCAATCATCACTATGCAATGAATCAGTGGTGACAAAATCCACTTCACAGAACAGTGATGTTCATTTCATCGCAGTGGCCGTGATGAGACTGAGTGGGTACTGGGACTTAAAGAACTTCTTACCCTTGAGTGAGATTTGGCCTGTATTTTCAGCTGCCTGAGATTCATATCTCATGAGTAGACAGCTCCTTGCAAATACATCAGATAAATTATGCACAAACACTCCATCTTAGGCAAAAAAACCCCCCAGACACAAATGCTGCCTTCCTTTTCCCCAAAAGTGCTTGTTTCTATTCACACAATCTTCTCCTATCTCATACAGTACATTTACTTTATTTCCATTAATAGGCACTCTGTGCACTCATTTCATTGATGGAATGAAATAGCCCAGTACTGTTGAATGATATTCTGATACAGTAAAAATAAATGCAGATGTTTCCTATATGCAGGCTTCCCAGGTGGTTAATTGACAGTCTACACCAATGTTATTTTTTGGCACTGTTAATAATTTTTTTTTTGTGATTTGTGTCATAATACATTTATTTACAGAATCTATCATTGCATTGACAGAGGGGAGTACAGTGCGCTTTTTGTAAAGTCAGTCTGAAATTGTTATTTAAAGCAGAGTCCAAGGCTTACGAAGAAGATATCCCATGAGGTGATAAGGGAAATTGCATTGAGACAACACAGCAGGAGGTTAGCTTCCTGCACTCTGGAATGGAGAGATATGAGAAGCAAAACAGAACCGTAGTAAATCCCAGGGTAATGACATCATGTTATTTCATGGAATGCCATGGAAAAACAAATGCAAGGAGAATAGTAATGTCTTACATATACACTGTAAGCATCTATAGGCAAATTGAGTGACCTATATGCTGAAGATGGGTTTTAAATAGAAAAATGGGGGAAGAGAGGGGTGAGATGCCCTGCTAGCTCCAGTTGTGACATCACTAACTCCACTAGAAACCCTGTCTTAAAATGATCTCCTGAGAGTATGAAATGCAACTCTTCATTCTCCCACTCAAAAATCATAGCAGCTCAAAATCTCAAGAGCAATGTTCTGTGTACAGGAAGCCCTTGAGATGAGTCTTGACAGAGAACACCTGAAATGGAATCATAAGGAAAATAGAGGCTTCCTTTTTCTTCAGTGTTTTAAACCAGCAGAGCACCTGGCATCAGCTTTCTGCATCAGATAGGGAAGTGGGTATCATCTCTTACAAGATAAGCTGCTGTTGGGGAGAAGCAACAGCCTGAAGGTGCTTCCAGCAGCTCGGGGTGGGCTGGGAATGTGCAGCATTTGAGGCCTTAAGGTGGGCCTTGTGGCATTTACTCCCAGCTAACTTTGCCAACAAGCTCTCATGCTCCATCCCTGAATACTTTTTCTTGGTGTTACAAGCTTTCCTGCACTTCAAAAGGCAATACGACTAAGGTATAATAGCAGAGCATCCTCATCCCATTGCCCATTCCCATTGCAGAGAAATGGGGAAAAGTCCCTGTGTTTGACACCATCAGTGGATGATACCATTCTGCTGATCTCTTGATCTGTCCCAGCTTTGCAGTATTATTTTTCAAATTTCCCCATAATCCATAGAGTTAGTGAGCATTTCCCAGTTATATGCTGCACTGAACATCCCAAATACAGTGACTGTAAGGCAATTTTCTTTTCTGACTGGCAAATTGTGTACTGTTTCTCTATCAGGGAACCTTGACTGAGTCTGGAAACAGCATTTGAGCATATTTGGTGTATTGTATCGATCAAAACGGGGAGAAAGCCGAAGAAGGCGTTCTCCATAGAAACACAAGGTTACAGTGGGAACGCCGAGTCTTCTGTTGCTGATAAATGGCACTGAGAGTGTGATTGCTCTGCTCATGTAGTCTCTGGAGGTGTCTCTATGCAATAAATTTTTTACTAACATGCCCCTTTACTTTCCTTTTTTAATCTGCTCAACACTTCTGCTGCCAGATTTTACGTAAGTGAAACACACTGTATCATTTTTTCCCAAGAGTAGTTTTCCTAATATCTCTAAGCCCCAAATTTTATATTTGCATGTGAGCACAGTAGTATCAAATCATTCAAAGCAACTGATACTTCTAGACCTACCCCAGATCAAGGTCTGTTCTCAGTTACCAGTAAGAATTCAGCAGTAATTTAGCTACAGAAATTTATAGTTTCTGCTTTTTAGAGTGATTCATAAAGGAATTCGACAGCCAGAGGAATGATAAGAAGGGGAGCTCATTGTTACAGGATGCTACAGGCACCAGCAGTTTTTATGGACTCTTAGAGGAATCAGGGAAATTCATGCCCA
This sequence comes from Coloeus monedula, assembly GCF_965178545.1. Lineage (NCBI taxonomy): Eukaryota > Metazoa > Chordata > Aves > Passeriformes > Corvidae > Coloeus > Coloeus monedula. Next base: position 43,611,685 of record NC_138781.1, read on the forward strand.
AATAATTAATCTGGCCAAACCACTACACACACCTAAAGAGACCCCTCCTGATGGAGGATCTCCATGACCTGGAGATTGCTGGAAGCTGACGAAAGTACCTGGGGGAAGCAATGCTGTGTTCCTGCTCTGCTCTCAAGTCAGTTGTGTGTGCATCTGCTAAAAGCTCTTGCAGGAAGCAGGTCCCAGGGGACACATCCTCCGACTCGGTGCGGCTGCTCTTGTGAACCACTTCAGGCAAACAGTGAGACCTGCAAAGAGAACCCCCAGAACTGTAACTTGTGGTATAAGAAGGCAACAATACTCCTTCTGTTTGGCAGAAATGTGTGAAGATAGTCTCTCAACTCATGTGAGGGCCCTGAGGGCACCCTCTACCCCTGATGGGGGTTTGACTGCCAGGGCTCAGGGCCACTCTAGTGCCCTGTGACAGAGCTGCTGGTCTTAGGGACTCAGTGCTGCTGGTTGGTAGGACTCAGTGAGGTCTCTCCTCACCTGCTATTCACCCAGGATCTGGTTTTAAACTCAGGCTCTGGCTCCTTGGGTCCCAACCAGTCTACATTGCAGCTGCATCATGGTCATGCCCATGCTTGGCTGTGGACCCTTCTGATGGACTGCCCCTGACCCATGAATTGGCTTCCCAGCCTAACCCCAGAGCTACCTCATCACCCACGGGCTTGCTGTGCCTGGCTATCCCCTTCCAGCCTGCCCTGCTCCCTCCATGAGGCCAGTGGGATGAGCACTGGCTGGTGGGGCCATGCCCTCCCAGCTCACAGATCCTCCGTGGCTCACAGCTACCCACCTCTTACCCTGAGAGCTCACTCCGTTGCTGTGCCACACCAGTAGCCCACTCTGGGGTGCCATGACCAGGTTGTTGACCCAGTCTGTGATCCATTGCAGGTGATGAAAGGTTGGTGTTTTGTTGACCTCTGGTTTTATGCACCTTTAGCTGTGAGGCACAGGCATACCCTTCAGCAGTCACACACCCCACTCCCTAGGTGCTTGCCTTTTGTCAAGTGAATCTAGCACATGTGGTCCCCCACACTGGGAGAAAAAGTAATAGGTCTGACAGTTATATGCTTGATAATACAGCACCAGGATCTTATAATTCAGTTACGTCTTTACAGAGATTCTCTTACAAGAATTTATAAAGTTGAAGGTTACCATGCTAAACACAAAGGTTAAGGGTATTTATGGGCATGGCTGCTCAACAAACTTCAGTAATAATTATAAAGTGACTCAGACATGTTTTGCCTGGGGTTTCTAGAAGTTTGTCAGAGGGTCCTTTTGACTTCAAACAGACAAAGATAATAAAATGGCCTGGGCTGAAACATGGCTTATGGCTCGCTTGTAGTCATAAACTAGGATAATGAAGATGACTCAGCTACCAACAGGTTGTGTATCAACATATGCAGTGTTCAGAGTTGAGAGAAGTTAATAACACAGCAAACTCTGCAACTGGAATCTGTTCATCTAATTTGCCCCATGAGACAGAAAATCGGTTGCAGGTTTTCTCTTCCTGCCTTCCTTCCTTGAGAATTCACTGGCAGAGGAAGCCAGTGTCAAACAGCCCTGACAAATTATCATTTCTGTGCACAAAACACGTAATTCAGGTTTCATCACCCTTTCCTGTCAACAAGTTTCAATCCGTTGGGGAATGATCATTTCTATGTTACCTTCTGCCTCTGCTAGAATTGAACCATGTTCAGGCTCAGGATGAGAAAATACATATAGCAAATCATTTAGACAAATTGCCTCCCTGGTAAACCATCAACTTATATTAACAAAACTTTTAAACATTTAATATTGCATCTGCTCTGTGATTTGATTCACCGTAATTTTTGTTTTAATAAAAAATCCATTTATTCTTTTCTTCAGTATGTCACATTTCTGTTTCACCCTCTCTATAACTGTGATGCTCTTTTACTCACACATTTGGAACACTTTTCCTGCCTTTTCACAGTTCCACCTCATTGGCCTAGCCTCAGAACCTCACGTTGTTTCTCTCTGGCTGATCAACTGATGTTTCATCCCTTTCCTTCTTCGAAGGAGTAAGTTGGGGATTTTCTTTCTAAGTCACTACATGTTGATTCATTTGTATGTTTACTAATTCTGTTTCTATTTCCTTTTTGCATCTATATCCTCCCCTTGTGTTTTAGGTCAAAGGCATTATAAATGAATTAACAATTGTTACCCTGCCTGCCAGGATAACTGCTTATAAAAGTCTGGTTTCTAATTCCTTAGATGAGGGATCTTTGCCCTGAAGCATACAGTTTGATATCCCAGCCTGCACCCTTCCTAATGAATGTTCCTATTATACACTTACTTGTTCAATCTTCCTTTGAATCTCAGTAACATTTGACCTCTGAGATGGCATGCAGAAAAAAAAAATTCCACATTTTAATCGCTTCCTATTTTATTCAAAAGAAAATCTATTTAAAAACCAGACTTCCTTCCTATGTTTCAGATGTGCTGTATCTTGTTCTTCCGCACTTTCATTTCCCCGTGTCTGTCTCCTGCCAGCTCTAAACAGTTTGCATCTTTTCAGTCCTTCATATAAAAGCTTTTGTAGGACTATTCATGACCATTGTCTGTCTCGTGTCTTTGCATTCCTGCAGCTGGTTTTAGTGAGATGATGATAAATCTGGCTATGGGTGCTCTCAGTTAGACACATCCTTGGTTTGTAAAACAGAAAAAAATACAGCCCTCTCTTATTCTCTAGGCACACTTTTTTGATCATCTGTGCATAATGTGAGCAATAGCTTCTTCTTGATGGCTTTAAAGTGACTGTATATCTCTGCACTAGAGATCCAGGCTATCCAAAACTGACAGATAATTCAATCCTAAAATAATTTTTGGAGTGTGTACAAGGCAGAAAGAAGAGATTGACATGTAGCTACTAGGAAGAGTGTCCTTTGATATATAAACAGATAAAGTCTAAACCAGACATAATTTTTCAGAATCCATTTTCTGAATGTCTTTTTACTTTCAAATACCATTCTTCAAGTCATGTTTGCCAGTTTCGCAACATGAAATTCAGAGCCTGTTGGGCAAGCTTTTATTCTAAACTATCATGCTGATTCTTCCTTTTAGTTGTATGTAGGTTTCCAACACATTCTTCTTTTAATCTGATCAATAGAAAAATGAACTGCCCTGAGAGACAGATATTTTAAAATGGAATCTCTTATAAAGCAGGGTATGGTTTTTTTTCAGAAGATGATAAGCAGCAGAATTATTAATTGCACGTGGAGTTTCAGGTGCTCAGCAATTTGTCTATACTCTCCACCAGCTTTCAAATGACATATATGCTTTCGATTAGATCCTTTACACCCCATCAGTGGCAGGATTCACATTCTCCACTGTAGGGTAAGGCACATTTCATGCACTCACACCATCTCCTCTCCTTGCTTGCTTAACTCATATACCTCAAATATGAGATCTTCACAGAGAGAAGAAGAAAAAAAAATCTAGAATTACCTAGCAGTACTCTCCTTAAATCATATACTAGGCTAGGTCTCTTCAAGTGAGAGGAAGGGAACCTAAGGTGAGCCATGATAAAAGCCAGTATTGCAGTTCTTTTCCTTTCCTCTGTGGTGTGTAGTACTCATATAAGAGAAATGTTCCTAGGGGAACATTTGGAAGGGCCTTGGAAAAGGAAGAGAGTTATAGACCATGAGAAGATGGTGAAAAAAGGTTAGTTATTTTTATTTCTCAACTGTTGAATTATCTTGAGAATGATAGCTACATTTAGAAAGAAAATGTTTTGCATAGGTATGAAGCCATAAGAAAATATAGCAGAATAAATTGTGCAACAAGTTTGAGGAGTAAAGTTAAATTGCTAGAAGGGGCTACTTCCACTTTAGTGAAGAGACTCCTTAATTTCAAGGGGAAAGTTGTATGCCAAGTCTGGCAGAACGCATATTGGATTTCCATGTTATCTTTCACTAGTCGTATGAGGGGAATATTCTGAAAAGCTAATGCTAAGTGTTTGAAGGTGAATTGCTGGAATCAGTTTGAGAAAGACTTTCCTGTTTTCCTACAGTCTCTTATGGGGCTCCTAGCAAGTATGAGTCTTGTATGCCTAAGTACACCTGCGTATCTAGTCCTTGGTGTCCACAATGCAATTTCTGTAAAACTTGTACTTGAATAAGGGAGGGTTTTCTCAGTAATCTGACCCTGTGTGTCTCTGACCATGCCTTATATAAGTGCACTCGTTTAGGACCTGGACTGTAGTGTAAGTGTTCTCCACCTTAAGCAAACCTCCAGTGAAAGTACTTTTGCTAAGGGCTCTTCTGAGTAAGATATGGAAACTCTTCAGATGAGTCCTCTTTGGAGCTGAAAGAGTTGTGTGTCCGAAAAAAGGAAAACTAACGAGTAAAAGCCCCCTTCTTCCACCTTTCAGGCATTTTCTGCTGGCTAGGAGCTGAGTGGGTTTTTGGATGGGCTACTTTCCTGTGTTTGAAGGCAAACTTGAGTATAGTGCAACAATGCTATAGGAAGATGAACTGTGCTAGACAGATGAGACTGTGGTGACGTAAAGAGTTGAACCTTGGATGAAAGATGTGTGAAAAAGCTCAGCTGGCTGCCAGATTCACAAGCAGTGAACTTCAGCCCAGCCTTTCTAGCCCCACTGCTCCATCAAGCGCCCTAAAACTAACCCACATTCCATCAGTGCAGTGGAGAAGAGGTTTTTGCGCTCCTTTGAGACATATGTGAATAATTAGATGAACTTTTTTGTTCAGACTAAGTTAATAAGCTGCAGTATATTATGTGTTTAGTAGACAAGTGAAAACACAGTGGATTTCTGTTATCTAACTCTACCATGGCTTCTTGTTGCTATGTGTGGGAAGCTCTTTCAGGAAGAATTCTGTAGGAAAAAAGCTCTTCTTGGCTTCATAAACCTGTAATGTGAATACAGAATTGCCTGGGCTACAATGTCAGGGTAATTAACAATGAAACACCTGTGGTGAGGGAGCTATCAAATGGGATATCTCTGAATCAGTATTGGGTCTGGTATTAATTAATGAAAGCACTAATTAAGGTTTCTATTAAATTATCTGGAAGACAAAATGAAGCACGCATTGATCAAATTTGTAGAGGTTAGACTGAAGCTACGGAATGATTGATCAAGAGATTTTAGAGCAAGAGGCAAATTTTAAATAGGGTGAGATTTTAATTTAGATAAATTTAAACAATGCACTAGAGGGTGACACTTTATAAAATGGAAGGCTGCTGATTAGAGCTCATTAACACAAAGAACTAAGAGAGTGGGTAACAAATGGGGCCCAAATCCCAATACCGTGGAGCTTTAAAAAGACAAATAGCTTTCCTGGCTGTACAGAGAGTAAAAGGTAGGTCGTTTGTAGGACAGTGGCCATAAGAATATCTCTTCTGTGTTCCTAGTGTGGCAAAATGGGTGTAAATCTTCAACCTGTTATCCATGTGAAATTAACCCTTTGATTGTGAACTCCAGGTTGGATGGCAAAGGAATTAAGTTTCTGGAAGCAATGCTGGGCTGATAAATCTGTGCACACAGCCTCTGAGAGGCACGTGAGCACAGTGTGTTCCACTGGCAGCCGACCTCTCAGCATTGTGACACCTGATCACACACTCTGCATATGATCCATTGACTTCTGATGCATTCCTTTACTTGGTACAGTGCAATGGGAGGAAACCGCTTTGGTCAAGGAAAACACAGCAGGACACAAGCGTAGACGTCTCAGCCTCTGTCTACCATCTTATCAACCTGTTCTTTCCTGTTCCTGCAAAACTGAATATTTGACAATATCATCTGACTGGGCAGGGTAAATTCTCTGAACATGAATAGTGTATCCAAGGGAAGAAGTTTTGAGAAATGAGTGCTGGGTTTTGAGCCCTATTTCACACCTGGGGTCCCTCTTCTCTAAGAGTGACATCATCTAGATTGAAGCCCTGGCTAAGCAGAAGTACCATTGCAGCCAGTTGGTCCCCATGACTTTGTATTCTTGGGAAATAAGGAAGAAAAGGGAGAAGCAAACTGCTTCATGCATGTTTGGGAGAGGTAGAAAAAAGTCTGAAAATACTTCAGCATCTAGGAGGAATTATGGACCAGTTATCTGGTCCAACAGTTTCAAGTAAGCTATTGGCAACCAGACTTGTAGTGTATGTAGTTGTTTGATGCCTGTGGGAATGCCTCTACACAAGAGTGCTGTATTATGTTTGAGAAGCATTCTGGAAACTCAGGCAAATTTTCTTGCAATGAAATGAAATATTATATTTTGGCACTGCACCAGCAATGAATCTATATATTTGAGAATCAGTTTACTGGTGACATTTCTTTAAGCTTATCTTCTTTCTTTAAAAAGCACTTACTTTTACACAGAATTAATGATGCCATTTGCTTATCCTTAGGGGTTTTTTATAGTAATAGCTTATAATTGCACAGAATTATAGAATAGCTGAGGTTGGAAGGGACTCCTTGGAGATCATGTAGTACAATACCACGCTCAAAGCAAAGTCAGAAAGAGCAGACTGCTCAGGACTGATTGCAAGGCTTTGAACATGTCCAAAGTTGAAGACTCCACAACCCTTTTAGCAGCAGGTTTCAATGCTTCATCGCTATAACAGTGTTTAATAAACAAATAATTATACTTAGGTGGAACTTTCTGCTTTTCAGTTCCTGCCCAATTCCTCCAGCCCTTTCACAGGGCACTGCTGAGAAGTCAGGCTCCTCTGCCTTCATTTCAGCCTCTCAGGTGTTTATGCATATGAAGAAGATCCCCCTGAGCCTGCCCTTCTCCTGACTAAACAGTCCCAGCTCTCTCAGTTTCTCCTCCCATAATAGATGTTCCAGTCCCTTAATTATCTTAATGGCTCTTTTCTGGACATGCTCCAGTACAATCATGTCTTTTTTGGACTAGGGCTACTGTGACTGGACATGGAACTAAAATTGAAGCACTATAATCCTAGAAAATCTAAATTAGTGATGCATATCAAAGATAGAGTTTGCATCATTCAAAATTAAAAAAAAAAAAGGAATTGGATCAAGTTTTAACTAGAATTGAACTAATAAATCCTTCTCAAAAATACAGAAAATTAGATTAGTTGAAAATGTTGGACTAACAGTTCTGCTGGAGTTACTATTATTTATCAAAGCAATGAGGTGGGGGGAGATGGGGGAAGAAGCAAATTCTCATTCTGTCAGTACACAAAACCAAAATGCAATACTTGCTTTATGCATATAGGATATGCTTCAAGGACCCAAATGCCATGGCTTCCTTGGGATAGAGGAAGTTTGCAATGAAAGGCTTTAGAATGTGAAGGTCTCTGGTTGAGATGCCAAGATGGTAGGAGAAGACAATTAAACAGCTCACAATGAGCAAGAATTACACATCACTGCCTGTCCTGCTGCCAGCAGCTTGCACTGAGTAGGACAAAGTCTATGTTTGTTGATCAGCTCCTTAAATGTGTTTTCAGGGTGGGGACATTGTGTGTATATGTATGTGGTACCTGCATCTATATAGTTGTACACATACACCTATGTAGATGCATATATATCGCTGTTTTGGTGTGGGTTTTTTTCACTCAATGAAAAGAGAATTATTTGCTACTTTTACACTGGATCTGGATGTTGCTTGTGGATTTTGGCTGCTAGTGATATATTTTATTACTGTCACTAGAGAAGCTTATAATACAGGGCAGGTGTTGTCGAAGTGCTGTGTTGGAGATGTTCAATTCACCTTGACTGATAGCCCAGAAATTAGTTGAACAAATAGGTTAGTGCTATTCCTGTTGATACTGGATAGTTGCCAGGCCAGAGCTGAGGAGCTTAGTCTCTGTTGTTTGCTGTTTTCTGAGCACATTACGTATCATTATTTTAGTATAAATTTGATTCATTCCTAGGTAGAGTCAAAATGTTTAAATTTCTTTCATTTTCTTTTAAATATATGGCATGAGAAGTGAGGGGATTTCTTTGATTAAAACACAGGGTACAACAAGAAACTGTTCTTTCAGGTGTCAGAACGCATGTTTGGAGATTTTGTCACATTATTTTACACCAGAGAAAGGAGACTTTTTCACTAAAACCCCTAAACTAAAACATTCTGACAGCTGATATTGTATGTTGAAAGCTTGTCATTGCTTTCTTTGGCTTGTTACTGCTTTTCTTAAAGGGGGTGGAAGGAGGGAGAACATTTGTGATATGTACCACTGACTTACTCTTGACAATGCAAGTATTTCCTAATTAAGAAATCTTTATCTCTGTTTCAATAAAGAATTTAGGTGCTAATCAAGGAAATGTAGAATTCTGATATTTGCCAAGGTATGGCGCAACCAGGTGGTGTTGTCCTACACTTCTGAGGTTCCATCCATCTGGATTACTGCAGATGTCTCCCTTTGTGCTCCCTAAGCAGCCATATGCAGCATAGAAGGGGGTGAGTGTACAAGTGCCTGCTGAAACACTGTTGTTTGGCTAATCTGAAACAAGCCAAGGGTGCTTCATTCTTCTGAGAGAGCTTGGTCATGCACTTCACAACTTTGCAAAGAAGCATTTTCAGCCTGGTATGATTTTGCAGTGAATGGCATAAACCATAACACTGTGATTTTAGGTAAAAGTCTGAGGTTATACAAAGAAAATATACGTCCTAATATATGTCATTTTAAAGCAACCACTACAGCAAGGTGGAGCACAGTGTTTTCCCCTACTTGACTCTTTTATGCCTATGGCTTGCGTTTTTGGTTTTACTATTCTTGTCCTTCTGCTTGTGGTGATCCTGGCTTTGCAGAGCAATTAAAATTCCCATGCTACGATGTGTCCCTGATCTTCGTAACATCCCGCCCGGCTTCACAGTAGCGACTGTACTTGGCAATTTACAGTGCTGACAACTCCAGTTTTCTTCCTCTGCTGCTCAGGTGGTCAGAGCCACACAAGTGCCAACAAATTTTATAAAGCACAGGAGTAGTGTTTCTGACTCAGCAGGGCTTTGTACCAAAGTGAGGGCAGGAGAGGTATTGTGCCGAGAGCCCAAAATTGGCTGGCACCTCTCTTGATAGGAAGTGAGACAGGAAGATCACCTTGTAAGCAGGCCTGGTGCCATCCAAGCAGATGGGCTGAAGTATAAGCAGCAAAACAGTCATTTAGGAACACAAAAAGGATTTGTTGAAGGCACATTTCCAAGCATGAAATGTCATAATGGTTGCCTGTGTCAAGCAGCAAACCTGAAGGGAGGGATATGTGCAAGTAGTGTGGGATGAGTTAACACTGAAAACAAATATGTAAATCTGTCTTGGATTCTTTCCTGATTCCATTGAAAGATTTTTCTTTTTTTTTTTGTAGCTGTGAGACCTAGAAAGGAGGAGTGGGAGAAGAGTCCTGCATAGCAATTTTATTTCCCTACCATGTGGATCACTTTCTACAAACTGTGCTGACAAGGTAAAGAAATTATTTCTTTTGCCTCCCACAAATGTTGATGCACAGGAGGCACATAACATTCTCTGCCTGGTTAGTCTTTAGCAGCTGTATTTAATAGTTTCAGGATAAATTCTGTAGTATTAGCCAAGATCTAAATAATAGTATTATAAATGGCCTAGGTTGGGAGTGACCTTAAAATAATTTATTACACACAGAAACACACCTTGGGAAAGACTTAAAAAATTGCAGTTAGTGGCTGGGGAGTTGTAGTGAGGACTAAATTGCTTCACTGTAATAAGAACCCAGCCCTGTGACTTTTCTACATAAAATGTCAGCAACAGCAAAAGAGAGACATCCACCCGAAATTCCATAACTCTGAAACTCAAGAACTTAGGATGATAATTGTTGGAAATCTGCTTTTCTGCTTTTTCCATCCACTACAAAAGCAGACAAATACTTGTCTGCTGATCAAAGGTGCGAAGTAGAGAAGGGGTCATAAAGACAAATGTAATGACTCGAAAGGAAATGAGTTTGCAGGTAAGATTCAAGGCAAAGCCCCCAGCTGCAAGCTAAGCTTTATCTGAGCTTGCACTGTTAGGCTCTGTAACTGGTGCCTTGCAGTTCCAGTTTAGAAAGTGGGGAATGAAAGAAAGCATTAATCTGACTGAAATCCACATAACAGGATTGTGTGTGAAACAAAAGTGAAACCAGACAGTGCAGTCGGTGAAATACAGCTTGAGGAGGAGGGGTGAATGTGTTGGAAGCAGCAGTTCCCTAGCCTCTTTACTGCAGCTGAACAAGCTTGAAGAGGCATTAGACATTAGGAGGGTAGGAAAAATCAGGACCTAGTTACTCTTATTTGATTTTTGCAGCAGAACGTTCTCACCCGAAGTAGAGCTGTTCAGCAGGCTGCCAGGGAAATGATTGGCATTTGGTGGGACTGCCCCTCAGTTCTTGCAGTTTGCACTGCCCTTGTGGCACTTTAACACTAGTCATTTGTTGGAGGCTCTGCATCTGATGTTTTGATTTTCACCAGTTGCTCTGCAGAAAAGGATTGTGCAACAGTCGAGGACTACTAGTCTTTGGGAAGAGGCAGAAAACATGCATTCAGAACTCCAGACAGGAAAGCAGTAAGAGAAATTGCCTAAATTATGGATAATCTGCTGCATAAGTCTGTCTTCTCCTGTTTTATAAAGCTTCCTATCCATGCAGTTTGGAAACTTGTATCGACAGTGAAAGCCAAGAGGATTCAAGAAAAGGTAAAAGCAAATTAAAAACCCCAACAACTTAATTTGTAACCTTGGGGAGTGACCTAGCTATATCTTAAAGGGGAGGATCAGAAGTTTAGCTGCACTGCTTTTTAAATGTCAGTAACTGTGAGTAATGGTGCTATTTAGGATTTTATGACAGCACTATGAATTTGAAACAATTTGCTCTGAGAACAAATAATTTTTGATTCTGAGGAAATTACTGGACAATTAAAGTGATTGGGGTCTGAGACCATGAAGCCTTAAGCAGTCATTGCCTGCCTCTTGAGGATCACAGAAGTCCATATTTCACTGCTGTCATGAGTTCTTTTCAGTGTAATTCCAGTTCATCTTGAACCACTCATCTCCATACTAGCTGGGTAAAATAATTGTTAAGCTTCCTTATATTCAAGATATCTTGAAGATATCTGCTTGCTATGCTAAGGCGGGTATATTTGACAAAATTAATTCCTAAATAGGTATATAAAATAAACTGGACTTTCCCTCTTTTAACTCTTCTCTTAGCCATGAGCTTTATGCTGTGCTGTTCTCTGTTCTGTAAGGGCTTTACCTTTGCTAAGAGGTTTCCATTCGTCTGAGGTCAGGTGTAGGCACTGGTCAGTACTTGGGCCCTGTGTCACGTAAATCTGTGTTAAATAAAATGTTGCATTCTTGGCAGTAGTGCTTGTAACCTGATTTCTTAAATGTTTTGATAGATCATGATTTATTGACTTAAATGCAACGTGAATATCCTTAGGAGATCTGAATTGTAATCTGAGGCTGTTGCTGTTTCACAGGGAAATGGAAGCTGTTTAGCATGGGCGGGGGGAGAAGGGGTGAGTCTGGAATGAGGCCATCTCTGATGAGTTACTGTTCCTTTTCATCCGATATGTCCCGGATATTAAGCTGTGTGATGAGCATTCAGAAGAACTCTATAAAAAGAGCTGAAATTCTGCATTCCTTTGAAACAGTTAAACTTCTGTGTTCTCTCTGTGCTAAATGATGCTGAATAGCATACTTCTCCAAATCAGAGGTCATCAGGCAAAGAAAGACACATTCCTTTGCCATGATATATTTTGGAAAAAAAAGTACCAGGGCTGTAACTGGTGGGGGGTGGGTGGGAGGGAAATCTGCTTTTCCTGTTTTGGTACAGTAATGTTCATTATTTTCTTTTTCTTGCTCCTAATGTTTTTACAATGGCTAACAGCTCAAGCACTACATGCTTAAAGAAACATTGTGTTCATTCTCCTTGGGCTTGTCAGATGTTGGCAGGGCTGATACCACATAGTAACACTTGCTGCTTTGACTCTACAAACACAGAGTGCAGTTTTGCTCTGGAAGCTGCCCTGCATGGTGTTGAAAATAAGCTCTTTATTTCTGAGGATCACATTCTTTTATTTAGCAGGGTAAGTCTTTGGGATGGTCTGCTTAATACTGACTGAATGTCTTTTAATAAATGTTGTCAGTAGATAAATGCTTTTTTCTTCGAGGGTTTTTGTTGTTTTTTCCCTATTCACCCTTTACTGATCTCAGTGGGCATTAAATTAAAGCCACAGAGAGCTTAGCACATGCTAACTGTGCTATTGTCATGTTCTGTTCTGATAGATTTTGTCTGATGCACATAGTGATGCTTGCTCAGTCACAGAGGCAAAAATCACAAGCAAAGGATGCTGCAGGGCTAGTTGGCTAATAACTTTTGAGTTGTTCGAGATTTGTCCTGACAGCTGAACTTCAGAGGATGCACAGGCCAGTTGTAACTTAAACATTAATTGGTGGAGTTGAATGAGAGAATTAGAGATTGAATTAGAGAGCAACCTGTAACTTGATGCTAAATTTAATCATTCTGCTTGCACAAAGATGTGAATATCTTTAGTGCAATATACTTCTGGCACTGCTGCTTCCACTGCTGGAAGAAATCCATTTAATCAAAACAAGCATTGATGTCGTTATTAGCATGTTAGTCCCAAGACACAAAGCTTTATCAATATAAAATGAACTGAATGTGGTGCTACTATTCATTGTCTTTACATTGCTTGATATTGTGCACTGAATGTAATGAGGCTTGTTGAAGAACTGCTGTTCACTGTGATGTTCCAGAAAAGTTATGCATCCTTGGAGACTTGTTCTCTGATCAAACATTAGAAATGAAATACAACATTAAAATAAGTGTAATGGCTACAATCTGAGGTTAGCTTTGCAAGCTCACTTTAACGAGTTGCAATTTCCTCTGGAAACTGACAAGTAAAAAATCCTGTTTACCAGTTGCTTAGAAACTGATCATCAGTAAGAACACTAGACATCAAATATTTCATTAAAAACTAAAGCTGTAGTTTATTGTTCAGAAACAACAGATTCTGGAAATTACCACAGATTTTCATGAAGTCCAAGATATAAACACATTATAAGAAGGACATGTGTACAGATAAGAACATCCAGACTTATACTAAGAAGGATAAATTTGGTCACTTTGGGTATACAATATGGTTTAAGAAGACTATTTCAACACTGGCAGTGTATTAAATGTTTCCTTTCTTGGATCACCTTCTGGAATCATTCCTTACTGAAGGCCCAGGAGCTTGGACTTCAGGGAGTATCAGTATGATCCAATAATGGAATTATTTATGATCTTTGAGATTTTTTCCTTATTTTTAATTCAAACTTGAATGTTTTAAAGCACAGAAATCTGAAAGCTTTTTAACAAGTCTTATAGAAATGGTATGAAAATGTGTTTTGTGACTACATGGTGGAGTTTCTTTGAGAGCAAGTGACATTTTAACAGCATAGTTGAGTTTAGGAGGTAATTCTGGCTAAATAAGGCTTTTATCTAGACCTCTATAGCTATTTCTTAGGGGAATATGTATTTTTTTTAAGAGTAATTCTTATCTAATTCTATACATTGAATTTTTCCATTAAAATGATTATGATTAAATTCTTGGAATGTATGAGGTTTTCAATATTAATTCAGTCTGAGTAGGAAATGAAACATGCCACTTATTTTCTTGTCAAACATAAAAGGCCTATAGTTTCAACATGTTTAAGAGGCCTCTCTGCTTAGATAAAAAACAATAGAAGGCATGTATGTGCCTTATTTAATGGTGTTTATGCTGGCAGGATTATCTCCTTTCCTTGAAGTCATTTTTCAAATCATTTGGCAAAGCAAGAAATTATTTTCTTTTGCCTTTGTTGCTAGTTAGAGTATATCTCATTAACATTTGAGAAAATTACTTTTCAAGAGTATTGTAAGGTTACCTCTTTCCAAAACATGGCCATAAAACTTAGACTTCCTGTTGAAAATTCCAGCTGGACTCAGATAAAATCTTTTTGTGGAAGAAATTACAGGATGCTTTTTTCATTCACAATCAGTTTCCAAAGGGCATGTGACCAATGCTAAAGCAAATGGAGGGACCATCATTTTATGATGAGAAACCACTATCTTTCCTCCTGAATCCCAGCAGCAAACAGACATTTCTTACATCCTTTCCAGCCAATGCTGCTTTAGAATTATTGCTCAGCTACACACCAGCCAAAAAGATGAATGCTAAAATAATTTCTCTAGCTAATAGTTCATGCATAAGAGTGATACCATCAATGAAGTTCTACACAGGAAAATTAACAGATGAGGCTTTGTCCTTTAGGGAAACCGCCAAGTGAGCTTTGGGAGTTCTGAACTGAGGCAGCACAGAGTGATTTGTACATTGTGCTTGGCATTGAGAGTATGTGTCTTTAACAGTTAAAAGAGCTGCTTTGGCAGAACCCTTTTGAGCCTCTTTTCTGAAGGAAGTGAGCTGTATCTGTCCCTTTCCCCCAGTAACTGCAGAACTCATGGATAGAGAGTCTCAAAGATGTGAAACACCCACACTTAATGAAAATGAGGCTGGTTGGTAAGAGGGGAAGCATCCTATTAAAACTGCCTTTAAGAGCAGCATTACATCAAAGAGATCACGCAGGGGAGAACAATCAGCAGTACTTTGTGCACTGGAAAAGCTCCCATCGGCGCTTGCACCTCTCAAATATTCAAAAGAATAATTCCCAAAGCCTGTCCTGGAGAACATAACTGAGAACATCCTTGACTTGTATCCCTGGTAGTGGCTGATTGCTGAAGCTCAGTCAGTTTACAAGTCAGTCAACCAGAGGACACCAGACTGCTGGAGACCAGGCAGGACACTCCCCTATTCATGAGAGAGCTATTGCCATTAAAACATATTTGTCTTCCTCAAGTTCACTAATCAAATTAATTTAGAAAGCAGTGACTGAATTGAGAATTGAATTGGATAATAGCATCTATGCTGAGTTGCAGTAAGCTGTGTTTCCTTCAAATCTCTGTTCTAACTGTGATGGGCACGATTTGTAGGTCCTTCTAAGGTCTGAGTAGGAACAGAGTACAGATCCTCTTGTGAGGATGTTCTCCTAACAGAGCGTATCAGATGCTTGCTTGTTTAGTGCATTGTTCTTTTGCCTTATCTTTTGCTTTCCTCAAAAATGGCAACTCTGTTCAAGTCAAGGTCTTATCTCAACGTAATTGAGGAATTAACACTCTCTTTGAGGAAGACAGTGCTCACAAAGGATGGGTTTTTAGTCAAGGAGAAAAAAGCTCACAGGTTGCATGCAAATAGGATATAAGGTACCACCTTTCAATCTGTATTTAACATCTAGAACAATTTATCTGTTGTCAGCCCATACTCTGAAATTGTGGTTAGAAGTGCTTATAAAACACTTTATACAGATGAAATAGAGGTTATAGTCCTTGTGCACAGTTTACAGGTGGAAGTTCTCTGTTACATATACAGTCAGACTGAAATGAAGAAATAATTCCTTACAGCTTTAAAATCTACATTAGTTGAATCAAATTGTCACTGTTCAACTTTGTCTGTAAATGCAGTTGTTGTACACCAAGCACCATTAATGTAACTGAATTGGACATATGTTTGACACACAGTTCTTGAAATTACAGGACTACAGGCATTTTAAGTATACATTTCAGGTGACAATCTGGGACTTTTGCAAGAATCAGCTTTTCCAAGTGGGAAAGACTTCAGACATCTAGTTAGTTGGCCTGGAGATGAGATACTGTGGATGCAGCTAAAGGGTCTGAACAGGACATGACTTTATCCAGTAAAAAATCTGGCAGCTTTTGCTGAAATAGCTGGCACTTCATCTCTGCTCTGAGATGAATACCTCCCATTGCACAGAGGTTAACCTCTAGCTGGAAGTGATGCTGTCTCTTAGTGTGAAGAGACGTCTCTCTCTGGAGAGATGGGATCTGTGGTTGCTAGTGTTGTAACAGTGATAATGCTTGTATTATGGCTGTGGTAGTTCAAGTGCTACTACTAGCTTACAAAAAAACAAGAAAGAAAAGAAAGAGGAACTCTGGCTTTGTTTTGCTTTTCTAAAGGTTTCTGTATCTCAAGATACAGGTGTACGTGCCTCAGGTTTACAGTGTAAGTTATCTATGAAATATATGGGTATTACAGATGACATAGTACTTCTCTACTAGGACAGCTAAGAAATCTGTATAGCTATTAATGAAAAGTTCATTGTAATGGCTTTATCATGTCTAGTTAAGTTTGCTTAATAACAGTGGTATTTTTATTTTTTGGTATGCAAAAACTGATGTATATGTTAAATTTGAGATGACACTTTGAAAATGCTGCTTGCTTTGAATGACTAAGGCACTCCGATTTTTGTGGTTAAACAGAGACTTGACTCATTTTTCTAATGAAAATTTTTCCCTCATTTCTCTTATTTGTGTTCTGAAGCATAAAAAGCTCTGAGTGCTGTGTATCCCTGGGATGCTGTATGTCCAGAATCTAAAACATTTTGATTCTCTGGGGCTGATGGATATTATGTTGTTTAATATTTTATGCTTAAATCCATTGTGCCAAAACAATTACTATGATCTAACTGTTCCTTACAGTTCACAAAATCATTTGGAAAACTCTAGGTCTTCTGATAGAGATGGGTAGATCAGGTATCTTCTTTGTCACATTAGCTTCTCCTAAGCTCATTTAGATCAACATTTGAGAGACTGCATCCCAACAAATCCCCATGTGGTCTGATTTGTCTTTGCACTAGACTTCCTCCTGTAGTCATATAGAAATTCCTGTCAGGACTGTATGAAGTTTTCCAAGGATTTGCAGGTTCTTGTTTTTTTACCCAAAGTAGAATTTCTGCTTGAATTATGATCAGTGCCATCAAAGCTTGAATGTTTTGCCTCTTCAGATAAACCTCTGTGTTGAATTACCATTTTATATTTTAACCACAGGCTGGGTCTCCACTGCTTTTTATCAGACATGACTAGAGAAGTTTTCAAGCATATGTGATGTCTATCTATATAGACACTTTTTAAGATGAACAGGTTTTGGTGTTGCCATAAGAAGCCAGCAACTAATACAAACCACTTGAAGAAACCACTAGGCTAAGCAAGGATCCTAATTCTAAGGCACTGAGCTTCTGCCTTTTTCACAAAAGCAAAAAGGAGCTGTTTTCCAAACAGAAATCATAGAACTTATCTAGCTGCTGATGGACTGTGGCAGCTCTTGCCTATTGGTTTATTCAAATTCTTATTTTAATATGTTGAAAATGTATTAATCTATATGGTCAATGCTTACCTATTTTTGGAGTCTAAGTTTGATATGATCTTCTGAAGAAATCTTACATCATTGACATTTTAAATTGTATTACATTTCCTGAAATACTGTTTTTAATTTAGGCGTTTTTGTGACACAGATATTGCATCAATCAGATGTGGCCAAGTTGGATGGGGCCCTGAGCAACCTGGTCCAGTGAAAGGTGTCCCTGCCCAGGGAAGTTGGAACAAGATGATGTTTAAGGTCCCTTCCAACCCAAACAATTCTGTGTTTCTACAGTTCTTCACTTAGGCAGTATCATGACTGAAAGGTTGTTGCTGACAGCCATTGCTGGGGAAGGGAGGGGAGTGGGGCAGGCGGACTGCCACTTCTCAAATCCAGTGAAACAAAAACCTTAACAGAATAGGCTGTGAAGTAGAAAGCTTATTCTCTCTTTAATCCTTAAGCTCAACTTTTACAGCTTTATTTAAATAACTGGTAGAACAGTACATATAAACACAAGTATGTCAAGGATTGAATGCCAAGAGAAAAGATTCGAGAACTAAGATATATTCAATTACTGAAGCTTTATTTGAGTACAAATGAAACAAATTATTTGTAACTAAAAAAAAAAATCTGTCTTATTTTCCTGTTTCCTCTCTTTTTCATATAAGAATATGTCTGCCAGATACAGATGGATTAGTTTTACTTTTTGGAGCCTTCATGTTAGCATTTCTAATGTCATGGAAAGACAAGGAACCCAACAAAGCTTAGGGAGCATTTAAAGTTCTGAGACAGTCAAACAAAACAGATGCCTGATTTCTGTTTTCTTAACTGAATTTCCTCAGCTGTGCCCTGTCAAATCAGCTTCTTGCACCATCAGATGTACCGAACCTGCGCCACAGTTAAGAGGTACTGTGCTCATGTGCGCACAGTAACACATGTATTTATTTACATTTCTCCCCAGGAAATTAGACAGAAACACAGCAGCGCTAGTTTTTTACCATATTTTAAAAATAATCAGAGCTGAAACTGCTTAAGAGGCATTAAAAAGGGCTAGGTGAAAATGCTTTTGAATGTTTGAAATTCCAGGACTGTCAATTGCAACAATTACAAAAATGATTTAGCCTTTCAAATTCTGATTTCTTTTCAGAGAAATTTCATTTGGCCTTTCTATTCAAGTTTTGAGGTTCATGCTTTCCAGATTTTCTATGCAACTAAAAGGATTAGAAGCCTTTTTCAGCACAGGCAAACTTCTTTGATATAATGGCACCGTTCCACAAACCAGCTTGTAATATCAAACAATACAATATTAAAGCCCAGGAACTACAAAAGCTTGAACACAGCAGTGTTACAGGCATTAGGCTTTGGGTTGTAACCTTCCTCTGGCATTCTTGCCATGTCAAGCCTCTCTATGGTACTTGCTTTGCATCCACAGGAAGTAAGTTTTAGGCAGCTACAGCCTAAGCCCAGCCCTGAAGACAAAGTGGGGAACCTGAATTAGTAAAAGCAGTCTTAATAATAGTGGTTGTCTTTCATAGTAACACATAGCATTTTCATTGAGGGCTAAAACAAAAAAATATTTGCAGCCATCCTATATCTAGGACTCAGAAGTGCTGGCCTTGCTGCTAGAAACTTTTAAACCTGACTAAATTTCGTGTAGCTGCTCCTTCAGTTACAGTGCTGCAAAGAGCTCTGTGTTTGAGCAGGGCTAATTTCACATGGAAGGACAGGATGTCATGCCACAGCTATTTAAAAGACTGCTTGGAATTGCTGTTGCCAATGACTAAGCTGCTTCAAAATCATTTAAATATATCAAAAAAAGAAAAGAGTTCTGTTTAAAGAGAAGTGCTTGTGAAGCTTGCATACCTGCAATAAATCTGAGACTCATCAGAAAATATTTTCTAAGAAGTTCCCATTGGGATCAGAAGCCATTGTGTGCAGAGATGCAAAAATGAAGTCACTTGTTTTTTTCTTCAGTGTGGATGTACTTCTTTAGGTGGCCTAGGGCTTGGTGGGGCAAATGGTGGTATTCCTTTTGCCACAAACTGCAGAGGTTTTGGCAAGTCTGAAAATGGACTTTATTTTTCCTCACCAATTTTCAGTTTCTCTGCTACAGTTCTGCATTTTTTATGCTTTGACCCTAGGAGCAGTATCTTGATTACACTCTGTAGGATGTAACAGCTTAATTGCTGCAAAGCTTAATTTATTCAAACCTAGCTCTCTCTCTTTAGATGTCACAGTGAGGCTATGGTTTAGGATAAAACAGACTTTATAAACAGGAAAAACTGCAACACTAAGGTTAGTTTATTCTGCATCCTTTATAATCTGTCCCTGGAAGTGAAAAACAGCATCACACTGTACATAAATGTTGAAGATGTGAGGCCATTAAAAACCAAAGATCAACTTTTGAAAAAGAGAAAACAATTGGGAGTGAAAATTGTGGGAGATATGGAAGATGAATTCTTAAAAGCACCTGATTTACTGAAATCTGTATCTACTGAAGAACATAATCCAGAAGTCCTGTTTTGCAACTTCAAGGGAAGCAAAATCAAGATTTTGGTTCTCAATGCATACACACATAAGCAATTTCTGATTAATCCACGTTGCTACTACAATGCTTCCAATGATTGTTTTGTTTTGTTTTTTCCCTGGATGGATGATTTTCCACAGGTGAATGACTGATGAATCAGAGACATTTACATCTTGGTATCTTTTTATTTCAGCATATTAAGTAAGTCATAAATATATGGCTGGATATATTATTTGACATAACCTAATAATAGGTAAACTAATGATAAACAGATTTATGATTAAGTAAATCATAGCTATAATAGGAATAATAGAAATATAAAATGTACAATATATTTGATGTGGTGTGATAAGTAAGTTCTCATAACAGTATCTTAATACAACTTAAGATAATCTTCTGACCTAAAATATATTGTATGACATATGAAAGATATAGGATAGAAATCATGTCTCTCATTAGATGTCAAAACATTCTGGTCAAGTTTTAAAATAGTATATAGGAAATTCAGGGTTAAAATTTACTTTAAGCTGAACTTCAAATAGGAAACAAGATTTTTGCTGATTTATCACTACCAGTTTCTGTACTCTATTTATAGAGTTGTATCCTCACAACTCCTCAAGAGATCTGGATTAGGCTGGAGGCCCTCAAAGATGGAATGGGAACTGCCGAATTTTTTTCCTAAATGAGAAATGGGTTATTTTATTCTTCCTTCTGGATAGGCAGTTGTCATGCTGAATTGTCCTGAATGTCCCCACTAGCCCGAGGGTGGGGAGGAGGGCCTACGATACGAGTTTTGACTCTTTTTAAATTAAACCCTCCTCTGGTGCTTCTTGGCTTGTTGCAAATGCACGGAATGCAGCTGATGTTAGCTGCTGAATTATTGGGAGACAGAGGCACACCTCAGGGCCCTTTTAACCTTCCCATTGCGACAGCCTGCTAGAATATACTCTCCCAATTTATATAATATAGCTGTAGGGTTTGTCCCTCCCATATCCACTCCTGTCACTTTCAGCTGGGGCTGTATGCAACATTTGGTGATGCATGGACTGAATACGTAATCTATTATTTAGAGTTAGGCTACTAAAGATGGTCATGTTGCTGGGTAATATTTTAGCACCTCTTTTCAAGGTAGACAGGAGCCTTCTGTGAAGCATGTGTTTGTTTTTTAATTCCCTAGTGCTGAAGTTTGATATTGATTAGCAGTGGTATGGAAACACTCCTGAACACTTTTTCCCAGCACAAGCTTGTGTAGCTGGATAGGGGATGAGGTCAGAATAACTTTGTTAAATTTGGGTATTTTACTAAGTTTCTAAATGTTACATAACCTGTGCGTGTAGTTTTTATTCCTCCCCCTGCAGCCTTTTTGTTGACTTTGACTAAGAAAGCATCTGAATACATATTTAGTCTTTCAATTCACCAGCTGGGCCTATCTTAAAGTTAGGGGTCTTTATGGTAGAGCACATAGTTGCAATAGAAGCACACTACATTAATTGCTTTTATCAGTAACCTTTACCAGCTTTAAAAATGTGACCTCAGACCACTTTTTTTAAGACATGAGGGAGGAAAATATCCTCTGTATATTTGACTTCCATTTACATACAAGTTTTATTAATACTGAAAATAAAAAGGTATATGGGCTCTCCCATAAAACAAAAGTTTGTAACAAATTCCTCCCAACCTGAAAAGCTGCCACATGCTTTCACTTGATAACATTTTTTGGCTCTGAGTCTGAATAAAATTTCACAGCCCATCATATTATGCTTAAGTGTGTTATCAAACAAATCATCTTATTCTTGCCAGAAGCTGAAATGCTGTAACTAAGTAAACATCTGTTTATTAACTGCCAGCTCCTTACTGAGTATTACCTTTACCCTGTTTTGCTCTCACCCATGGTCCTGGAGAATAATTTCCAAGAGAGACTTGGCAAGCTTACTTGTCTGTAATATATGCAGCATTCCTGAAATTCTTGGCACATTAGCCTTGAATCAATTCAAATGAAAGTACTTTGCTGTTTCTGGTTTTTTTTAGCTGTTTATAGTTTCATTGTCAAAATGTCTTTATTCTCCACCACAGACATCTTGCTATAATGTAACTGAAATAATTTAAAAGTAAATGGGGTGCCTTCTTTGCCATGTAATAAATTGCAGTACTCCTTCAGAAAGACATAAACATTTACTAGGGAAGAGTTTTCCACCTTCTGCTGTATTCAGACCACAACAGGATGGTAGCTGCAGCTGGCAATGCAGAGGAGTGGAGCCTTTGTCCTGTAGCAGACATCCTAACAAAGGCATTTTGCCTGCCTCAGCCAAGACTTCCAATAGTAGCTTGCTTCACCGCATATTCCAATTATAGAGCACATGTTTCTTGGCTGTCTTTAACAGGCAATATGAAACTAGATCTTTACTTCACAAAATGTCTCTGGAAATGTGAAGCCTCCAGTAAATAGGATAGAGGCACTTGAGAGAGCTTCCACATTAGTAGTGAAACTTTTCCTGGAGCAGTCAGCTTTGAAAACAGTCACTGAGGGTAAAACAGAAACAGCTGAAGAGCTCTGTGTGTCTTAAATAAAGGGAAGGGAAACCTCTCTGGAAAATGCACAATTAATATTTTTAACTATTTCAGAATGGTGCAGCTGAAGGAAGAAATAGCAGGTGAGTATTGAATATGTGGATGAGAAGGAAGGTATGAGAGAAGAAAAGTATGGAAGATTTAATGCAGGTTTGAGATAAATTGAGAGCTATGGTCAGAAAAGTGAATTAATTTAGTCTTTCCCTGAAGGATAGATTAAACCTGATTTTCTTGAATGCTCTGAGTATACGTTCACAACAGTTCAAACTGATAAAAGGTTTTAGTCCTGTGACTGTTCCACACTGCCTTCCTGCACTAGTTCTGGGAGTTCAGCAGTAGAGCCTTTTTTGAGGTAGGCTTTCTTCCTGGCTAGATCAGTCCTTCCTGAGCTGGGTTACTAAGAGAGGAGAGTGTCAGGGCCATACAGAACTTGGCACAAGCAAAAAGGCAATCACAGAAGCCTGATTTTATGTCAACTTAAACTGCTGTGGTGCTGCACCCCTTCTCTGAATGTATGATATTGGTAGGGATGCTACTTAGGGATGGGATGACAGGGTTAAATTCAAGTGGTTTAAAAATCAGTGAAACAAAATTTAAGACTACCACAAACCAAAGTTCTTTAATTAGCATAATTGCACAGTGTCAAGACAGGGCTGAGTTAAGGTAATTTGAAAATGTAGTTATGTTTCTTACATCTTAACATGCTCAGAATTATAAAATTAAATGAGCAGTTATTTCCTTTGGGAAAACGGTATCATTTTTCTTCTTTTAGACTTGAACTGTTTTTATACATACACACACACATACACACACACACTCACAAACATCTGAACTTTAGGTGGAATTGCCTTGGGTTTTCCTCTGGAGAATTCTATTTGGAGATGAGGTGATTGCTTCTATCTGCTGTTGAACAGCATGGATGGAAAGGATGTGGAGGTGAAATTTGCAACACAGGCTTTACAAATGATGTGTCATTTAAAGTGTGTAAATTAGAAGGTCCAGTGTCATTCCTCCCCTGTCCTGACTCCAGTCATACAAGTACTCTGTAGAGGACTGTAAAAGCACTGGTGACTTTTTGACTTCCAGATGAAAGACAACAAAAAATGAGATTAAATCAAATGAAAATCCATCTTACCAGAAGCAAATTATTTTCTACCATGAAAGCTAATTTATGCTCAGTGTATTGAGGGCTGTTTGAATTATACCTAAAGCAAAGCAAGAGAGCAGTGGAGAAACCTGTTTTGACAGAAGGAACATATATGAACCCTTTCTGACCCAAACTGAAGTGCCATAGAAAGCTTTGTCCTTATTAAAGTACTATCCGAAAAATGTCTCTTGTTATAATGTATAAATAAATTCTCATGAGATTAACAAAATTTGTAATAGATTTCAGTAACACTCAACACTGACAGACTCTAAACAAATGCATCTTCAGAAGGATACTATAAAAGGATACTTTAAAAGGATCTGGAAGCTCACTTGTTCAGAGCAACAAGTATTTCAAGGGCTGTTATGGTCTGAAAAGTGACTTCAACAGGATTCTGTGTAATAAATCTCTAATCTGTGAACAATGCAGTTATAGGTATCCTTGTTATGTTTAAAACACATTTTACTGTTTTGGTAGTGCTGTAGCACAAGGGAGCCATTGAGATGAAGATGAATTGATTGAGATCCCAAAGACTAAACCAAACTTGAAGTTCAGCTTGCATATAAACAAGCTGCAGGTTCAAGCCTATCTGTTTAATGCCATTAGACTGAATTCTCCCTTCTTTGCTTCCAACTGATTGATGGCACTTCCTGGAATTTAATGTATTTACTACTTTTTAATTTTTCCAAGCTTCCCAGAGGCCTTTAATTGTTCTGAAGAAATAGAAAAACAGCTAAAAACAGCCTTTTGGGTTGCTTCTAGATTCAGCACACAGAAGCTATGTATGCTTTTTTACAGCTGCCTATTAAAAAAACCAACATGTAAACAAAACATAGACAACCAATTTCTTAGCCCTAAAAGCCTAAGGGACCATAAAAAGTACTGAAAGCAGCAGTGCCTATTCATGCACCCCATACCTATTCCAGCATCTTGGCTGTGCTAGAACAACCACTTCTGATTTAATTAGAGAAGTCTGTATTCACTGATGTGCTGGGTTATTCCAGACATGAATCAGTTCCCACATGAACTTAGCTGTGGGTCAGTTTGTGGTTGTGGGTCTGAAATAATCTAGTGGCTGCCTGCTGCTGACAGCCCTTCACAGAAGGCAAAGTCTGACTTGGCCATTGATAGGAGGTAAATGATGAGAATTCTGTGGGGAAAAGGACAGGGAGGGGATGGAGTGGTGGTGTGGTGGTGGTTGGGCAGCAGGAACTCTTTTTTGTTGATGCAGAATGCTAAGGTGGTGCTGTGTGGCACTGAAACCTGGCAACACAGCAAGAGCCCCCCTGGGGCAGGGGGCTGCTTAAATTGCCATTGTATGCTCATGAAACTTCACTCTCCTGAATGCAAAACATTTTCCAGAAGGTTTGCTTGCTTTTATGAAGTATTTTCCAGACTGTGAACTAGAAAGAGAAAATGCTGAGCTATCAACCACCAGTGTTCAGTCTTTTTTCCCCCCAAAACCTATCAGTATTGCATATCCTTTCAAGTACTGGTTTTTTTTAAGAGATTCCTAACTGTGACATTTAAGGACTGTTTTTGTATCTTTTTCTGGTTTGTATATGTATTTTCACTGGAATTATTCTGTTTGGGCTAGACATGTTTGCTCATTGGAAATTCAGAGGAAAATTTTATTGCAAGATTTTTTTTCAAGATTAAAAGAAGTAAAACAAATATTATTGTAATTTGTGAGTACAACACAGTAACAACAGGTTACTGTAAGCAAAGCCTTTTTTTTAAATTTCAGACTTATCTCTGCAATCATATTTTAATAATGTGCTTTGGTTTGCCAAATAATGCCTTTGCCACACACTTTAATGAGGCTTCCTGAAGATATTAAGGCTGTCCTAATCCTCTTGTGTATCAAGCTCACATTAAGGATGGGATTTTTGAAGAAACAATATTTAGCAGCAGTTGTAAATAAAATACTTTGAGCATTGTCTATTAAACAGCCACTGTTTGCAGGTGTGGAATATGGCAGAAACTGTAATATGATTTTCAAGGATGGATATAGTCCTTGTATAATGCTGAAGAGACGCTTCCCAGCTGCCTGGCACCATCACAGGCTGTAATATTGGCAGATGTACATAGTGTGAAAGAGATTAACCCTCAAAGATGAAACTTTTTTAGGTGTTGCTGTAGAGTAGGACTTGCTTTTGACTTCTCTTCTTGTGAGATACGTGAACACAGTTCTTTGTTTCTTAGTATGCAGACTTTGTCACAGATATTTAGGTCTCAATTGTGAACAAGGCCAGTAATGTTCAGGAACTCCCAACCTTCTCCCCAAAACTTTTCACGATGTAAAGAAGTCCAAACATGTTGTGGATGCAAACAGTATTAGGACCTACAGGCTTTGGTTTTTTCCTTCCTGAAACATTTACCTAAGTTTTTAATATTTAATGATAACATATGATAGTGAAAGCAAGAGCTGCCTGTTTTAACAAAGTAACTAAATGTTTTTCTTATTGGGTGCATCAGTTTTGTGTTGAAATTGTTGCATTATAACTGTGAGCATGTCATGAGTATCTTGGAATGGTTCTTAGTTTGCCTCACATACAAGTTAACAGAAGTGCTGTCTTGCAAGAGAGTCACTGCCACTTGTAGTGGGATACTTTACAGAGTAACCGTGGAGACCCTCAAGTAACATGTTAACTTTATGGGACAGGTTAGAAATTATGTACTAGGTAATCTCAAACTATTAACCTGTCTGTTGTCATCTTAATTTCCTGAATGCAAATATCTGGAGCCTTTACTTTAGGGCAGCACTTCTAACTCTTCTTTACCTCTCAAAATATATTGACAAATGTGTATTACATTAGCACTCAAAATTATCTTCAAGAGCTTCAAAAGAAGCAAGGATGCTCTTTAGCTTCAAGAGGCATGCTATTATGAGTTGTGAGATTTATTTGAAATGTTAAAATTCAGTTCTGTTAAATGCTGCTTATGAACTGACAAAGACTGAGTTTGGTTTCTTCTGCTGCTTAAGAAAAACAAAGCCAAAGTGACAGGTTGTTAATCATGAGATGTCAATGCAAGTGCTTTTTTCAGACCATGTTGTCACTGTTCCTTTAGAAATGGGATGTAAAGCCTACAATTAGCACATCTTCATTAGATTTTGACCTTGAAAGTTGAAAGGCATTTTGTTCTTACTAGTAGTGTACATCATACCTTAAATTAAAATTAATCATCTCAGTGGAAGTTACTTTTACTTAAAAACTTCCCCAGATGAAGAGCTCAGCATCACAACAGTAGTTTCAAATAATATTCCTTTGGTGTCTAGATAAGCATAATTGAGTTGATAAAGCATTTTTTTCCCCCAGAATTCAACTAGTTATTAGGGTTGGTGGTTTCATGATTGGTAGCTAAAACCTACCTTTAAAAGTAGTTACCTGATGTGTTTAAGATTTTGCACTGAGTCGATTTTTTTTTTTCTGCTAACATTTACAAGAATATAATGCGGTGGTGCACAACCAACCAGGGCTACCAGCCTAGACTGACTGTACTGTAACTCTAAGAGGAGCTACCTAAGGCCTTAAGATGGCACTGGGGAGATTCCCATTATTAGGAAAAAAAAAAAAAATCACTTTTAGAATGATCAGGCATTGGAACAGGCTGCCATCAAGGGAGGTGGTGCAGCCACCACCCCTGGAAGTGTTCAAGAGGCGTCTGGATTTGGCACTGAGTGTTATGGTTTAGTGGTTTAGGGGTCTCAGTGGTAGTGCTGCGTGCACAGTTGGACTGGATCATCTGCAAGGCTCTCCCAAGCCTTGATGATTCTGATTCTACTCCATGTCCGTGACCCCGGTTTTCATGGGAGGGCAGCAGAGCAGCACTCTGAGGCGAGCGGGAATGACGGGGTTGTTTTCCCACGCCAGGAGGGCCGGGTTTGGCTCCCGGCGCTGGCGCCGGGCCCGGCGGGGCCGAGGGCACGGGCCGGGCCCCTCAGCACAGCCCGGTGCTCCTCGCTCCCCGCGCCGGCCGCTCAACGCCGCTCTCGGATCCGCCTTCTCGCGGCACCGTGCGGCTGCTGCCCGGGCAGAGGCGAGGTGGGCACCGGGCGGGCGCCTCCATGGCTCCCTGAAGGGGCTGGGCGTTCACACGCGTTTATTTTCAGCCGCGGCGCGGCTCGGCTCCCGCAGCCTGCAGAGCTGCCCCGTGAAGCCGCTCCGGGGCACAGAGCACCCCCCGCGCCCCTGCCAGGGGGGAGCGGGCGCTGCCAGCGGGGGCGTGGGCGGTGGGCGTGTGTGGGCTCCGCCCGCCCTTCCGCCGCGGCGCCCCGCCCCGTCCGCCGCCTCTGCCCGCGGAAGTGAGCGGAGCGGGGATGCGGCCGCGCCGCCCCGGCGCACCGAGGTGAGAGGCGCGGCCGGGCGGCGGGGCCGGGGCGGCGGCCGTGCCGGAGCTGCCGCTTGCGCCTCTCTGCGCTGCCACAGCCGCCTCCCCCGCACTGCCCCGCGGCCTGCGCTACGGTGCGGGCGGGGCCGGGGCGGCCGAAGGGGGCTGCGGGCGGGGGTCGCTTCGGGCAGGCAGCGCTTTCCTTCGCCGCTTCCCGGTCTCCCGCCTGGCGCCGAGGATGCGGGGTGCGGGCAGAGCGGGGAAGGGGGGGTTACTTGGGGTGAGGGTTTATTTTTAGGAGCGAACGCCCCTCCCCGGGCGGGACGAGGCTGTTGGAGGCGCTGGTGGCGAGGGGGAAGCGGCGGCGCTGCTCCTCCGTGTTGCTGTAGCTGCTGGGCGGCTAATCCTAATCCCCATCCTCGGTGGTCTCTGACAGCTCTGCGGGCTCCCTCTGTGTGCGTGAGCCGCTCTGCGCTAGGCAGTTTATACGGGTTTAGTTTTATTTTGTTTCTTTTTTTATAATTTTTTCCTCTTTTAGCGTTGGTTTCTCTTGCAGATGTTGCTGCAGGTGGGGGCAAAGGGAGCACTGTGATTGCCTGGGATCTTGGGGCATTTCTCTCTTCACCTTTCCGCTCCCGCTCCAGCGCTGCTGTTGCTAAAGACTTTTGTAACTATCGACTCAAGTACAATTTCGATGGAAAATGAAGGTAAAGGTCTCATCAGACTCACTGACTTCATTGGAGCTAAGAGGATTTTTGCATGCAATTTGGTGACAACTCCTACTGGTGCGTGTGTATGTTTTACCGTTCCAGGGGTTCGCAGGGTTGCTCTCGTGTGTTAATCTTGTGGTAGGGATTTTGGTCTGCATTTTGAGATTTAAGACTTGTAGCATCATCGTTTTTCTTTATTTCTGCTGCTGCTTGTAGAACTAATTGTCAGAGAGATTTTATTCTCTCTTGACAGCTACTTAAAACATCTGTTGTGCGTTTTAATGCTTTATGTGTTTGTAATAGAAACATTTTATTTAGACAGAAGCTTCTTGGCATTAGTTGCTTGGTATTTGCTTAGATTATATGATTCTCTTAAACATCTATTTCAGGATGAAATTGTGAATATTAGCTGCATTTTACTTTGAAATATTTTGTGTATTTATACGTTCTCGAAAATTACTCAAATGTGCTCTCTTGGACAGTATTTAATTAAAAAGTGATGCTGAAGTTTTGAGTACTGAAAGAAGTTGTTCTGTTTTGCGTTCTCCTTCTTGTCTAGTTTGGAAATAACTTAATCTGGGGAATTGCTTCAATTTTTTAGTGTCAGCCTTCAGTTTATGCTCTGGGAACCTTGAAAGCCCCTTTGCATTGTGACAGTGACTGTGAACTTAATTGATTTTTTTTTTCCCTTTTTGTTTGTTTCTCTTTCTGTGTGACTCTTTATGTTGAAAATCTCTGAAATTTATTATTTTTATTATTATACATATAGGAAAAGAACCATTGATTACCCCCACCTTAGGTCATCACTTTTCTTTGAACGTTGGTGGGGATTTAGGTGGCTACTGGATTTCCTTTGCTATAGGTTGTTACATGAGATGTTAGGTGCTCCTTTTCCTCCCACCCCAAAAGAGGGCTGCTTTCTTAATACTTTGATTTGAATGAAGAACTGAATTGAGACTGTGGGGTAGACTTAGGTTATTTTTTATGGTTGGATATTGTTCTGTTCTGAAATATGGTTGTCGTGGATGACTGTAACGTCGTGGTAATTGTGAAGTGCAACACATGTTGAAAACGATATGGGTTGCTTTCATCTGGCGTTTCAGAACTTTTTTCTAACTTTAAAATCAAGTTAGAATATTTTAAATTCTATTGATCATGTCTTCCAACTGGATATTTGTGAAAAAGAACGTGGACCTTGTTAGGTGGCAGGAATTTTGAAGTACACAGAGCACCTCTAGGAGATTGGTCTTTGTTTTTAGAGGCTGGATAGCTGACAGAAGTGGGGTCGGTGTCTTTGCATTTCAGTCACTGTTGCAAGTGAAAGGGTTTTGAATGGGCAA
Organism: Coloeus monedula; assembly: GCF_965178545.1. Classification (NCBI taxonomy): domain Eukaryota; kingdom Metazoa; phylum Chordata; class Aves; order Passeriformes; family Corvidae; genus Coloeus; species Coloeus monedula. Next base: position 43,641,510 of record NC_138781.1, read on the forward strand.
CGCCCGGGAGCGGGGGAAGGCAAGCAGGGATAATACCGATGAATAGAATTACACTAAGGGGAAAAAAGGTATCTGTGTGCCAAAACCCAAATGGCAGAAAGACTTTTAATGCCTTACACTTCTGTTATCAAATAAATAGTATATCATAGATGTAGTGTGCAGTCGAGTTGTGTATGATAGTGTGGCTTATTCTTCCAAATGCACAAAGATGGCATTTCTTATGGAATAAATAAGCTATGCATAAAAATTAGTTATATTTGTATGATAGAAATAATATTAAAAGGCTTTATCTTGGGGAAAATACTTTAAAATATGATCAGATGCATATTTCAAAGGCAGAAATAAAGGCTGTGGTTTATTGAGGGTTTTCAAAATGGGGTAAGCTTATGGGAGTAGGAGAAAATGATGTGTGATAAAAAGACTGAAGTGGTTCTCTGAACACATGAATGACTTCTTCTCCTCTATTTCTTCTCCCACACCCCTCCATCTCATAATTAATTGAGATGGGCATGGATATTTACAACTGTGTACTGTCTGTTTTGGTGTTCTTGGTATTTCTGAGCCCTTCTTTTTCTAAAACTTGACATTTTGAGGCAGCTAGACACAACAGCTTTTGTATTGGAACTTTTCAGCACTCTTGAGGCTCCTTAATGTATTTTCTCCTGGTGACAGCTGAATAATTTTTGTAATCTTGTAGAACAAAGATTGCATTTAGAATATTTTTAAGCTTTTTTTTTTTCCTTCAAGTATGTTTGAAAGGTCTCTTAGGTTTAGATATTGAGCAAGAGATAGCAGATTGTTGTTGGTTTTTTGTTTTCCCTCCTGTATTTGAATGAATGTTCAAGATTGGGAAGTGGTGAGATGGTTTAGAAAACGGATGTTTTGCTGTGTTAATTCAGTACTCATAAACAGTATTGTGTGTTTATGTCTAGGCTAGTTAATGTTTTGTCCTGAGACTTTGTGGTTCCTGTTTCTTGTGTTGGGTTGATTGAACTTCCGCAAAAATTCGTGTTTCTCATGGTAATGAGGAAGAGAGAATTTCCCATCATAGGGAGATTTCTGCTTGATCATAAAACTATGAGTTAGAGGAATGATGTTTGTATTTCCATTTGGAAAGATGGAGTTTAGTGACTTCTTTCCATTGGAGGAGCTTTTTCTTAAACTGTAGGCAGTTAGGGAAATCTTGTATGGACAGAACATAATTTTGTAATTTCTGCCTTTTAGCAGGAAAATAAAGAACAATTCAGGTTTCCTAGACTTTGAGCTTCTTTGAGGTCAGACCATGACTACAAAAACGAATTGTTAAATAGGAGTATTGTTTTGTTATCAAGACCTTAGGCAGTATTTGTTTTCATATTGTTGAGAGCCTAATGGAAGAGGTCAAAGTAACATTTTCCTGCAGAAAAGATTATCCCAAAATCATATGGAAGGTTGGTACAAAAATTCAGACCAGACTTGCTGCATGTGATAAAACATTGTGCGGTGATTCAGAAATCCTCCTTAATCCTCATTGTTTTGAGTCCTAGTTAACTTTAGCTAATCTTCAAAGATGGTGGTTAACTTCAGCCTATAGTCTGTAGTAATTTCAGGATAATTTTGATGATTGCATGAATAGGGAGATAAAAGTGAAGACTGTTTTGTTTCTTAGAAAAAGGTACTTTAGTTGTTCATAAAATCCTGACAAATTAATAATTTGTCTTGTGCTTGCAGTGCAGTTGAATTTCCTACTGAGTTTCATGGGTGGTGATTTTGGTTTTGGTGGGTTTTTTTTAATGATGAAAATGGGTTTACTTGCTAAACTATCAGATTGAAGATCAGTGAATAGGTTTTGGGGGCAGTGAGTTTTAGCACCCTGGACTGGCTCATCATGGATTAGGCAGCCGTAAGTACTGAGGAAGGGGTGGAGCGTGTGTACATGCAACGGACAGCAGAGGGGGAAGGGATGCCTGCAGCAGCAGTGGCTTGAAAACAAATTAAATGGTTCCAGAGTGGCATCATCAGTTGTTCATTAAGTAATATCCAAAATAATCAGATTGAAATTTGCGATGGAAAATGTTGGAGATTCTGAAATGGACTTGGTGTTATCACAGCAGTTCAAGTTCCTTTTGGAATGTAGATGATTTCTTAACAAAATAATAGGTGAAACAAGAAATTTGATATTCATTGATCACAGTTTTTTACTATCTGCAGCTTGCAGATAGCTAGAAACCAATACTTTACACTTATGTTGGCAGAAGTCACATTTTTTTAACTTGGGGGTTAAGGCGAGAGAAGCGAATGTTTCTCTTTTTTTTTAAAAAAGAAGTGTGAGTCTTCACTAAAGACCAATTTCATTCCTATATTTAAACAGTACTTCGATAACTTAAATAACTGCTAAATTAATATGGCTCAGCCTTGCATTAGGAACATGTATTTCCTTTATAAATGAACAGTCAGGGTCATCTTTTAATCTGTTTGGTTGATGGAGCATTAGATAGTTTTCGCCTTTTCTTTCCCCTTTTTTCCCATGCAGGTAAGTTGGAAATGTTAATGTATAATAACCTCGAAGTGATTTAATGTGGTGGCAGTGTGAGTTCAGATGTTGCAGAATGTATGTTTAGTTATTTTGCTCCCTTCGTAACTTCTTTACTTGAAGAATCTGTGGCATAATCTCGTGGTGAGTCAGGAGAAGCATTGCTGTAAGGAAAATGCAGACAGTTCTTAGGGCAGCTAATTCAACAAAAGAGAAACAAACATTTTCACTTGGATATTTTTTGGTGATGAGTGACAAATACACGGTGATTTCGAGCATCTTGGGGTGCGTTTCTGTAGGACTGAATAAAAGGGTCTCCTTATTGCTGAAAGAAGATCCTGCTCTGACTCGTGTTCCTGCGCTAGTGTTGTGTTGACTCTCGTTGTTGAGTTTCTCTGTCTTGCCAGCTTGGCAGAAGGTTAGCCCAGCCCTTCCTTCCCCTTGCCCCTGTTGGGCAGCTTTCTGTTGAGTGGGACAATGGAATGGGTTCATGAAGTGTTCAGGTAATGTTGAAGAAGGTGAGGGACAGACAAGTGAGACCTGTTAGCTTGACTCAGTTCCTTATGTAATCATAAGTTCCATTCAGTATCAATTCACCCACAGACCACGGCAGAATTTTGCAGGAGTGGCATAAGTTAATAAATAGATTTTTAGTTTTGATTGGGTGGAAGAGTTGAGATGATACCTAATTGACACTGGGTGATAAAATTGACATTTGCAGTGTGGTTTATAGAAGCTAGAAGGAATGATAAAGTTACAATGCAGGGAAGAGAGGGAAAATAAAATACAGTAATCAAGGTATAAATTTGGGCAAGCATCTGTTTCTAGTTATTTGTTTTGTAAACATTCTGCTCTAAACAATTAGAAAGGATAAAATGGATAATGGGTTAGCAGATGCCATCTACAGAATCTTTTACAAAGGCTTTTAAAATATTTTTAAGTCATAAATTTTCAGCAGCACTTTTTTCTGCATACATAATTCACAAAAAAAAAGCTTTGTGAATACAGTGTTGCTGCTTTCTTGATAGTAATCATAAGAAAGCTTATTACCATAAGTAGAGTAATTATGCAGTGAGTTATGTTTGCATTTAAATTGACACTGACACTAGCTTGATCCTGAGAAGTGTTGTAAACAGTAAGTTCAGTATTTTTTTACTTAGAAATTAATTTTGTTGCATTATGAAGTGACTGCATAGCTGTCAAGGTTATAATCAACTATGGGGTCTTGAAGCTTCATTATTTTAAACAAATACTGAGAAAATATTTTTATTTGTGTTTTTGCTTAGTACCATTATATGGCAACTAAATTCTGCATGTCATGGATGCATTAGTAGCATATCACAGGGTGATAAAGTTCTTTATTTTAGTGTTTGCCATTCAAGTGCCATCCTTGATTCAGAGAAGCTCAGCACTTCAGAGTGTTATGAGATACAAGCAGACTGTTGGAGAACAGCCATATGATCTTATTTCTAAGCTTGAATGTTCCTTTCTAGAAAGTTAGTGACTCTCTGGCAAGATAAATGACTGATACTTAGACCCAAAGTCTTTTTGGCCTGTAACTTCTAAAGGGCTTCCCGTGAATCAGGATTTCAGCTGAAGCAGGAGCTGGTTAGAGTCAAACGTGGGATGGCCAGCAGTACTCTCTTCCTTGGGCAATGAGTTCCTGAACTAATCCAGTTCTGTTATATGTAAACTTTGCTTTCATCGAGGCACTTGCATTGATTTGATCGTTTTAGAGTGTGCTTAGGATTGTTTATTTTTTTTTGTTCTTCTGATTAATAAGTAATGACAAATGTAAGAAATGTTCAAGCAGACTTTTCCAGTGTCCGAGGGTTTTTTTGAACAGGGAGATCAAAAACTGAATATTTTGGCCAACGAACTATAGATAGGTCTGATGTGTTTGTCATTGCCTTCTTGGTAAAGCTGATGCCACCTCCAGGCTTTCAGCACTGAGGCTTTAAACTCACCATTGTATGTCCTCCAGAGTATGCATAAATGCTCTAAATAGTAAATCTTTCGTAGAAATGAAATAGAATATGTGTTTGGCATTCTTAAGTTTCCACTGTATTCTACATGAAATAAGGTAAAGGAAGATAAAGTGATGTTGGAGGTTTAGTTGGGTTTTTTGTTGCCATCATTCTGACAGTGCACAGCACTACAGTCAGGTTAAGGTATGGTTATTTTTGTGAAATGTTTTCTCTAGCTAGAGAGCAGCAGTTGTCACTCACAAGGTTTGCAAGATAACCACATGGTGTATACAGTGATTACAGCAAACTGCCCATCTTTACTCTTTACTGGTAGCCTCAGTTGAACTACATGTCCTACTTTCTGTTTTTTAAATTAAAGAAGACATGAGGAAACATCCTGAAAGAGAAAAATGCATTCCAGGTTGTGGAGACATGTTTCTCAGAGAGTGTTCTTGGAAAGTATTTTTAGGACCTGAAAATAGTTCTTGAGCTTTATAGACTATTGTAGAGTTAATAAATTGCATGTTAAGTGGAGCATCTTACTCTTTATTACACTGCCTGAAGTAGATGGGGTTGGGGATACATTGCTTAAATATTTTACGACTTTCAGGCTAGGACAAACCTTGAGATTTAAAATGGTCAGTGCCAGTATTCGATTTCTGTTTCTTAGTTGATCAGAAATGCCATAGTGTTGTGTATCAAGGAGTATGGTTTTGCATTATGGTTGTTTCATTGCCATAGTGAAAGTCCCAAGCACTGCTGAAGTGGTGTACTGGAATGTGAGGCAGGGGATTTTTCAGGCTTACAGGGCAGCTTAGCAGGTTGTTCTCATAATTTGGGTCTTTATATTTCTTTGGTAAATGGATGATGTCTATTGCCCATTTTCTATAAAGTATTATGAAATTACACACAATAGCAAGGGGCTGAAACTATGTGACTTCCCTCCTCAGAATAAAATTACTCTGCAAGGAGAACTCATTAATGCAATTTAGTGTTTCTCTTTCCTTCTGGCTTTTTTTAGGGTCAGAACTTTTCTATGTGAACTTCCTTTGATGTGGGGGCTCCTGGTAAATGTTTTAACTAAAATACTGTTGAATAGGAGCAAATTTTTTTTGACTGTTAGAATACAGGGTTGCTGCAGCTGTTTCCCCAGAAGTGAAAAATCATCACACTTTTCCAGAGGAGTACATTCAAAAAAAGACAGTAGACAGTAACTTCAAAGCCTTCAAAAAGTATTTCTTTTTCTGGGCAAATAGTGCCTGGTAGAAAACAAGAGGCTTCTTAGTTTGCAGACTTCAGTCTTTTGTGGGGTGGGAAGGGACAGTTCTTTGCAGTGACAAGTAAAGTACTCTTTTTGCAAATCGGTCGTGGATGTTTGTGTCTAATAAGTGTTGGCACTTCTTGTTCTAAAAAACACAGCATTATTTCCCACAGAGATATGTGTCAGAGTTCAGTGCTCTCTGACCAGGTTTTTTTAGATAATCCACCTAATTAGGGTGCAACACTGAATATTAGGGCAACAAAGCTGGTGAAGGGTCTGAAGCATAAGTCCTATGAGGAGCAGCTGAGGGAGCTGGGGTTGTTTAGCCTGGAGAAAAGGATGCTCAGGGGAGACCTTACTGCCCTCTAGAACTACCTGAAATTAGGGTGTAGCCAGGTGTGGCTTGGTCTCTTCTCCTAGGCAACTCATGACAGGACAGGAGGACACACCCTCAGGTGGTGTCCAGGGAAGGTTTAGGTTGGACATCAGGAGGAATTTCTTCACAGAAAGGGTGATTATGCATTGGAATGGACTGCCCAGGGAGGTGGTGGAGTCACTGTTCCTGGAGGTGTTTAAGGAAAGACTGGATGTGGCACTCAGTTCTGTGGTCTAGTCAACATAGTGGTGTTTGGTCGTAGGTTGCGCCGTGATCTCAGAGGTCTTTTCCAACCTAATTGATTCTGTGATATCAAATGTGTGTTTGAAGATACTTGATGTTATGTGGGTTTTTTGATTTAGGAGAATGACACATTCATATTATGTTTTCAGTATATTTTAGAAGTATAGTTTGTAATTAGCAAAATGTAGAAATTGCAGTACACAGTTCAATCACAATACCAATGTGATTCCCATTTCCTGTCTCTATAATATCTGCACCATTGTGATGCTGGGCATCCCTCATCTCCAGAAAGGATCATGTGGTTTGAGACCCTATATGGTGCTCCTGAAATTTTGTCAGTGGTTCAGTGCATGTGGTCACTGAGCAACATGAGCCTGACCAGCATGGGAGGGGATGCAAACTCAGACATTAGCATTCTTTTGATGAAACTGGGGAGAAATATTGATACCAGTTGATCCACTCAGCTGACTGAGGTGTTTATCCAAAGCAAAGGCCACCCTCCAGTCCCACTGTGTAGAGGTCAAGTCAGCCTCTTTGTAACAGCTGTAGTTGTCACACCCTGCATTATTTCCTGAGCTTCATAGGTGCTTCACCCTTGCTCATCTCCTCCAAGCCTTCTGTTACAGGGCTTTTTTGGTCAGTCACTGTACTTGAGTATTTATCATATCTAAATTTACAGTGTTTTGAGGCTCATTTGAGAAGTTACTGGTTGAGGATCAATCACAGTTGGTCTTCATGATTAAATCACATATGAGGTACAAACAACTGTATTAATTAGAGTAGTTTGTAAAGATGAGGCCTTCCTCAAGGTAACTTCGAATTTTATGCACATAATTAAGATGTAGATAAATTAGTTCAAAAGCCAAGAATAAGACATTAAAAATCAGAGTTTACTTAAGGTAAATTTGTAGACTAACTGCATTTATAGTTTGTGACCTTGATGGCACTGAGTTTTCTTTATTTTATTAAATCTCTATTTGCCACACTCAGCTGCTTCTGCCTGCTTGTTCTGCTAGCATAACTGGTGAATTTCTCTGGAGATTTAATTCCTGTTAAAATCTGGTGTAATTTCACTGATAAAATTGACTCATAGTCATAACCATGTTGAGAATTGCTGGTTTCAGAATGGTCTGAGGGCTCTTTGTTTGCTCCTCTCTGCCTTACCTCCACTTTTTGAATCCTGCTGTGCTTCAGGGGTTTGCTTCTGGCTGTACAGTTGTTCTAGGATTTACTCTATTAAGTGTGCCTAATGACTTTTTTTGTGTGTGTGCGCGCCTGGCTTTTTGTGTCTTGTCATCACTTGGCCATGGTTCTGTGGCTGGGACCTGTATTGAGGTTCCAGAAGCATCTTGCCTTCTCTACAAAAGGGGGAGGGAAAGATGGCACAAACATCTAGTGAAATAGATATTTTTAGGGTTATTGTTAGCTAGTGACTCAGTAGAATCACAGTTGTGATGCTGAGCAATGATCTATTGAAACAGAGAGCTTGATGATGCTTAACACAGATGAGATAGTTATGCTTTAGAGAAGACAGTTAAAAATTTGCATCTCCAAAACCTATGGCCACAATGTCCTAATGAGTGGGAGAGGATTTTTGCACTTATTCTTCATATCTGATGAAACTGACAGAAAAAAGTGTTACTTCCATTCTGGGTGGAGTCTTTTTCTTAAAAATTCCTTTCACAGCCAAGAGTCTTTGCCTAGTGGGAACTATGTCCAAAGCCTGTGTACATCCACAGGGAGAGCTGCACAGACCTCTGTGCCCATTGACATCTAGTTGATACCTAGTCCTGTGTGCTTTCAGGGTTCCAGACAGTTCAGGAGAGGAAAGTGCTTGGTATTTAAGTATCTTACTGTGTGCACAGGTGTCTGCAGAAGTTGATCTGTGTTGCCCCTATGCACCTGTTATCCTGGCTCCAAATTGTACAGACTTGGAGAAGAACATGCTTCTTATGATCTGAGTTTTTTTAACCTTTCAGTATGTATCACACATGGTTTGATCATACAGAAAATTCAGGAAATGGGAAGCTTGTAAGTTTCAGTCTGGTGTTCAGTGAAATACCTTTTATTATGTTGTTGAACACTACTGTTTTTTTCATTGTGGGGAAGGTAGATAAAAAATGAAACCTAATTCTTACAGAGGGTGAGGAAATCTTGATTCTTTTGGGATCCCAGTAAGAAAGGCATGAACACTTGAAAGGCAGATCACTACTAATAACTGGGAAAAAGGCAATAGCAAGGTGTAAAATCATATGTCCTTTCTGATGCTGGGAATCCTGAGATGATACATCTTTGGAAGGATCTCTGGTCAGGGCATGGCACACTGTAGGTCACGTTTGCTCATTGTTCATTAGTACTGTTATGGGGCTTTACAGTACAGAATCATCCATCACTGATAGTAGTTGGGCCTGGAATCAGGGCTTTGAAGTGTCCCGTGGACAACATGCTCTAATATCCTAACCTCATTATTAAAACGGCAGTTCCTGAGCAAGGTGCATATAAATATTTCAAGTGTGAAAGACGGCATACTGTTCACATACTTAAAATGAAATGCACATTGATTAGTTACACATTGATTATGTGGACATTCATTAATTGTGCTATTGACTGGACACAGCATGACTCAGTAATGATCACATGGTATCCATGATAATCAAGTACCTGATGTGGATCACTGACTGCTCACACAATAATAATCTTACAGGCAGATCATTACAAACAAGTTGAAAGGTCTTTGTAGTACTTGAATTGGCATGAAAGGGGTTCACTTTTACAGGGACTTATGGGACAGATTCAGGCAGACTTAGTGGGTTGTTCAGATGGACGTGAAGATTCAGAAGGAATCTGAAAGAATCGGAATTTGTTTCAGTACCTGAACTTAAATTTCATTGTTTTGTGAACATCCAGGATTTTTTTCACTTTTTGCTGTTCTCTATAGATTTATTTCTCTACTACATTTGTATTTTGCACTTGCAGGTCAGTTGAGTAGCTTTATGTAACATTTACAGGGCTTTATATTAGCTGATTAGCCAAAGTGTTTTGGTCACCAGTTTGTCTGAAAATAGACTTTGCTATGAGAGTGTTCTAAATTTTTAGACTGCTCTTGGTGAATGTGGATCCTACCATTTGCATTCTCTGAGCAAGAAGAGCTGAAGTTCCCCTTGAAAATAATTGTAAAAGTATATTGATGTCAGTGAGCCCTACTGATAGATAATAGACTCATTTTGCTAAGCTGAGAAAAACAATGGTAGAGATAAGTTGTTGGTACTTCATATTGGTCACAGTAGAAGGAAGCTAGGCAGGCTCTTACAGCCTATGAGGAAGAAGAAAGAGTAACACACCACTCTTAACTAGTTAACTAAATTTTTCTTCAGTGAAAACAGAGCCGAAGTCTGAATTTCTGGTAGTGTAAGCCTTCCAGACAAATTTGTATTTATTTTGATAAACATCCTTTGGTCACAGTTCCATGGTTGTATGATTGATGCATATTTCTTGGCCTAGAAATGATGGTGTGTACCTTGGAAGTGGTCCAAGAAAAGCCCTTCCTGAGGCAGTGATTTATTTTTGTTATTCACCATCCTGCTGCTTTGTTCCTTGGTGGAATTAGCTGCAAGTGGGGAATGGAAAGCTGTAGACATAGAAGCTTCAATGGTCATGCTGCCTATCTGTTATCTAACATTGGCCAGTATAACGTCTTAGCCCGCATTTTCTTTATCCATATGAAAACTTGGCCTGCAATGAAATACTGAACTATTTTAAGGTATCAACTGATGAATGACAGAAAATTAATTGCCGCATAGGATGGAAAGAAATCTTGCTGTATGTGGGTTGTCTCCTTTAGTGCAGAGCGCTGTGGTTCTGGGAATAGCTTCTGTTGGATACCTTAAAAGGTGTTGCGGAGGCCCAGATCTCTGCTGTGCAGATCTGGGCAGCAGTGCAAAGGACTGTAGAGAGCACTTGCCAACAGTATTGAAGAAGTAGTTTATCTTGTTTTGTGGAAGTAATGCATAGTAAAGGCAAAATCATTTGCTTGAATACAGTTATTGTGGTCCAGCAGATAGCGAGCACTTTTTCGGACCTAAATCTGTTGATGTAGCCCACTTTATATTTTGTGAGGGGAACAGTGGTTGGTTTCTCATTGCCACAAATTAAATTTCAATTCCTTAACCAATGTTGGATATTTGAAGCTGTTCTTTTCTGAACTACAAATGTAGTTTAATCTACAAAGATTGTAAGGGGTTTTTAGAAACTAGATGAGGATCCATCCAGAATTATTGTACAGTGGGTAATTTTGCTCTGGTGAAAGGAGCTGGTTATAAAAAGACTTTCTGAGCCTTTATCTTTCTGATCCTATATCAGATTTTCTCTGTAGATATTTTTTTACCACATACAGTACAGCATTCTTCATAAATGTGGGAGATAATACAAATGAAATACATTCAAAATGACTGGCTTTTTGAGTGCCACAAAAAGGTTGTCAGAATAAGCTTTGTTGTTGCACTGTAGTTCTGTGCTAATGAAGATTTATTTGGAAAACAAACCTGATCTCTGAGAGAACCCTAACATTTCTGTTTAAGGATATTTAAATTCTTAAAATAATCTTAAATAACATGTTATTAGACTTCCTGAAGTCTTAATTGATAATATTAGGGAAATGACCAGTTATGTATCCTTTTTTGGAGTTGTTTGTGTTTAGCAGTGATGTCAGTTGCTAGAGGGAAAAAGATTTTTCTCAGCACTAAAATTTGTAATGGCTGTCAGTTCATTTCTGCCTGCCCTTACTGGGAAAGCATGGTTGCTCAGCACTTTTGTTGAGAATGTGGAGTCATCTTGGTCGAAGTCATATGTTTGTGGGCTTGTTTTGGAAGAGCACTTAGGCTTAATGGTTTTCTGCCCTAAACTGTTGTTTGGAAGTGATAGAGAAAATGAGCTGCAATAGTAGAGTACATGGCCAGCAGTGTGCAGTATAGAAAATCAAGATTGTCATACTTTTTTTAGGACATAAAATGCTGGAATCTTTTTATGTGTTGTCATCTTTAGGTACTTGCATTTTAAGTCTCAGCACCCATAGAGGAGATATATACAATACAGTAATTATTTCCTAAACCATAAACCCACCAATTGAAATTCTGTGCAAGTATAATGTGAAAACCATTTCTGTGGTCTGCATGTTTGCATGTTAGGTCTCTTCCAATTAATGGAGGGTGGATGTGTGTGCAGCATGAAGTATTAATTGTGCAGTGAGATAGTCAGCAGGAAAAAAGAGCTTCAAACTCCAGCTTCTCATATGAACAAAAATCAGAAACTCTGAAGTTTCATTAAATATCAAAGCAATGCTGATCTATGCAATCAATGTTGCTATTGCGCTCTTCTGCAGTTCACAAAATTTTAGCTTCCTAAAATTGCAGAAAACATTACTTTTTATAGCATTGATTTGAAGCTTTTGTGCTGTAGTCAAGTTTTAGTGCTTCACTTGCATCTGTACTCTTGTTTGAGGTTTTCTTAATGGTTATTCTCCTTTCTTTATGTACAAGAAAATGTAAATAGGCCTGCTTAGATCACCTTCATTAATGAGTAGAAAGTAGGAGCAGGGGGTGAAATTTATCTGGAGCGACTTTCTGACTAGATATTGATGATAATGATAAAGGATTAGTAAGCTATTTTACTGTTAGGATCTTTGCCATCACAGAACACATTGTTACAGAAATTAGTGTTCTCACTTGCATGTCCAGTGTTTTATTACTGGAGGTGGTAACTGCATGAAAATAAGCTGAATTGTAGATTATTTAAGTGCAATGTTTATAAAAAAACTACCTTTGAATGGTATTAATACTTAATTGCTCTGGCATGTGTTGTTTGAAACTAAACATTAGCACTCTCCTTCCCTTCAGACTTTGGTTTTGTTTCTAGGTTGCACGTCTTCAAAAAATCCCTGATGGTGACAATGAGACAATGATTCCTGTACTGTCTTCAAAAAAAGCAAGTGAATTGCCAGTTGATGAAGTAGCAAGTATTCTGCAAGTAAGTAATTTTTTCATATAGAATGCACTGATATTACCAAACAATAAGTTTGATATTTCTTAAGGACAGATCTTGTAACTGAAAGTTGATGCATTATCATACTGTTTGATATTAGGTATTAGCTGCTTCTAAAAGCAAGTTGGTTTTTAAATTGTTGCTAGAAATGCTCTAATCTCTTAATATAAAAAAAAAATTTGGACATTTGCAGGGGGAGTGAGATTCAACTTGAAAATATTTGGATTTGTCTGCTTTGAAAATTGTGACTTTATTAATAAAATCTGAGAGTCAATCTTGCTATAAAATTCTGTGCTGGGTTTTTCTTTTTTTATTGCTTCCATTTCTCTAAGGAATCCTTAATATTCTTAATTTATTTTGGTAGCCTCCATCTTAAGTGTAGAAACAGGATTGAGAAAGCTACTCATTGACAGATTTATGAACCATTCAATCTGGGTTAATTTTCATGATAGATGATCTTTTTTCATTTTCTATATGCTTGACTGCTTGAAGAGTACACCGTGATAAATGTTGGTCACTGAAAACTCAAGCCTTTGAAGCTATTGCTGTCATTTGGCTGAGTCACTGAACTCCTGACATAACTCTCTAGAGTCTGAAGGATGCCCACAGTTTGGTCTGTTGTGGAGTTTTGTGCAGGGAAGATCAGCAGTCATTTAGAGATGTGAAGCAACATCTGTTTCTGTAGTGCTGTGAATTTTTGGTTGAATCTCTTAAATACTGCCAAATAGAGTTTTAAAATAGTAGTTAGTTAGCTTTTGTTGTCATACAAACATTAGTACCAAACTTGTCTTTCTGATGTTGCCCAAATTTGTATAATCTAAGGCTGTGTATTTGGATGTGGGAATTTACACTAGCTTTTCAGTGTAATTGCTGACTGTTTTATTCTTTGCATATTTTAATAGGCTAATCTTCAGAATGGCTTAAAAAACTGTGAAGTTTGTCATAGACGGGCATTCCATGGATGGAATGAATTTGATATTAGTGAAGATGAACCACTGTGGAAAAAATATATATCCCAGGTGAAGATTTTTGTCCTTTCTGCTTTTTGGTTTGCAGTAGTTCTGCTGTTTATTTTGTTTTACTTAGCTTTTGTGTACATGAATATGTTTTGATAAAAGTGGGAAAAGTGTAGTAGAGTGGGAAACTAGAACTTGTATAATTGATATCTAATTTAGCTATTGAAAAAGCTTTTATTTAGGCATGTACCTATAAGTGTCATAGTGTTTGTTTGTTCTTAAATGTATGTTCATAGCTATCCAAAGGGTGCCATTCATAACTAGCCTGAGGTCTAGAAAAGCAGAATAAACTTCCCTGTAGTCAAACTTGGTCCTGAATTGTACCAAGGTGAGAGAACAACGCATATGACCATTGGTAAATATTTAAATGGAATGTGAAATGTGAAAACCTTGATAGGAAATTTCAAAAAGCAAAAGCGCTGCCTTTGAACTGAGGGTGGAGGTGGGACCAGCCTTGATTCTGGTGTTGAGCAGAACTGGCAAGAGTCAAGTGTGAATTTGTTTCTTACGAGTGTGATATATCTCAAATACATACATACATATCTGATGTGAAAGTGTCACTACTTTCTTCTGCCTACGCCTCCCACCCCCCCAGCTATACAAGACATTTACACAGAAGATTTTTCTAATGAATTTGTAATGTTAAACATTTTGGTCAGTGTTTGCTGCACCTTGGCTGTGCAGCAGTGCAACCTTGAAGCAGCACTCTGTGGTTGAGTCTGCGTTCCTTGCGAGAGGTTAAAAAGACATTTAGTGCTTGGATGATGGTAGTGGTGAGAACACATCCTATACTGGCTGTGCTCTGGCATTAATGCTTTATTTTCCCATGTGTAGGGTCAATTAGTCAGATACATCAGAACACTTCTGAGGCATATTACCCAGGCCTATTTTAGATTGGATTTATTAAGATACATACTTGCTTTGAGTGTGCTTATCAGATCTACTTTTAGAAGGTTCTTTGATTGAATTGTAGGAATGTTCTTTTTTGTAGTGTTTCTCAAAAAAATCACCATGTTAGCAACCAGCTGTCATAGAAGGAAGTTCTTTTATTGTGTTAGCCTTAAAAATCTGAGGAAGTCATATGATCCAAAAGGAAAACTTTTATCTTGTAAAACAAGAAATCATGAATTGCAAGTTAAGAAATATATTCCTCTCTTAATAGTGATCAGTTGCTGGAACAGCATCAGTCTTTTACCTCAAAGACATTTTGAATGTATTTCAGGCTTCTTTTTGTATGTTTAAATACAGTATAAACAGTTATAGGAGATTACTGTTTTTGCATTTAAAATGTGAATCAAGAAATGTAAAAAACATTTTCTTCCTGTTACATATTGAATACAGTCTATTCAAGGTCTTTGATATTTAAAAGAAAATGCCTCAAGTAAGCATCTGAACTGTGGAGTTAGATTTTCTTTGCACAGGTAGGTTATAAATATTTTAATAATAGAATATTATGTTTCAGAAATAGATCTGATGTGCTTTGAGGGGTAGATAAAATGGCATTTCTGTCAAGAGTGTAGCTGAATTATCTTCTGTTTCATTTCAGTTTAAAAACCCCCTTATTATGCTTCTCCTGGCATCTGCAGTCATCAGTGTTGTAATGCATCAGTTTGATGATGCTGTCAGTATCACTGTGGTAAGGAACTAAAATTCTGTCTTCATTGGGAGTAGTTGGGAATGTGTGACCACATGTGTGTTCAGCATCATGTGAATGCCAGTGTGGGGTGGGATCACTTGGTTACAGTTAATGAGTTTGATTTGTGTGTTATCGTTAAATCAGTTTAGTTTGTGACTGGATTTTGGTTTTTTTTGTTTTTCTTTTCCTTGAATGGTAGCAGCAGTACATATCAAAATACCTCAATGAGTAATTTTATGGCTCCTGCTTGCATCTTTACTCTTCTATTGGTTAAAATGCCTGTCTTTAGGCATTTGTTCAGAGAAGCAGTTTGTGGCGTATTTTGTGTAATTTTAATCTTAAATTTTCCTTTAATTCCAAGTTGAAGCCAACATAAGCCTTCTGTGAATTCACTTGAAAGATGCAATCTTTAGAACATGAAGAAGTGGAACCTGAACTGTCTAAAAATCACATAGAAAAGATAGAAGCTGAAATAATAAATTTTTTGTAGAAGGTTCCAGTTAAATAGGGTGCTAAATTAGTGAGCCAAATACAGTACTCACAACTGTTTGTCATTGCAACTGGCACAGAGAAGGAAACTGTAATCCCTTTGACCTTTTAGGGGTAATAGATGGTGACTGAAAACCATGATTTCTGTATAAGTAGAGGCAAGTTCTAGCTGGTTTTCTTTCTGTTTTGTCTTACCTCTGCACTTTCTATGTTGACTTTACTTTTGTACATAACTTAGGGTAACTGGAGGTTTCCTCCTAACCCCTCTAATTTTTTATAAAGAATAGTTGTCTTTGAAAGATAAACTATGTGGCTTCTTAAGGATAAAACTTGCAATTTTGAATTTGTGTGTAGTGTTAGTTTGGAATAGTGTGTTGTGTTCCTAAGTTGGATGTAGGTAAATTGTTGTATTATGAAATATATTTAATTATTGTGGCTGAAAGTTGAATTATTTCATGTTTTTCCCCCTTGGTTAGTGCCCTTAATTCTATTTCTTAACTCTCTTGAGCAAGGCAAGGAGAAAAAATAAAGGCAGTTCGTGTAAGAGAGCAGTAATTTCTGCATTCTGTGTTACAGCCTGGGAAGAAATCTTTTAATAGCCTTGTGAACATTGGTAGAAGTATCTTAAAATATGGAGAAAAAGTGTGATTGAGTTAAAGTTATCAGTTGTGGGTTTTGTCTAACTTCTGACTTACTTGTACCATTTAGTCTTGTTATTATCAATAATGCCCACTTTATCACCAAGTGAATATTTGTTTTACTTCATTTTCAGATGACAGTGCAGTTTTTCTATGGCTATGCATGTCAGAGCCTTGGCTCTGGGAACAAAACTCATTTGCTACTAGGGATCAATGACATATATTACTTTTGGTGGCACTGCTGTCTTGAGCTGCTTTTGCCATCCTTTTAGCTCTGTAGCTATGAACATAAAACTTCTTGATCTGGACTGGGAACTGATGAAGATTAAAAGAAAAATAAAATCATTAAATACTTTCCATTTAGAGGATATTGGCTTCTTGGTGCAAGCCATTACACACAGGCACAAGCTGAGAGACTGATGTGAGGCTAGGAATGCAAAACTTTTTCAGGTGGCATGGTCTGTATAATGCAATAATATTACCTCCAAAAAACCAAGTAGCTGTGGTGGAAATGTTCCATGGAAAGATGGAATATATATAGTTATTTCCTCATATTCAGTTGGTGAGGCTAATGTTAGTATCACAAGTAAGGTGGTTTTATTTAAGAGTTCAAGAGAGTTTTTCACTTGCAAAATGGTAATGTCCTGGTTATTTTTAGTAGTTGCTGTGTGTACTTGAAAAGCTTAATTAATGGATGTTGTGTTATGGTTCTGTAAGAAATCAGTGTAACAACTCAGCTTGAGGGACAAATTCAGTTAATGTAGCAAAACTCAATTTGAGAGTGTATTGAAGGAGAAGATGAGGCTTGCTTTACAACAAACTGATCTTCGTTGTTTTCTGGAACAGATTTATTTTGTTCACTCACTTTCACATCTCATGCTTAGAAGCCCCATGATATTTATGTTGAAGTGTTGCAACCAGAACTGTGTGATAAGAGGGGACTATGAAGGCTGCTCTTGAGGCCTTAGTACTTACCTTGGATTCTTCCTAACAAGCAATACTTCTTAGCTTTTTTGTTTGGGGTCTCTGGCATCTTGTCTATTTGGGTTGTGCCCAGTGTCCTGTTTCACTGTGGATTTCTTGAGCAGAGTTTCTGAGGCTCATCCACCTCTTGTTGTTCTTGCTAGGATGTTTTATGGCTCCAGACTGGCTCTTCAGCTTGCTGCCTCTTATCAAGACTTCAGCTGGTTCCTAGTCTTTTTGTTACCTGGGTAGTCGAATGAAACCACATCTGTGATGCCCTGTAGCAGTTAACATACCTTTGTTCTGGTCACAGAGAACACCAGTCAGTTTTTCTATTTGTGTTGTGGGTCGCTTTCCACTGCTGTCTCTTACTCACTGTTTAGACACAGGAGGTAGAGGCAGTTTTTCAAGTTTGCTCTAGTTATTAATCTGATTTTTAGTAAAATCAGTTTATTGCATTCTTGGACATCACTGAAGCAGGTGCAAATAGATAATGGCATTGCTTTTATGACAGATCCAAGATATACCGAGTGATTTTGAGCATAAGAAAATTTGTTTGTTTCCAAATCACCTTGTTAATATGTAGTAACAACTGTGACTGAGCAAAACCAAATAGGATTGCTTACTTTCACCGTCATTTGGAATGCTTTTATCTCACCCACTTCTGTTCTCTTGCAGGCAATAGTCATTGTTGTTACAGTTGCCTTCGTTCAGGT
The DNA here is from genome assembly GCF_965178545.1 of Coloeus monedula. Taxonomy (NCBI): domain Eukaryota; kingdom Metazoa; phylum Chordata; class Aves; order Passeriformes; family Corvidae; genus Coloeus; species Coloeus monedula. Next base: position 43,659,363 of record NC_138781.1, read on the forward strand.
AAGACAGCTGTTGTCCAAATAAGATTACTGCTTTTATGTAAACTCTTTTATTAAAAAGACTGGAGTAGTTGTCTTGGTGCATTGTGCTGTGAATGGTTTTGTGCTTTCATCCAAGTCTTTGCCTTTTCCGAAGTGCACAGTTTGTCCTGCTTTACCCATGTTGACATTTATGCCTCTGTATCAGTATTATACTCAACAGTAAGAGTACTTGTAAGGAAGCTCTTGTAATAAACAGTGTAGGAGTACTTAAATATCTAACTTCATAGAATAGGTTTTGAAAATGTGGCTCTTGCTTTAATTTTGTGCAGAAATGGAAAAAAAGATTGTCTTCATTTTGCAAGTAATAAAAAAGGTGTTTTCATTCTGTAAATGCACAGCTTTAGTCAGGGTGTGCCTAAACCAAAATTGCTTTGTGTGTTTGTGCTTTATATCTTTAATTACCTTAATTTTGTAATCTGTTTACTGAGTAAAAGATGAGTTGTGTTACCTTGGTTCTCCAGGGGCTAAGAGCATGAAGACAGTATCTTTGGTACTAATTTGTTAAACTGGAGCATTCAATAATGTGTCTGATCCCTGAGTTTAGAAGCATTTTAGCAAGTGTTACAAAGACCTGAAGATACTGAAGGAAAATGCAAAGGACCCTCTGCTATTTTTTCAGAAGAAATGCATGTAGGCAAATCTGTAAATTTTTCAGTGTTTGGACCATGTTTGTTTTTTAACCTATCTAATATAGAACTGTTGAAAATCATCTCTTATATGTTTGGAATATTACTTAGTACAACTTTATTAATTAAATCAATTTCAGTAGCTGTATTTTATGTTGTGTAAGTTTTCCCTGTTTTAAAACTATTACCTGCTTTATTTTTGAAAAAATGTCTCTGCAGGAGTACAGATCAGAAAAATCTCTTGAAGAGCTTAGTAAACTAGTGCCTCCAGAATGCCATTGGTATGTAATTTTGTCCTTTGAGTCCTAAAGTAAATCATAAGAATTTTAGTCTGAAATGAGTAAATGGGAAAGACTTCTGAATTTAGTTAATTTCTATCAAGTTCTTATGCTGACACAGAACACACTTTGCTCTTGCTCATTTTAAAGATTGTTTTATGAGCCTAAAAAAACTACACCATGTGGTTGCCTGTCTGAACCCTTCCAGTGATGTTACTGATGTGTAACCTCTAAGAAACAAGCAGCAAATTGGAAATATTTTTCTGGAATGTGTAACATTGCAATGTGCAGTCAATGCTGTGAATGCTTTTCTCAGCCACAATGCCAGAGAAGTCACTCTCACTGCTCTTTGTGCCTACAGTGTGCGAGAAGGTCGGGTGGAACACACACTTGCAAGAGATTTAGTTCCAGGTGATACAGTCTGCCTGTCAGTGGGAGACAGAGTCCCAGCTGATCTACGATTATTTGAGGTATATTCCTAACTTTGATTTAATATTTAATAACTTTAGTTCTTGTGGGACAGAGGGCAAGGGAAGATAGCCACTGGATACTGAAGTGCAGTAAGTGTTCTTGTTTGGAGTTCACAACTATCTTGATAGAAAATTTGAAATAATTACTTTGCAAATGTCACATACATCCTTAACCAATGTATGTAATTTTTTACTGTAGGACATGAGAAGAAAGGATTTTTCAATTGGATGTACTAATGCATTCTTGAAGATTTCAATTTTTTTCCCTCTCATTGTTAAACGTGTAGAAACATTGTTTTCAATCTGAATCCTAAGGTTGCAGGCGGTTTTCAGTCTTTATTTGCGTTAAATCTTAGGTTGTAGTTCCAATGTTCTCCAGTAGTGGAACATTAGAAAAACTTGTGAAATTGTGCTGGTGTAATCTTTTCTCTGTGACACTTTTTCATCAGTGTGTGTTGTTATATCTTCTAGTTTACTAAATACCTGATATGTGGTATTAGCACTGCTGGAATTGCTTGAATTGAAGCAATTGCACTATAACAGTACTTTAACATTCTCTAAAAATGAAGCGGAATGTGTATATATATTCATCTGTCATGTTTTGATGGTTTTAGTTGAAAAATGCCATTTTTCTACCAGATTTGGCATCCTCTGTTTGCTCAGTATCTGGGCTATCTATCCCGTTAAATTTATTTCTGGATATAAAAATCTGTATGTCCAGGTTATCCACAGTTGATAGTTAATTAATCAGTGTTCATTTCATAGACAAATTCTAAATTAACTAGTTTCTGAGACAAATTTGTGGCACTACTGACAAATTTGTTTGGATTGTGTTGTTAGCCCCTGTGGTGTAGTTGGTACTTGAGTAGGTTTATTTTTTATGACTGCAAACACTCTCTGCTTCCCTTGGCAATTTTATAGTCCCTGCATTGTTACAAAACTGCTGTTGCAGCAGCACCTACTTTCTTGCTCATATCTGATACCATGCTATGATAGCAGCAGGCTCAGCCCTCTTACAAAGGAAAGCAGAAATGGAATTAGAAGTTTCTCAGCTGTCTGCAGCCCTTCACTAGATGAGAATTTTTTCCATTGTAAACCACTCTTGCATATCATTTGAAAAAAGAGCATGTCATCTTATTTTCCTCTTGTGTCTACTGGGCATTGCTACAAGGTAGTGGGTTTTAAAAAGAAATTATATGGAGATCATCTTTTCAGAGAGAAAACCAGATTTCTTCTGCATATTCTCATTGACATCCTAGAAAACAGTAGAAGTGATAACTAGGCACTATTTACTTTGTGAAGGCATTTGTATATGTGAAAACTTTTCTTCACTGCTCTAATTTTGTGGGGACAACCTTGTTTTTCAGAATGAATTTGCGTATCTTTTCTGGCCTAGGTTTAATGTGTGTTAATGAGTGGTCCATTAAGTTTTCAGATCATTTTCTCTAAAGCCAGAGTATTGAATCAAAAACTAACATACTTGTAACAGTGTAGACTTTAAAACACAATTCCTTTTGGTAGTGGTGATAAACATTTCAGAGCTCATGGCTAAATTTTAACAGTAGTAAAGTGGCATCTTCTTCCATTTTTGACTCTGGTGAGAACTTTGTAGGAGTGCTTGTTGCTTTGTTGATCTTAAAAATATTGACTTCCTTATCATATGAATAAATTGGTCATATTTTAATGGTCAAAATTGTGAAACTTGCACTTACACTTCCAACTACTTAAAAAATACTGTCATGCTTTTGCGTATTTTGTTTTCAAAGGCTGTGGATCTTTCTATTGATGAATCCAGTCTCACGGGTGAGACAGCTCCTTGCTCTAAATCTACAGCTCCTCAGCCAGCAGCAACCAATGGAGACCTTACTTCTAGGAGCAATATTGCTTTCATGGGGACATTGGTCAGATGTGGAAAAGCAAAGGTAAAATCATTATTGATAGAGAAGAATACATTCCATGTTTCAACAATTTGAAGGCAGTTCTTACTTTTAAAGTTTATTACCTCTTGGTGATTAGTGTGATACTTTGCAGAGCTTTTGTCACTGGTGCTTTTTAATACACTAGTTCAATAAGAAAACTATAGCCATGAGAGCTCATATTTATACGGACCAGATGATGTGAAACTCCTCTGTCTAGGCTGTGGTGTTTTGTTTCTAGAGCTACATTCACATGTTTGAAAATGTGTAACAGAAAATATGGTTCTGGCTAGTGTTAGATGTTAGCAATTTTGAGTTTTGTTACTGGTAGTTAGTAAGTACTTCAGCAGTGCACAGAATAACAATTTGTTTCACTGACGCAAAAGGGTTTTTAGGAAAAATTCCCTACTTGTGACAAGAACTAATTTTATAAACCAACTTAAAAATATTATTGGGCTAAATGGCATTTGCCCATGATTGGAGTAAAATCTGTCAATAAGAACCACTAACATTAAAACTTCATATTTGAATTGGCTTTATCTTTGTGTTGTTTTTTGACTTTTTTAGGGGATAGTTATTGGAACAGGAGAAAACTCTGAATTTGGGGAGGTCTTCAAAATGATGCAAGCAGAAGAGGTAAGAGAAGATATTTAAAAGCAAAGACATAATTTGAAAGTGTGTACTTCATTCATTAAAACCTTGAGTTTATTCCATAGGAGCTTAGTTAAACATACATTGCTTTCAATGTTTTCCTTCCCTCTAGTGAAGCAAATCTTAGCTCTTGGATATGAAGGTAGTAATTGAATGCAGTACAACAAAATATCTGTAGCTGACCTAAAGATACTAACTGTGAAAATAATACTCTGAACCTGTCTAAATATTTACATGGCTTTCTGTTTTGCTAAATTGAATTTTCTGTAGATGAGTAAAAGCATTCCTTTTGAGATATAATTGGCCTTCCAGGGCTCTAATGCCTCTATTTTGAAAATCAGTTTTATTCTTGGTACCAAGAGCTTTTCAGTTTTGGATGAAGTGTGGTGGCTTGTAGTTGGCATGATGGGCCAACTTTTTTAAAAAAGTCTTTATAATGAAACTTTTGATAAGACCTTTTATGTTAGATTTGTTGCAGATATCACAGAGCTCCTGAAGAGTATTTCTAATAAATATTTCATTTCATTGAAGTATTTTTGAATCTCGTTGAATTCTATGAAAGAATAGTCTGTTTTCCTAAAGTAAATGTATTGAAACATAGGGTATAACTGCATCTTATTTACTGACTATCTTGAATTTTGCATCTGTGAAGTAAAATGTGATGCAGTCCATTTGTTAACTGCTGCATGTTTGCCATTCATCAAGGCTCCAAAGACACCTCTGCAGAAGAGCATGGATCTCTTGGGAAAACAGCTTTCCTTGTATTCCTTTGTTATAATAGGTAAGATAATTTATGTAAAATAATTGCAGAAGATTATCTAATTAAACTAATGTGTAGGCCTAGGAAATGGAAGACTAAATCTCTAAAAATCTCTTGGCTCTTGATTTCATTGGTCACTTTGAGTTCATGTTACTAGTCATCTGAAAATTACATAAAGTGACATAACTCTAATCATAAGGGTGTTTACTTGCTTCTTCCTGAAAATGTGCTTTACTGACTTTTTGTCCTCTAAATGCTTCTTTTAAATTGCAATGTGTCTTGGATTCTGATTCAAGGGGTGCATAAGTGAGTAGCTCACTTAGATACGATTGGGCAACTTGACTGGCTGATACTTTCTTAATCTTTGCCATACTGATGGAATCATGCTTTGATAGTGAAATAAATAATAGATTTTTATAGGTAGCACAATGGTAAGCTTTGTTGTGGTTATTTGATTTTTTTCTTGTGCCCATGAGGCTACAGTACATGCTGATTTTACATTTATCCCCCTATCTATTTTCTTTATAGGAGTTATTATGCTAGTTGGCTGGTTGCAAGGAAAGCATATCCTTGATATGTTCACAATTGGTGTGAGGTAAGATTTATGTTTTTAAATAGTGTAAATCATGCATTAAAGCTAGTGATCGATTTTGTAATATGGTTGCACACACTGCTCTTAACTTCATCTAAGTTATTAAAAATAAAAACAGAAAAGCAAATTCATACATATTTTTAATGATGCAGTATGTTCCTGTTGGTCTCTTAAAATTTACATTCATATGGTGATTTCTGAGTGTCTTGTGGAACATCTGCAAACAGGCAATAGAGTTGTACAGTTTGGATTTTAGTTGCTGGGTAAATAAAGTAGCTGTAATTTTATAAGGCATATGACAAAACAAAATTACTGCAAGCCTTGTGTCATGTAGTTCAATAACTCATCTTCTACTATGTTATGCAAACTTAATCCCAGTGTGTTTGCTGAGAACAGCACTGAATTTAGATGGTCTAACTCCATACTCCTAGAAAAGTTGTTGGGTTGCTGATTACATGGACAGTGCATAAGGCAGAAGGGTTTCTTTAAGTGACAGGATCAGACTCTGGAGAATTACACATTTGTGGAGGGGAGAAAAGAAACCCAGGAACTGCATCTTTGAGCATTGCCTAATGAGTTGTGATCTTGTTTACACTGTCATCAGGTTTTTTATTTGTTTGTTTTTTAAATGACCTTCAGTGCCATTCCCTCACTTAATTTGGTGCCACATTGTGATCTGGCAGTAGCAGTTGTGGATCAGTGGTGGCATTTCCCAGTTCTGTTTAGTGCTGACTATGCTTATTCTTCACAATCTGGGCTGCTTTGTGCAGCCCTAATTAGTGTTTTGTGTAGGCAAAACAGATGTACAATTGATTTCTCCCTCTCCCCAACATTTCTTCATACTTTTGCATAAATAATGAGTAGAAATGATCTAACTTATTTCACTTGCTGCTGTCTTATAATGAATGCTGTACACCTAGAATCACATGGCAGCTCCTTCGTTTCTGTTTTAATCTCGGTGACCAGTCAGCTACAGAAACAATGTTCTGAACTGTAAATTCATCACTACTGTGTATTCCTGTATGACATGCCAAAGCAAGATTTGTGTATTTACTTTCATTACAGTTTGGCTGTAGCTGCAATCCCTGAAGGACTCCCAATTGTGGTAACGGTGACACTGGCCCTTGGTGTGATGAGAATGGTGAAGAAACGGGCTATTGTAAAAAAACTGCCTATTGTTGAAACTTTAGGTATGACTAGACTAACTTAGAGACAGTGTTTTTGATGCAAATGTTAGGAAATCTACAGAAATATTGATGACTAATGAGGAAAACAAAGCAGGTATTCTTATTTTGTTAGCAATGTGGCGGCATTTTGAAAACATTCCTAAATTGAATATGTGTTACACAGGAGCAATTCAGGTAGATGTTTCTGTGGGCCTTCTAACTACTTTTTTTGAACTGAAATAAATAATCTGCCAGTTAATAGCATGCCGTGCTAGCAATTCACTAAACAGATTGTTTGCTGTAAGGTGTTCTTGTTAAATAAGACTTGTAAAATGTTTTTTAAATGAAAACTTTTTGGTATGAATTTAGGAGTGATATTGACAGTTGAAATCAAATCCAGGTTCAAATATTAGAAGAAGTTTTGTAATCATAGTGCACCCTCAGGATGTTACACTGCCCATATTAGAACATAAAATCATTTAAAAACTTCAAAGCTCAAAAAAGATCTGTATGCAGGTTGAGTCATAAAACATGTAAAGCACAGAACACAGAAAAGAAATAGAAATACTAAGTTAAGTAATTCTGCTGCATCTGATTTCCTTTTTGCATTTGAGGATTGGGAAATTTTTTTCCCAATGCCTCTAGCTGAGTTTCATTAGTGTTGCAAGGTTTTTTGTTGCTTATACAGTTCCTGCTGTCATGTCCAGAAATGTCAAGATGCTGCAACACTCCCAGAATCTCCATGCCAGAGTTAAAAAGGCATATACAAATTTCACATTTTTATAATCTTTTCAAGCTCATTAAAGTTTGCAGGTTTATTAGTAAGTCACACTTGTGTGATAGGGATGTTGTGGCTAGTGTTAGCTAGATGTTGTACTTTTTCAGGCTCTTAGTTTTTTTCCTCACCAGGAATCACAACTGAGATTTCAGTAATCTTAGTTAATCTCAAATCTGTAGTTTGAGATACAGCAGAATAAAATAAAGGAGAGGTATTGAATGGACACATTTTGGATGAGATGTAAATTTGGGATTTTAATTAGTTTGTGGTTTTTTTAATTTATTGTGCAAACTCACAAAAAGCCTTGTACGACTGTTCATTAATAGTTGAAAATTTGCTGTCTTTTGTTAAATGTCACTTGTTGTTATTCATAGACAGCTGCAGTATTTCTAGAAATTTGCTTGGCTTGAATACTTTTGTCTTTGTTAGTTACATTGTTCTAAACAACAATTATAAATCTTGTCTTATAAATGTTTATTTGTTATTTCAGGTTGTTGCAATGTCATTTGTTCAGATAAAACTGGAACTCTGACAAAGAATGAAATGACTGTTACCCATATTTTTACTTCTGATGGGCAGCATGCTGAGGTATGTAGTGTGACATTTAGACTTGCATTTACCTTCTGACTTTGTTGTGTGTATCAGCTGAAACATGCTGGACTATACTGCAGGTAAAGCATCAATTAGGAAAGCATAAATTTGTTGCACCAAACTCCTGTCCCTCAGTTCATTAGTATGAAGCCTTTGAGCTGTGCTATCCAAGCCTTCTCTGGTTACAGAAGAATTTTTTTATGTAGTGTGTTAAGTTCTTAAAACTTTTGGTGACTGTAGGTCACACACAATAAGAGACAGAGGCTAAGATACACAGACAAGCTGAGAGATTGTGTTTTTCTTCACTACAGAAAGTTGAGGCTATTTTGCTGTTTCAGGTGAAAAAAAATCCCCCAAAATTTACATGTTGCAAACATTTAAAATGGAGATATCCAACTTTTTGGCTAAAAGACAGTTTATTGTGTGACCTGTTTATACTGAATATGTACTGTCATTCTTGCTTTTTTATAATGGATGGACTTGCAAGTAGGAGCAGGACATCAAACAGTGATTGTTGAGATTAGGGAGTTGCTGGAAAGACTGATGATGTAAATGCACAAAAGAGAAGCAAAAGCAGCAGGAATGGAAAAGAAGTGAGGTGTGAAACTGGATGTGGGTTCATAGGAGTGTTTTAATCAAGTTATTAAGTTCTCAAACTCCTTGATCAGGGTTTCGTTTCCACAATACAGTTAACAGATGGTCCTGTAACTTTATTCTGTAAGCAAAAATACTGACATTTTTTCTTATTGTTTCCTATTATTTACCTGTATTTGCTTATATATCCTCGTATTTGGGTTTTTACTTTTAGAATTCTATATGAATTCTGCTACTAGCACAATTGCATCTGGGTCAAATCAGCTCCTTTTTCCTAATGGAAAGAGAACTTAAAATGGCTGTGAAATATATTAGCTGTTAATGCTGTAGATATGAAGACTTTTTTAGGATCCTAGTGGGATGCCTGGGTTTTATGCACCAAAAATACAATTTTACTGGTTTTAACACCTCTTTGAGGTCTAAACTGAGAGGCAGTTCAGCTGTTTCTTTTTTTTTTTTTTTTTTTTTTTTTTTAAATAACTCGATGGAAGTAGGACTCTGCTCTGTAATTCCATTCCCCTGCAGGGGGTATGCATTATTAATCAGGGTAAAGACAAATAGGAGGAAAAAGTTAGAAAGCAAAAGAAAGCATGCCTAATACTGTAAGGAAACAACACATAGTACATTTATTTATGCTAAGTAAAAAAATTGATGCTTTTTAAAGAAATTAGTCTCTAATATATTTTATTGAACTCAAAGTGTTGCTGCATTAGAAGCTGATTAAGAAGAATTCATGCACACTAAGTAAAAGCAGCCATTTTGAATGACCTTTTGAAATTCTTCTGTAGCTTATAGTAAAAAGCTGAGAGCAGTTAACCTGGTCAACACTGCGTTGCATTCTGCCTCTGGCTGCTTGTCTTGCAGGTTACTGGAGTAGGTTATAACAGGTTTGGAGAAGTGATGCTCGATGGTGAAGTTATTCATGGTTATAACAACCCGTCCATTAGCAAAATTGTGGAGGTAAGATCTTGGCAAAGAAAGGTGAGTTTTAATGGTGATTAGCATGAGCACTTTGCATGGCATTTACTTCGTGTTCTGTTTTCTCCCCTTTCCTTCCTCATCTTTTAGGCTGGTTGTGTGTGCAATGATGCCTTGATTAGAAACAACACATTGATGGGGAAGCCAACAGAAGGGGCTTTAATTGCACTTGCTATGAAGGTGTGTACTTGATGGTGCTTTTTGGATTTATGGCAGGTGGGAAATAAGTTGTGGGGTTTTTTTTTCTCATTTTCTTCTGTTTTGGATCTCCTAGATTTGTATTGCAACTGCTCATCTCCTATGTTTCTTTCTTGTAAATCTCAGGCGTTCTGAAGGATCAGAAAAAAAAAAATTTTGAGTGGAGTAAAATCTCTATTTTCATCTTTCTGCACTTAGTACTGTCTTTTTACCTGCCACAAACTAATTTACCTGTTGAATATTGACTGTGCTGTCTCTTTCCCATTTCACATCAGTAGCAGTGGGAAGTTGATAACTGATGTATTGGTGACTGCAGCATTTATAGTGCCTTTTAAGTGCAGGGCTTTTGAATTGTGGACACTGTGCTGAAATGTTTGGGTTTTTTTCTTTTGGGGAGGGAGGGGGGGTTGTTGTTCCTTTTTTGTAATGCTGTGACACACCCATTACAGCTACTGAGAAATGTAGCAAAGGTTCATGCTGAAGCCTGAAAGAAATTTCTAGGTGCTTTCAGTGCTAGTTTGTCAGAAGCCTATCTAAATTGGAATAGTGTGCTCAAAAGCAACTTTGGAGATGGAATTGTTCTTTAATTAAGTGATGTTTGCTGACTGAGGTGATTCAACAAGTCAACACAGATTGTACCTATTTGAAAAGAAAAGGTCCTGACATTGTGGTGGCACTTCTGTTTTATACAGATGGGTTTAGATGGAGTCCAGGAAGACTACATAAGGAAAGCTGAATATCCCTTCAGCTCAGAACAGAAATGGATGGCTGTTAAATGCATTCACAGAACACAGCAGGTAAACTTCAATCACTGTTTACTTGAACACTGGCTCTGTAGAATGGTTATCTACCTTGTTTAATATCTTCATTTTTTGCTTCAGAAGTTTTGGAAGACTGGCAGTTGTGCACAGTCCTGGAAATATGGTTTGGTAGTAGCCACAGCTTTAGTTTCAGGCTCTGAAGTAGAGAGAAGGAATCACAAGAAATAATTTCCATAAAAGGCATGCTGGGAAATTATTTTAAGTATTGTGAAAGCTGAGACTTTGAATGTATACTTGGCTATTTTTTCTTCCTTCTTCTCCCTTCTCAAACATCTAAAGCAATTCTGCCAGTCTTCTGCTGTTCCAGTGCAGCATGGTTACATAATGATTTAAGAGCAAGAATATGCATTGATGTTCAATAGTAAAATTTATTTTGTTTGGAAAGATGAGGTTTCTGTTTTTGATGCAGACATCACGTCCCCAGTGTCGACAAATTTTATTGATGTCAACACTGGCATGGATTACCGATAAGAACCACTCTAACCTCTTTTTCTGTCGTCTGGTACTTTCATGTACATACTTGCATTCATGTTTCATTTAGATCCATATGAATGTTTTTGCTAAGAATATTGATTTTTGTTAAGAATATTGACATAATCACTGCCAGTCTGATAACGGGAGCGTTCTGGACAACATGTGCAACAACAGACCCTATATTGGATTTATGAAACATCTTCTAGTACTTTGGACCAAAACCAGGCTTGCTTATGGTGTTCCAGTATCACAGTAAAATCTTTGCTTTGGAAAGAAAGCATTTGTCTCTTTTTAGCTATATGGGTTATATTGTTTATTATCAATGTCTGTGTAAAGAATGGTGAGCAGAAATTGGTATTTTAACCCATGAAAAGACTTACTGTGTCTGTGTTTTTGAATCAGAAATTTTAAAAGAATGGTGGAAAATTGATAATAGATTTAAAGGGAGCATAAATTATTTGAAGACTAAGAAATCACAGTGGATTTAGAAACTTGGAACTCTCATCACTTAAGCCTATCATGAAAGATTGAAGTAACTTGACTGCATATAAATAACTTCACAGGAAGAAAATAGATATATTAAAAAAAGAGTTTTTTAGTTCAACTGTAGAGAAGATGAGTGATCAGTGAGTGGAAATTGAGCTGAGGTAGCAGTTCTTAATGGAAGGGGAGGGATGGGAAGGAATGAGTTGATTTAGCATTGGAGTTAAATGTTTGAGGTAGGTGGTGGACTCTTTAAGTCCTGTGATATCATCATATCAAGGCTAGATGGCTATCTAGAAAATATTAGAGTTATTAGGCCTTGTACAAGGATGGAGGGGTTGTTTAATGACCTGTGCAGCTGGTCTGACGATGAGCTTAAGGTCCTTTAGGTCTAATGTCCTCTATAGGTTGAATTTCTGTCCTTTGCATGGCCTCTTTAGTCTGTGAACTGTGACTTGCAGTGTGTGTGTCTGATGTCTACTGAAATGAGATATTGATTATTAGCTTTGCTCTGTTGACTTTACCACTGTTGAATGTACAGTCTAGAAATGCTCAAAAGAAGAAATTTTTATGTTTAGAAGTGTAAGTTTGATTTGTGTTATGTTCTCAGGTTCTATTAAGATTCTTAACAGAAGTACACATCTGTCATTCTTACGTGTCTGTGTGTATGTACTTGTGTGTGTGCACTTACACATACACACACGTGCACACAACAGCTGTTTTTTCTCTTAGGACAAACCTGAGGTTTGCTTTATGAAAGGTGCTTATGAGCAAGTCATTAGGTACTGTACATCGTATAACTGTAAGGGACAGAGCCTACCTCTGGTGCAGCAACAGAGAGAGCAATACCAGCAAGAGAAGATGTCTATGGGTTCTGCGGGACTTAGGGGTAAGGCTGTTCCGTCTCTCAAAATAACAATTTCATTTAAATGGCACTGATTGTTGTTAAAAAAAGAACCCAAACCACCACCACCAAACAAGAGCAACCCAAAACAATAGGATTTTTTTTTTGGTTGGTTGGTTGGGTTTTTTTTGTTCAGTAAGTGCCACTGTGTTGTTTAGCTTTTAGTGCTGCATAATAACATGATTAAACTGCACAGGGTGAGAAAGGGCACTGTTGCTTCCTGTCATCTCTTGCATGTGACCACAACTGAACAGTACATTGCTACTTAATAACTTCCATACCTTATTATAGATGGTTGTGGTTTTTTTTTTTAATGTGAATGTGTTTATTTGTCCATTACTTTGCCTCCTGCCACCTTCATGAGTTAGGCTAGCACAACTGATTGCAGGCCAGGAGATGCCCTTAGAGTTATCTTCTGTGTTAACAACCTGTGTAGAATTTTAGATGAAACAAAATATTTTCCACAAGATGATTGACAGGAGTTGATTATGGGCCAGGATTATACATGACTGGCTTTCTTTGGCCTTTGTAAAGAGACCTCTAAGCTGTTAAGTCCATGGACAACTTTTTAATTGTTTTAAATTTTTTTTTTTAAGGGAGGGGTACTCTGTGGCTCAGGAAATTCCTAAGATGCAAATAATTCGAAGCTGAGAGGATGTGCTAGGAGTGGTATCTCTTTGCTGTTTTATTTGAACAGTCATTTGTTCTGTCTCTCAAACAAAACAATGAAGGATAATGTTGTGAACAAAGCAAACTTGCTTTTTCCTTGCAATTCTAATAACATTTAAATATATTTGAATTAACAATCATACTTTAAAAGACATTCCAGAAAATATTCAGCATGTACTCAATGAAATCTGCCTCTCAAAAGGAAAAAAAAAACCCAAAGCAGAAAATAAATACATTAACTGATCCTCCGTTTCATCCTCTTGCATAAAAGAAATGCACAGAGAAATCACAAAGCTAGATGTGGTTCTCTTTCCACACAGTGAAAGTATAAACACTTTCAGATGAGAATAAATAGGAAAGTTATCTTTAAAAGCTGGAATATGACTGTTTGGTATGAAATTCTTTAGAAGACAAGAGTGTACATAAGTAGGCTATTAATGCTCAGCATTGCTACTACCAAGCTTTAAAAAAAGGAAAATATCAATTCCAGCTCTTCGCTTTATGCTGGCCTGTTAGTTTGCAACAGTTGTTCTAAATGCTGATGTAAATGTTAATTTCAAATCTTAACATTTTTATTTCTTTGTCTTCTTAAAGTTTTGGCCTTAGCTTCTGGTCCTGAGTTAGGACAGCTGACTTTTCTGGGGCTTGTGGGAATAATCGATCCTCCACGGACTGGTGTGAAAGAAGCTGTTACTACACTTATCACCTCAGGAGTTGCAATAAAAATGGTTACTGGAGATTCACAGGAAACTGCAGTTGCCATTGGTATGAATAGTTGATTTCCTTTCATATTTTCTTGTTTTCTGCTTAGCTAGTTGTTATGAAGTGTGGGTATTAAATCTCTATCGTTTGTGAGTTCTGTATTTTGGGTTAATGTATGCCACAGTGGAATTTGCAGGGAAAAAGACCCAAAAAACCCAGGACCCTAGCCTGAAGTGGTACTTTGGCTTCAGCTTGAATAGTAGTTTTCCTAATTTGATTAATATATGACTTCAGCTGTTTGAAACTGTATTTTTTCATGGTCTTTTCTTATTATATATGCTTGATTTCTGATTCTTACTGTTACATCACCACCACCACCCTCCCTACCCTCGGCTCTGGATGCCCGTCTCATGACAACAGGGATAAACTAAAATAACCAGTGACAAGAAGTAATGATGTGTGGCACTTCAGTGCTGTCCAGTTTTGTCCATACAAGTTAAGTTTGCAGCTTAAATATTATTAATAAATATTTAAACAAACTACTTCTTTTTAAAAAATAATACATTGAAGTACAAGCACTTTAGCTGGAATATGAGTTCTCTACAAACAGGATAATGAACAGTTGAATGTGCACGTGAAAAGTATACCCCCCAAACTCAGCGTATTTTATCAAAGGGTTTTTTTCCCCTTGTCTCCCTCATGTTATTTTTCATTTTCTGTCATGTTATTTTTGAACTGTAAATTCTTTGAGAGGACTGAACCCCTCTATTTGTTTATATGACACCTGACAGAATCAACTACAGACCTTTAGACCTAAAAAGACTAAGCAAATAAATATCTGATTAGGATAGACTTTGTAGCATGTTTTTGTTACTCAAGAGTTCAGATAATTTACTCCAACATGCTAAATCAATAATGTAATAAGATGTTCTGCTCCAGGTATTTCAAATCTGAAATGCTGCAGAAAATATTAGGATTAAAAAAAATGATTGGGTACTTAGTGTCTTAAAAGGGTAAATTATTATAGTAAGTTTTTTATTACTTTTTTACAGCTAGTCGACTAGGATTGTATTCCAAAAATTCACAGGCAATCTCTGGAGAAGAGATAGATGATTTGGATATTCAGCAGCTTTCTCAAATAACACCAAAGGTTTGTTTTGATGTACTACTTACTGAAATGTGGTAAAGGATACATTTACATATTGAGAATTGCTTTTTTTTCTGTTGCAAGCTAAAATGCAATTTCTTAGATACAAATAATATTCTTCTAATCACTGTCTTTTGGTCTGACATATGACCAATATGAAAATCTATTTCTTTTGACTTAGGCAATTATCTTTTTAGGGAGTTTATTACTTCTGTCTCTTTTAATGGTTCAGTTTGGCTTTTACCTTTAACTTTCATTTTGCCACCTCTCAGTCAACATCACCTTTTTGTATTATTAGGCCATTTTATTTCTGAGCAACTCAGTTCATTTATATAATCTTACAGTCTGCATGTTCAGACAGTCCATTGTTTTGTAATTTGTAAGAGGACTTGTCTGTGTTTTTAATGATTTTAATCGATTGGAGGTCACTGGTTGGGAATTTTGAAAGGGTCTAGTTATTAAATTAATGCTTAATACTTTTTTGTTATTAAATAACTAAATGGATTAACCAGTGTCAAAGTTATAAATGTGAAGACATAATCAAATGCAATGGAATTTCAGGTTTAACTATGTTACAAAATCCATGCTTCGAAGTGCTGCTCTGTTTGCCAAGGACTGCAAAATTAGACTGCAGCATGCCTGAGCCTGGTGTAAGCAAGCCAAAAGCCAATATTTGCAACCAAGAAATGTTCATGTCAGCTTTCTGTCTTTTCTTAGTGACTTGCAGAAACTGAGAAAAAGAAAGAATTGTGTAGCAGATAGTAATTTTTGGTTTATTTGGTATTACTTGTTCTTAAGGGCTGAAATAGATACAAATTTACTTACACGTGTTTGTCCTGGGACCCGGTTGCTTTTCTAGATGTTTGCTTAAAATCTTATTAGGAATTAATTAAAATCAACAATAAGATTAATAGCTGTATGCAGTCTAAAGTGATTGTTGAGAAATCTAGCTTTTTGCCAGGCTTCTTGAAAAGGAAAAATGCTAACTGTGTGGAAATTATGGAAAATTAAATTCCATGTGCTCAAATTTCAATTTACAGAGAAGTCCAGAGACCAAGAAAAATCTGAAAATTGGTCCTTCCAAGTCAGAATTTTTAATTAGCTTTAAAACTTTGCTAATAATATGCTACATAAACTAGTAAAATTGAAATATCCTGAGTAACTTGTCACTAGTGCTGACAGGGGCAAAGGATGTTGATTGTAGAGTCAGCATGGCAATTGCCTGCATGAATTTAGTCAGGAAGGTCAGCAGCAAGCCATTATACCTCAGTTGCTTCATTATTTTAGAAGGCTTTTAAATTGCATATTCTATCTTGAAATGAGTAACACTAACTTTGTTTACCAGAACACACTTTGAAACTTCTCTGGAATTAATGATTTTGCTCAATCAAAAACACAGCTCTCTGGTGCTTCGTCTTAAGAGCTGACAAGAATACAGTTGGCCTTTGATACTATTTTTTAACCTCTGCCTTAATAGAATCCAGTACAATTCTTTACATTTCTGAAGTTTTCATCACTGCTTCGTTGTTCTTCTAATAGGTTGCAGTTTTCTACAGAGCCAGTCCTCGACATAAATTGAAAATTATAAAGGTACGTCTCATAGAGGCTCAAATGCTGGGCTGTTGCTATGGGTATTGTCTGTGCTGCCTTTACATAAACTATAACGTGCTACAGTGTGTCAAGATGAAGTCAGAAATGCATCTGATTTGACAGTGAAGTATAATTGAAAATATTACCTAGAAAAATGTGTAGTGCCCACAAGGAATAGGTAGGTAACATTGTGCTTTCTTCTATGTAGGGAGCTGGGGATTGAGATTTTGTCATGTTGCAGTTGAATTGACTAGGAACTTGCAAGGACACTATTTCTGATATTTGTCAAATGAGATAAAAGGGAATGAATTTCAAGCCATGTCTGTGGCAGTGCCTCTATTCAGAAGTTAACAAAAGAAGGTAGCAGAGGGACATACTCAGTGTACAGATTGGAACAATCAGAAAAGTAATGATAAGGAAAAGTCAAAACACTGAGACCATAGGGATGCATGCAGGACTTATAAGAAGGTGATAATGGTAATATGTAAATACAATATCTTTTGTCTTTCTCCTGAGTTTTTTTCTTTCCCCTAAAGGCAGATTTTATATACCCTAGCTTTAAAATTTAGGCTTTCTGAATATACCAACTGAAGTTTAACCCAAAATCTTATATAAAAATTATTTAGAACAGAACCAGCTGCTTTTTTCTTTAGGAAATTACAGTGCAATTATAAGAAATGGGGGAGGGGGAGCAGTGACACAAACCTTGTATCTAGAATAATTTTATAGGATGGGTTGTTTCAATCCCTGATTTAAGTTCTTTTCCCTCTCTTTAGTCCCTGCAAAATAATGGTGCCGTAGTAGCTATGACAGGAGATGGAGTGAATGATGCTGTTGCTCTGAAGGCTGCAGATATTGGTGTAGCAATGGGACAAACTGGAACAGATGTTTGTAAAGAGGCAGCAGATATGATCCTCGTGGATGATGATTTTCAGACAATAATGTAGGTGGCCTTTATGTACATATTTTGTACTATATAGCTTTTATGAGACGTTGCCTGGGTTAAAACCAATAGAAGTTCCCTGAACTTGTAAGTGTAGCAGCTGTAAGAGAGTTTTCTGATCAGTCAGGAGTACTAGCATATTTGGAAACATAACTGAGGTGAAACTGTGAGTCTATTAGCAATTAGTAGATTTCATTCAATTTCTTACTTCAGAAGTATAAAACTAATGAAAAAATGACAAAGCATTCCACTCAAGATTTAAAAAAATTACATATCTCTCCATTTGTTTTCAACTCTTAAATGTGGTGGTTTCAGAAAAGGAAAAAAATACAAATTATTTAGATGTCACAGGTGAAAATAGGTTATTAGCTTCTGGTAACCAGCTGTTTGTACTTGTTCATTTTTTTGGTTGGTGTATTTCAAAAAGAGCTTAGGTAAACTTACCCTATTTTGACTTTAATTCATCTGACTTTTGAAGGTAGTGTTTGTTGACAGAGCTGAACTGCTGTCTGGTGAAATAGCCTTCATTTTGAAATTATGCATCAATCTCAGAACAGTTCTGTTCCAAAGTATGACACTTAATCCTGGGGAAGAAGTGAAATGAAGAAGTACAGTATAAGAAAATCTACCTACGTAGCAGGATGTCAGAGGATGATCTGAGGTTGTCACACTAATTGAGCCAACAGAAATGTGCTGCTATGCAAAAACAAAACAGAGAAGGGAATCATTTTAACATAGTCAGGAGAGTAGATAGGAAGGACATTTGTAGTAAGTACTTTATGTGGACTCGGTGAGGCTTTTGCTGGAATGCTTTATTCCATTTTTCTCCCTTCATCCGGAAAGCTCTCAATAGGAGAGAGAGAAGAGGTGAATGCTAAGGAAAAAAGAAGTATGAACTTCCATAGTTTTACATCTCCTTCCCACTCTTTTAATTGTTTAAGTTACAGAAAGAATGCTCTTTAGTTGTTGGGGGAATGGAAGAAAGAAACTAGTTTTATTTGCAGGAAAGTAGGCTTGATTTGGGTATTAGAAAATCCTTTCTCACTGCAGTAATTGTGATAATGGATAGGCAAGTTGTGACACATGCTAGGGGTTGTGAAGATGGTCTGTACATATTTCGTTCTTGTATAGGAAGAATACATGGTCTTCTAAAGTCATGCTGTATTTCTGTTTTTTAGGAGTGTGTGCATGTGGGGTTTGTTGGCTTTTTGGTTTTTGTGGTTTTTGTTTTTATCTGGCTCGAATCAGAAGCTCTTATCAAGGATGGTGGTGAATTTTGAATAAAGAGATTTTACTAATAACATTGCATTTTGAAAGTTAAGCACCTGGAAAAATAACTTGTGGTTATTCACAATCACAGAATAGTTTGGGTTCTCACAGTCAAGTTGAAAAACAATGACTGCCAAAGTGAAAAGAATCTCAACTCCATTTGTTTCTTGCTATTTTGATTGCTGCTTAAATGAATAGCTTTTTTGGTTTGTTTTAAGCTTTTCTTGGCAGTGGATTCATTTGTCTAGTAACATTATGTTTGTTTTTAATTGCAGGTCTGCAATTGAAGAGGGTAAAGGAATTTATAATAACATAAAAAATTTTGTTAGATTTCAACTGAGCACGTAAGTTTGAAAAGCCGTCAGTATCAGAAGTTTCCTGTGAATGAATCAAAGCATGAAGCAGATGCATAAATTAATGTTAATACTGTAAATTTCAAGTAGGATGCTGATTTACTGTGCTTTTGAGTTTTCATTGTTTTGCGTTTGGTGGCTTGTTTTGTTTTCAAAGACCCAGAAGACAGTGCAGTAAACAGACATGTAACCTGGTCACAGTTCTTCCTGTTAAGATGTGTAAAGTCAATTACTGAAAGGATAGAGAGAAACAGCATTTGGGTCCCTATTTAAATGGGAAGCTTGTAGTCGGTCTCTCCTTAACCAGAACATGTATTCAAATGGAGAAGACCAGGGAATCAGGAGGTTAGTTTTTCTGAAATCCATGTACTGGTTTGTGGAATGACTTAGCTGTATGAAGCTGACTTGCTTTTCTTTCGTATCAGGATTCATGTGCTAGCTATAATGTGTATGTAAGACAAGAAGACAGGAGTTTATTAAGCCTTAAACTCACAAAAATTTTGCAACTATCTTATTGGATCTGGATTCAGGGACATAGTTTTTCTCTTCATCATGTTGTTCATGTACTTTTTTGAAGCCCTCATGACATTTCAGAGTGGTCTGAATTTTGCAGAAATTAAAAAAAAACCAAAAACAAACCTTAAAATCTCAAATAAAACAAACCCAAAAAACCCCCAACCTACAAACAACAAATAGCACCCAAAACCACCCCAAAACAAAACAAAATTCTCAACAAAAACTCCCAACAGAACAAAACCTGGGAAAGACCAACTTGTTTACTTGCATAAACACTGTAAGAAGTGGCATATACTTTCAGCCTCACCAAGTGTCCTGCACTGGTATAAGACTAGACTAGAAATCTGCTGCTGAAAAATAACTCAGTGTAGATATTCTAGGAAAGTGTGCTTGCCTGTTAGCCCTGGGAATGGCAGCCTCAGGTTTTTGATGAATCACTCACCCTTTGGTTTCTTCTGTCCCTCTTTGCAGGGAGAGCATAATAAGGTTCAGTACAGTGCTAAATTTGGAATTATTATAAGCTTGCTCTCTTCTTCTTGGTTATGAAACCACTTAATCGTGCACTGAAAGCAATTAGCGCATACTTGTTTACAGAGGTTTCTAATGCCGAGCTTGCAGCCAGCTAATCTGTTTTTCAGTCTTTGGCCTGGCTTCTCATCTTGCTAGTAATGAGGAGTGGTTGTAGGTATTTTTAGGGAGTTGAGTAGTACCTTGCTTTGACTGACCATGCAAACCAGTGACAGGTGCACAGTGAGTTTATTTACATCAGAAGTGGAAAAGCAATTTGTTTTTCAAAACCATATTTAGAAGTTTTGCTTTTGGCACAAGAAAAGCATAGGACCCAGTTCCCCATAAAAAATGTATTAAGTGATGGTGGGTGATAATTCTGAAATGTTGCCTAAAAGTTTGGGAGGTTTTTAAATGCAAATTTGCTGCCTTTTTATTGCCAGATCAATGCTGTTTTAAATATGGAATATGTCAGAATGAGTATTCTAAAGGATTTCATGCTCTACCTTAAAGTTCGACTTGCGTCGGTCATGATTCACACTCTCAAAATCTGTATCTACTCTTAAACAGTTGAAGTGTTGATTACAAAGCAGTTATCAGTGGATCTTTAGAAACGTTCCATGCTGACAGTTGCAAAAATGGATTCTTTCAACAGGAGTATAGCAGCACTGACTTTAATCTCACTGGCTACATTAATGAACTTTCCTAATCCTCTCAATGCCATGCAGATCTTATGGATCAATATTATTATGGATGGACCTCCAGCTCAAAGGTAAGTATTTACTTTTAACTCCATTGGGTTCTATAGTCCTTTTATTTCAATAAGGAAAATGGTTGCTCATAAAGGACACTGTTAAGTGTTAAACTTCAGTGAAATGTTTGTGAAATAGCAAACTTTCTCTGTGAATTTCAATGTTTGAGTATGGTTCTGAGTTAATTCTATTTAGTTTGCTTTAGTATCTAATGATATGGGGGCAGCAAGGATACCTAAACATCCATGGATATGCCCATGAAACTTGCATGCAGGGTTCTGGCTTCCCTCTGGGTTCTTCCTCTGATCCTCTTCTGTGCAAGTAGATGGTGGAGGGAGAAATGGTGAGGAGCTAGAATTAAATCCTCTTCTTTTCAACTCAGGAAATCGAATCCTTAAATTAGAAGCAGTGAATTACTTTTATGATGATAAAAATGTAAAATGTTCTTCTAATTCTAAGCCTTGGGGTGGAGCCTGTGGATAAAGACATTATTCGAAAACCTCCAAGAAATCTGAAGGACAGCATTCTGACCAAAAACCTGATTGTTAAAATACTGGTTTCATCAATAATTATTGTCTGTGGAACGCTGTTTGTCTTCTGGAGAGAGGTATGACAAAAGTGCAAAACTTAGAGCAGTAACAACCTAATTAAAAAGAAATCCTTTTTATACCAGCAGTTGGAATTCAGAATTAATATGAAATTAGTTGTGAGTTTTGGCCATGCTTATTTAATACTAGCATAGTAGAGAGGAAGATTTTCAAAATAGTTGTTGAAATGAGAAATACAGTTTTCTCCCCTATCTCTATTTTTACGTGGACTTTCACAGGTTCCAAATCTACTTTGGAAACTTTGGCCCATAGAAAGTAATTATGCAAATCTGCTAGCTAGATTATTATGAAACAGCCATTTGACTTTGTTTTCCCAGTAGAGAAAAATGTTGTTTGAACATTTGGTAGTGGATCATAGAATTCCTGGTATTCCATGTGCTTGCATAAATGTTGCTCAGGAGGCGTCATTTAATCATAGCTTGGAATTACAAATTGTTATAAGTTACAGGTGTGTAACATTTGCTGTATGATTTAATAAATCAGCTTGGGGTAAGTAAGTTACTTCTGCTTTCGTTTCCTAGCTAGTAAAACTTGTTGTAAAATTATTGTAGTAATTTTGTTTACTTGACTTGGTTTAACTGTGGAGGGTTTAAAGCATGCTAAAGCCATTTCATTTTCTTTTGTTGGCAGTTAAGAGACAATGTAATAACACCTCGAGATACAACCATGACTTTCACCTGTTTCGTATTTTTTGATATGTTCAATGCTTTGAGTTCTAGATCTCAGGTAAGTGATTCATATTGTCCATTTACACAGTATTAACACAACAATCAAGAGTTTTCTTTGAGGGAAGACCTTGCTGTGTTTGTTTCAAGTGTTTCCCTGCAGATTCACTTCACATCTGCTATTAAGCTCAGAGTTTCATGTATTTACTGGGTAGGATTTCTTAAGTTACAGATAAGATAGATTACTTAATTTGTTTACGTGGTGGTGTCCTGACAAAAGCAAGAAAGCTGTTACTAAGAGCTGAAGTGTGATGGTCCTTTGTATTGCTGTGTACACTTCGTTGTTTTTTTCTCTTCCTGGAAATTCTGTCAGTTTAGCAACCTTACCAGAATGTGAAATTTCTTGAAGGCCTTAGCTTTTATATTTTGTAATCCTAAACCCAAAGTCCAAGGAAAATTTCTGAAACTTTTCTATATTTTATCATCTGTGTATTTTTTTGTTTTAAGGAAACAAGTCTGAAATTTTGTGATAGTATACATTACTACATTTAGTCTAATTTGCTGTCTATTTCTGATATGGAAAAGTGTAGGGGGAACCTTTTTCTGATGAACTGTACTTGTGGAAAAGTGAGCTCAATATGCAAGTTCTTGACTATGAAGACAAGACTTGTACTCTATTTATCAGGGAGAAAATGCAATTAGCCTGTTCAAGAACTTGTTCTGGATTATCTAAGAGGTCAACAGTAGTATTTTACATTTTTCTAAAAGATTATGAAAAGAAATTGTAGTTTCTTGTCTACATAATTAAGATTACATGTACAGTGTAACGTATTATTTTTTTTACAGACAAAATCTGTGTTTGAGATTGGACTTTGCAGTAACAAAATGTTCTGCTATGCTGTCCTCGGATCTATAATGGGGCAGTTATTGGTCATTTACTTTCCTCCACTTCAGAAGGTTTTCCAAACAGAGAGCCTGAGTGTCTTGGGTAAGAACAGTTCCCTTTTCAAAACTGTGCATTAGGGATTAATTTGTAAATGTGTTGGGTGGTGATTCTGTAAGAGCATTTTCTGGCTGTTTGAGTACAACAGGAATACAAAGCCTGCTGATACTTTTTGTTTTGTGGGTAGGTTTTTTTTTGGGTTTTGTTTGTTTCATTGGTTTGTTTTTTGGTTTTTTAATGCTTTTAGATGTTTTCTTTGGGAACCATGATTTAAATGCATATGGTACACAACTGCTCAGTGTGTTCTTAAATTTTTAGGTGCTTATTTATTTGGGGGTTTTTAATATGAATTTTGTTGCAGGCAGAGAATTATTGACTTTGTGGGTTTTTGAGCAGTATTAATTTAGCTGTTTTGTAAGTTTTTTCTCTGAATATAAACACCTTATTTAGAAATTCTGATCCTTTAATATCGATTGCATTGTCATAGGGTAAATAAACACGAGGATTTAAAAAAGCTGTAGATACATAATGCTATTGGCCTCATTAAGACTTAGATTTATTACTTTTGTGGTTTTCTGAAGTTGAATGATTTTAATGAAATACATGTATTTATTGTAGCACAAAATTTCTGATTATATTAATATTCTTTTTTCAGGACTAAGTTAATTATGTGGCTGAAAATAAAGTTATGAAATACTTTAAAAACTTTTAATATCTTGCCTGTACTTACGGTTTGTGCATAAACTATGCATGTTAATCTTCTGGTCCTGCACAAAACTGAATCTTGCTTCATTTCTTCTGAATTTTCCCAATGACTGGGAGAAAATTTGAAAGTCTTGTGAGTCTTGTTCTTTTGTAAGTGTCCCCTCAGCCTTAAATAGCAATTTTAAAGAAGGCTAATTATCTCTTCTAGATTTACTGTTTCTTCTGGGACTCACTTCCTCTGTGTGCATAGTGACTGAGCTAATAAAGAAGTTTGAAAGAAGCAAGGAAAAGATCCAGAAACGTGGAAGTTCTTCTTCATCAACTTCGTCCTTTCTTGATGTATGATGCATATTGCATTCTTGTGTTTGCAAACTTAGCGATTGCTGTCTAAAGATGTTGGAGAAAGCAAAACAATATCTGAAGGATAAAGAAATCCTGAGGGCTTTTGACAAGTCCCTTGTTTCACTGGCTAATGATGAACTTCATGTTTCAAGACTGTTTAGAATTTAACTTCCAGCTGTGGAAGTAACAAAAGAAATTATGCAACTTTGGTAACATTTTTCCTCAAACATAAATTTACTTTTAAGATTGAATGGTATTGGGGGGGGGGGAGGGGCCAGGGGTTAATTTAAAGAAAGATCTAAGCCCAAGTCCCATTTTCTGCACTTAAAAGATATAACTGTGTAAAATCCTTCTCTTAGATATAAATATTTTAGTTTGTTTTTATTTAAAGCATTGTACTATTCTACTTTTATGGTGGTGGGACTTTGCTACTAATACAAGGATAAAAATATTTCAGAGGCATTCCACTGGGTTTAGAGTCTGTCACAAGAGTGCCATATTCTAGCTACTGTATTTATTTACTTTATCCTGCAATGTGTAAGCGGCTCAAGTACCTTGTGCTACAGTTTTTTTGTATCCCAAATTTGGTTTTTTTTGCACAGGATGTGACCGCTGTCGGATCACTGTTTTTCTTTTCTTTTTCTGTGATTGAAAAGCCTATACTGCAATTTGAAGTAAATGTTTGCTTTTCTTATAAGTGTGTCGTCTCTTTGTTTTAAAAGAAACTGGCATTGACACCAAATGAATGAGCTTGTTTTGATATAATTGTAGATACAGGATTTGTTTCATGTCTTGTTCCATATTTACTTTAGCTTATGACTGTTAGACCATTTGAGTGGTTATAAGACAGTAGTTATGGAAATTATTTCTGGTGTACTGAATTAGAAAATTAATGCAATAATCCTCAGCATCCCTCTCTCCAAGAAGCTTTATTTTCCTTCCTCTTTCCTTCCTTCCTTCCTGTTCATTAAAAACCCCTTTTTACTGGTAGGGTAACTTTACATTTTAACCTACAGAATTACTTTTGGGGTTAGAAAAGCATTATAATAGGTTTGTGTCTTGATATGTTAAAAGTATTTGAAATATATTACGATGTCTGAATACTCTTAATATTCACTAATTGGAAATAGTGTTTTTCCTCAAAATAGTCTTGCCCTGTTGTCATCAGTGTCACCTCATCAGAGAAGAGAGTGTCATCAGTGTCATCTTATCATTCTTTCAGGAAATGCAGGGAACTATCACATAAAGGATTTTGGAAAGAGGATGTCTTAAGATCTCTGGGGGGAGTCAAAGACACGGTAGTATCTCTTTCACTTGCACATGCACATGTTTACATCTTTACTCACTGTAGCCTGAAAGTGTAGCAGTGGCATTGGTTCTGGCCCATGCTGTCATGGTGGTTATCCTGCCATTTGAGGAGGAATTGTCATGAACAGACACTGGGATATTTCTGCACTTGCCATTGTGACTTGCCTCACATGCCATGCTCAAAAGAGCAGTATGAATTTCTCTGCTAATGTTACTTGAATTGTTTTCTTCTTTTTGCCTGTGGGATTCCTTGACTTTGCCAGGAAATGGGGCTGCAGATGGCATGAGTGCACATTGAGTCTGCTTTATACATGCAGTTCATTCACTGCTCTGCCTGACCCTCAGTATGCCCATAATTCCTGGACTACCAATATGCTGGAGATGTGACTGTGTAAAGACAAAGATCCCGCAGCTCTTGGCCTTCATCTCTTCCTGGGGTTGTTACCACTGAGCTGGGAGGGCCTGAACAACATGACCTCTTACAGAAATGCTCTCGTGTCTTCAAGTGAAAGTTACTGACTTACATCAGTTCTGCCTTTCAGAAGTTGAACAGATTTGGCAGTTGTTGAACAATTACTGTCTTTGGCAAGTGGGGCTGTAGCTGTTCAATATTGTAGTGTGTTCACTATTTCAATACCATTTCAGAACACTTCATTAATAAAATCCTTAGTGTTCATTAATAAAGACAGATAGTAAAAGCTGACAGTGCATGCTGATGAAGAATCTCAGACGCTGATTTTGAGAAAGGACAGCAACTCTACCTTTCATGTAGTAAGTCTTAATTTGTGGTTTATATTCTTCCATGGGATTTGACTGCTTTGTGCTCTGCTCTTGGTCTTGGAGTCCCAGAAATCTAGGTAAGTACAAATAAGTACAGATGAATGCTAAATTGTCATTTTAGCTTGGAAGTGTCTCTGCCAAATCTTTAAACAAATGTTATCAAGTGCCCCTTTCCCAGCACAAGTCCCACTTTCTGAGTAAGGTATGTCAGTCTAGACAAGAAGTAAAATTTCAGTCTCTTAAGGACAATTTTGCCATATTGCACAGTGGAACGTAGTTCACTTTAAATATGCCAGAAGTTTTGGTGCTGTGTTTTCCAATGGAAGACAAAATACTAAAAGGTAATAAAATCCAGTTCAATGTCATTATATATAAAAAAATGCTTGAACTGAATTCCATTGTCATTATTTTGGCTTCTCTTGTGATTCATTACCACCTTACAGCAGGTTTGAGTGATTTTTCTCCAGAGCAGTTGAATCAATAGTGGGAACTTTCCACAAAAATTAAGAGGCATTTCTTATGGGGTGGAAATAGGCAACAACCAAGGAATTTACTTGCTTTTACTGAAACATGGAATAAAGAATGTTTTGGTATTAATAAGTAAAGGTCCTTTATTTTTTAGTTTTCCTGCAGAGAAGATGGATGACCTATAATGAGTAATAAAGGAAAACTGTAACACTTTAAATTCTGCATGGTAACTCTAGAATCAGTAATTATTTTCTTCAGCCTACGGGACTGGGTTTTGCAATGAGATGTGTGTCGTATCATCAGCAATAAAGAACGGCCGAGTCCTGCATTGAGAACACATTTCCACTACAGTAATTTTTAATAATTGAGTCAGTGTTCCCAAAGGTATTCTCAAAATGCCATGTGGTCATAGCAGTGTTTTTATCCAGAAGTGGAATATTTGACCTTATTCCAGTCTTCTGAATGATCTGATTGAAGATACCACTTATCAAGTCTCAAGAATTTTTATGAACTCCAGCAGTTTTCTGATATGGTATTCAGAGTAAATTAAGAGCTCTCTTCTCAACAGCACTAACAAAGTGGAATCAAACATGCCTGTATTTTTATATTTAAGACTGACTTTACATGTGACTATTTCTGATGATTAAAAACTCTAGGGAATTACAAGCTTGGAAAAATAAAACATGGGATCGTAATGGAGAAGAGGATGATTTGGACAATTAAGACTTTCAGTTTTAGTTAGTAAAATCAGTAACTTTAAATCTAGCCCCTTTCAACTTTTATTTAAAAGTCATCTGATGGAAATGTGATGCTGTAGGCTGCTATACGTAAAGCCTATTGAGAAAGGGGTTGTGAAGTTCTGGCTTGTGCTGTGGTTGGGTGTATGTGCCATCTGCTGGTAGTTCAGTAAGGAGCAGCTTTTGTACTGGAAAAAATGTTAAATTTTGCTACGACAGGCATAGTATCTCAAAACTAGAGTTCTCATTAATGTAACATCTTACAGATCTATTCTTTTCTCACTGACTATATTAGTGCAGTATCAAGACTCAGCTGTATGGTATAGGAGATCTTTCCTCTAAATCCCAAGATACGCTGAGTTACTTCCATGGAAAGAGGTGATAGGGAGCATAAGTAGGACTGAAAACATGAGCACACAATGCAGGAATCAAGCTTGAATTCTGGTAAGTTATGGGTAAAACTTTGATGATTAGAGGTGCAAATCATGATTTTCCTAAATGCAAGAAAGGGTATGTGGATTCTTGAGAAGAAAAAGTCCAAATGTAACTATATTTTACATGGGCAAGACACTGGAAAACCAATAGTTTTGTAAGAAAAGCATTTATGTAAATTGACTATGCTGTAAAGTTTACTAATGCAAAGCACTGAGAAATACTGATGATGTAGGGTTTAAAAAAAATTATAAATTGTTTTTCAGTATTACCATGTTGATATCAAGGGTTTATCAAGTAATTAGTGTACATAGGAGAAGTCAAAACAGGTCTGGTTTTTAGTATAGCTGTTGTAGAAAGAATAGTAAGAATGACGACAGCTTGTTAATAGCAGAGGATTGTACACAATTACTGTGAGAACTACTCAGAATTACCAAACCTGTAGGAACTTGCTCCCATGTGACAGCTTTGTGTGTGCATCTCACTCCTTCTTTAAACACATCACAGGGGGAAGGGGGAGAAATAAAATCTGAAATTCTCCCCAAGTATCAACAGAACCTATAATACTGCAAGAACAACTTATTCAGTTGTCACTGAGTAAAGCTACCTCTCCCTGCAAGTGTAAGTACTCTACCAGTAAAGACTGACTTTACAGTATTTTTAAATTGTCAATTTCCATTTTAATCTCAACTGTTAGACTGTGACCACTGTCTTCCTCAAACATAAACTTTAAAATTGGATTTTTTTTAAATGGAAAGTGTTCAGGGAGATGAGGCAGAATCAAGTATGAATGTTCAGGAAAATAATGGTGAGCAACTTTGCTCTCATTTTCAATTAGACTGATACCTCTAAAGAAAAACAAAACACCACAACTTTTGCGCAGCATTTCTTTTATACAAATATAAGTTACAAAAATGTAAATTTAAAAAATCCCCTGAAGCAAGATTTTTGGTAAAGATTGAATCAGGAACTTGTGTGAAAATAGTTGAGCAAATTCCAATACAGTCATATATTTTAATGATACTTCTTTCATCAGCATGGCATTAGATGTTATTCCAAGAATAATGCTTTCAGTCATCCACTTCCAGTGATGCAAACCTATTAGCACTGCATAAATGCTGAGTTTCTGGCATTGCACACCGGATGGCTGTTTTTTTCTTATTAGATGCTTTCTTCTTTTTGCAGGACTCTGATCTGGTCTTGGTCATCTTCTGAAAGAAGTCTGGAGATACAGTTGACTCCACAGTATTTAACAAAATCAGATAAAGCTGAGACATTTTTGGAGATAAAATAAACAGATTTTCCACTGGAGGTGCTGATTTAAGCTCTTGATACAATCTGTGCACAAGGGTCCCAGTGTAAAGCCTGCTCAAAAGGAGAGAATCTGCATTTAGAATTGCACCTCAACAGGACAGGTACAGAGCCATGTTGCTTAATGAAAAAAACATACAGTATCCAACAGTCAACTCCTAAGGGACACCTATGCTAAGAGTATTTTTCTTTAAAGAAGGGAGTTCTAATGTAGCACTGGCCAAAGGAGTTTGACAGAGAAAATGAAACATCTTAACACATTCCATCTTGGGAATGTGTGGAAAGCAGATCTCTGAAAAAACTTACCTACTTAGGTCTGGCTCAGAGAGAGGAGTACCAAGTAGCTGGTTGAGATACAACCCCATCTGAAGACAGCACTGCCACTGGCAAAAACTGTGTGCAGCATCTAAATCAAAGTCGTTATTCTGCAATTTCTTTTCCTTCCATTTTAGAAATTCGTTATATGCAACACTGTCATCTTCAGCAGGTAGAACTGTGGAGTCTAGGTTATAAATAAAAAATAACATGGAAATAAATGTTCTGTGAACAGTACAAAAGATACCTGCAATCTATAGAGTCCGTGAAAGGAGGGTGTAGCCAGGTGGGGTGGTCTCTTCTCCCAAGGTAACAATCGATAGGACAAGGAGAAATGGCCTTTAAGTTGCACCAGAGGAGGTCTGGGTTGGACATTAGGAGGAATTCCTTCACAGAAAGGGTGATTAGACACTGGAATGGGCTGCCCAAGGAGGTGGTGGAGTCACCATTCCTGGAGATGTTAAGGAAAGACTGGATGTGGCACTCAGTGCCATGGTCTGGTTGACACAGTTGGTGTTTGTTCAGTCATGGGTTGGACTTGTGATCTCAGAGGTCTTTTCCAACCTGATTGATTCTGTGTGATCAAATCCAAACAAGCTTTCCATCTCACTAAAACCTACTTGGAAACCTTGTCAGTCTGGTTTCTATAAACCAGAACCTGAAGAAACTGTATAACCCTGGCATGCATCGTCTTTGCCATCAAATGAAGGACTCCTGGAGGAAATGTCCATAACCCTAACAGGTATAAATATTACTGAAGCAATTTCTGTGATTATTTAATACTTTCAAATGAAAGAAAAAATGTGCCTGGGCAACTCAGCATTTTTAAGTACAAATTATTTTAGAAAAACTCAGTAAGAAAAAAATACTGGAATGCTCCAATAGTAGTTTTTTGAGTGTTAAGGTTACTTTTTGTAACTTTTATATCTAAATTAATATTTCATTTGTAAAGAAACCACTTATAAATGCACATTAATATTTTAAAAGGTGGAAAAGTACTGTTTTACCCATATAAAATGTTAAATTGATGGTTAGCACTTTTTCTTTGTGCATATCAATGCAATGAGTATGACACCTCAGGATATACTGTAAATCAATCCTAATTTCTCGAAATTTGGACAACTCACCATAAGTGTTGGAAAATGAATTATGGTCTGGATTTTTGTAGGCGCTGAATACCTAAAACTCTATTCCTTGGAGACATACCTGGATCATCAGTTATCCTCTGCAGTTCTCCAGAAACTATCATTAGAAGGAGAGCCTTTAATTGGTTCAGCTTAACTTTTGGTTCTGAACAACATATCCAGTAACATGTTACAGCAATAGGGAGTTTTAAGTGACTTGGGATAGGTTCTAAGAAACTCATTTTCACTCCCAGAGTCTCCAACAAAAGCATCTGACGGCATGACATGGGCACCTGAAAATAAATTTAAAAATTGGAGGTAAGAGACTTGATTTGTTGTGAGCAATTTCTAAAAGGCAAGTTCCTGGTTACACTAGTTAGCACTTTAGGTTTTTGATAAAAAATTATTTAAGTTTCATAGATATTCTGAACAGGAATTTTTTTTTTAAATACTACTTAAAACTTTAAAAATGACACAGTTAAACATCAGGCAGAAAGATAAAAGTAATTAATTCCTAGCACATGTTCCCTCTTTGCTGTGCCATTTAACTTCCAGAAAGTGGTGTTGTAAACTTTGTCCATAACTTCATGCATGCAGAATTGCAGCAGGCTGTTCAGCTGCCATTTGAGTGCTTTGTAAATCTTGATTAGGATTGTTTTGCCTACTCTTAGGCAGACATCCCCATAGCAGAAGAGAAACTGAAGTCAGTTTTGCCTAGAACACTTTAAACGCAGACTGTTTCTTCTTCTAACCTTTTGTTCAATTGATAATTCCCATATATTTACTAAGGAAAATTGCTGTAGTAGCGAAGCTCAAATTCATTAAACAAACAGCACACACACCAAGCTTGAAGTAAGGTGTCATTAATGTCTCTTAACCTGAAACATGATTTCTCAAACTCTTAAGTGTTGCATAGTGTTTAAAAGGCGTGTACCAACAATCTATGTAAAGTAACCTGTACTTTGGACCCATAGCTATCTGTAGCATTTAATGGGTGTAGCAGTGATAGATTCGGTTCCTTTACAAAGTAGCAACCAGCAAAAAACATTCAGCACTGCCCACAGAGAGAAATGTGTTAACAGTCGATCTGAACGCCAGAATGGATAGAGTACATGCCTTAAAAATGCAGAATTAAAAGACACGGATTGTATTTCTAGATGTTGCAGAAATTACTGCATACAAAACCTTAGTTATGCATCTTCGAGAATGGGAGATAACTTCCCATTATGGCAAGAGTTACAGTCTTAATCATTAGAATTTTCACAGAAGTGCTACAATGGTGACTGAAAGTAACCAAGTGCAACTTTCCTGTGGTTTTCAGGTGCCGTTCTGCTCTGTCTGGCAAGCAGCAGAGGTTCATGTTAGCAGGAACATACTTGGGACAGGTAAAACTGATGGGCAGCTGCAACATTCACATGCAAAATAATGACTTCTAGTAAAAAGGCTAGATTTTGTTTCAGAACACTGCTTTGAAACATTCCACAGCTTGATGAAATACAAATTAGGTTTTGTAGTGTTAAAACTGGATTTTCCTAAATTACATGAAACTGAGTTCCTTCCCATAAAAAGCAAATATAAGTGTAACAAAATACATAGGATGAAATAAGGGCTTCTAATGGAAAATGCAGGGAGTATTGCATATGCACACTACAACTTCTCATATCATTTGTCTTGGTACACTTGGAGGGGGGCAGGAAGGAAAGGAAACGAAGACAACCTGATGTAGCTTCTTAAATATCACAGGTACCTCTGTATTAGGTAGTTACTTACTGAGGCGGCTTAGTTCAGACATCACATTTAGCGGCCAGCTGACAAACGTGAGTCCCAACTATTTTTGTGTCACTCGTGAAACACTGTTAACTGTGATCTGTCGTGACAACCATTTACCTCCATTAACTTGTCCAAAGGAAAACGATCATCACAAAAATCTGGAGGTAGGCTTGCTGCTTGAACAAACGTTTTTTTAACTGTCTTTTGGCATCTGTCAAATTCACATACAATGGGCAGCTCGTTGGTCTGCTTACTTGAAGAAGCATCTTCAGTACTGTGAGATACTCTCAGAAGCAGTCCATAGATAACTTGTCGGATGGGCAAAGCTGTGCTGTGAGCACTGGGTCTCTGCATGTTCTCCACCTGAACGCGGAGGAAGGTACTTCTAAGTATCAGGGCGTTGACGATGAATGGGGCCAGCTTACCTTTTGCAAAAGCATCAAGTACCCACTCTGGTACGTCTGCTTTCCTGGCAGCCTCGCATTCATAGCTCCCATTCTGAAAGAAGTCCTCCAGATTCACGTCAGACGGAGCATAATCTTCCATCGAAGTGCACAGAAGCTCCCGTATTTCTTCTCTCTGGTGTTTCTTAAGGTATTTCAGCACATTGTCGACGGCCTCGGCGGGCTCCGCGAACTGAGCCAGCCAGTTCAGCAGTCCCTGGAGGCGGAGGTGCTTCCCGCCCTTCCCTGCCGCGCAGCCCCGCGGCAGGCGCACCTTGCTGAAGAACGCCTCCAGCGCTTCCAGGCCGATGTAGTCGTTCCCGTTCATGACGGCAAAGAGCGGGAGCAGGCCCTTGCTCAGGTGCCCGAAGTGCCTGCAGAACCTCTCCGCGGAGAAGCAGCGCGCGGGCACGTAGCATCCCTGCGGCCCGGCGGCGGCGCGCACGCTCTGCCACTGGAAGTGGGACAGCGGGCAGTAGCCGCCCTCCAGGTCGAACACGCAGAAGTCGCTGTCGAGTGAGAGGACGGGGCAGCCCCAGCGGTTGGCCAGCCCGGCGATCTCCCGGTCGGCCTCGGCGAAGCACTGCACGAAGGGCACGCCGAGCCGGCCCAGCGCCTGCACGAAGGCCTCGCGGGTCAGCAGCGGCACCAGGCAGCCGCCGGCGCCGCGGGACAGCCCGTGGGCCGCCCGCAGCTGCTCGGCAGCGCGGCCCCGCAGCGTGGGCAGCTTCCTGTCCTCGGCGCCGCGCCCGCCGTCCAGCACCACGAAGGGCGCGATGGCGCAAGCCTGCAGGACGCCGAAGAAGTCGCGCACGGCCGCGGCGAAGGCGCCGTAGTCGCCGCCGCGTCGGAAGTCGGCGTCGGGGGCGAAGCAGAGGCGGTGGTAGAGGCTGCTGCCGTCGATGACCAGCTTGGTGTCCCGCACCCGCAGCTCGGTGAAGAACACCCCTCGCTCCTCCACGAAGCCCGTCAGCCCCTGGACGCCCATGGCACCGGAAGCAGCGCTAGCAGCGACACGCGGAGCCCTCCGATCCCGGATCCGCTTCCCTTGGCTCCTCCCGCCCGCCGGCGCTCCGGCGCGCGCGCGCCGTCTCCTGGAGACGGGG
This sequence comes from Coloeus monedula, assembly GCF_965178545.1. NCBI lineage: Eukaryota > Metazoa > Chordata > Aves > Passeriformes > Corvidae > Coloeus > Coloeus monedula. The sequence continues at coordinate 43,693,187 of NC_138781.1, forward strand.
CCGCGAACAGCGCGGTCCGTGCCGGGAGCGCTGCGAGCCCTTGGCCGCTCCCGCTCTGCCAGCGCCGTCCCGGGGGGACACGCGGGACCCTGAGGCGCCACAGTCCCCGCCGGCGGAACGGGCGCTGGAGCGGCAGGAAGCGGCGAGGACGTGGGGCACCGCCGGCTCCCGGGGAGTCCCGCCTGTGCCGCGGGAGTGAGGAACGCGGACCCCGCCCTCGCCCCTTGCTGTGAGGGTATCTGGGTGCTAACTTGTGTTTTGGGTCTTACAGTCTTGTAACGAGGTAATAACATCCCTGAGATTATCCAGGGGAATCTCGGCTTCCCGAATGTGCGTCAGGGAGATACTAAATATAATAGTCGAGTACATTTGACCCCGTTTTACCACCATCCTCAAACTCCTTTGCTACCGGCACTAATAATGAAATCTTAGCTGTCATTGCTCTAGGAGCACTAAAAAACTGAGCTAAGTGAAATGATGAAATAAACTTGCCCTTGGGTAAGTTTATAAAGATGTTGCAGAAAATAATAATGGAGACAGTGTTAAAAAGTTAATTTTTTTTTTTTTCATGAAGGCAAAAATCAAGGAAAATGTCATTTTTTGAATTTTCAAAACACTTAAAGGAGCAGGCCAGTGAAGTCATCGGCAGGAAAAAAATCAAGGTAGTAAATACTGAGGCTATTTAGAGTTTAAATATAAAGACTTTGGAATTTGTGTTGCAGTGAGTGGAGGGTGGCAAACGTTCTTAAGGAATAAAAAGAAAACCTAAAAGATTTGGAAAATGGTCTTGATTGGCAAAGAAGTGGTTAGCTTGGAAGCAGAAAGTGTCAGAGTATGTTAGCTGTTGCTAAAGAAACATGAAGGTTAATCTTACAGAAACTAAGAAAGGCCAGGGAAGGAGTTGAGATGGTTTGTGCTTAGCATGGGTAAGTGGAACTATGAGCCAGCAACTTTCCTTTAGTTTGCAACACAAAAGGGAAGATCTAACTCTAGCCGAGGAAGAAAATATTTTTTAAAAAGTGATCCAGACAATGTAATTGCATTAGTTTGCTTGGCATCAACAGTCTGCCTGGCTCTGGGATGGGACTTGGGAATGGTGGATGGGACAAAGGAAACTCTTTACCAAAGTTACTGGATAGGGTACACAGAGATTTTTTTTTAGGAAAAGAGAGCTGGAGACTTGACTGCTTTATGTTACCTCTAGTTGTTCTGAACTTTAAAGAAGCAATTGATGTTGCTGCTTGGGAAATACTTGCTCAGTGGGAGATGGACACTGGCAGGAAAGGAACACGGGGGTGTTGGGCTAAGGGTTTGAGTGAGGTAGGAGAGGTTCATATACTTCTTGAAGAATCCATCAGTCTTATGGCTGAATCAGTCTTTAAGGCCTATTGGCTCTTACGGGGCATTTCTCTCAGGTGCAGTGCTCAACATTCCACCTCTTCTGTGCCATTAAAATGCACCTGTGATGCCACAATGGCAATCACTGGCCCCTGCCTTCTATTACTATTCAGCAGTAGATACTAAAGCATTTCACTAAGTTCCATGATAATTATTACTCTTATTATATAGAGAGGGTATTTGAAGCATAGGGAGTAAGAGGTGAGAGGCATTATTAGAAATAAAGCACAGAAATTAAACTCAGCTTCTTGATCTTAAGCATGGTTTTGTGTGTGAAGGATTGTCATACATTCCTAGGCCCAAGTAAGTATGAAGATGTGAGCTGTGTTAAGTGACCTCAGAAAGAAGAAGAGGGTATAGATAGCTCAGCAGGTTTTCTAAGTGTAGTTTTTTCTAAAGGAATTTATGAAGGTATGCATAAAACAGCAATTAGGAGAATAGAACAGTAAATGAAAATTATGTAAACTTTCTAGAATTGGCAATATAATATTTTATGGAGTTCATCTTTCTGCCCTCCCCTCCTCCACACCTCAGCATGATCCTTTTAGGCTCCTTCAGACAGATTTGGAGTTACAGAGAAATAATTTTCTAGCTGACATTCTTTCCTTAGCATTTGCATTTCAAAATTTTTGTCAGTATTACTGGAAGAGAATAAAGGAACAGCATTAGGAGTCCTTTAGGTTAAAAAACTTGCAGGATTTAAGATGTCCTGTAGTAATTAAAGTTTATCTGTGTTTCATAACATGATGGCAGTGCAATGTCAGGCTTTTTGGTACAGTGTGACAGCAGCTCAGTTGATGGGTATTAAAATAGGTTCTTGTGCCTATACACACACACACACACACACACACGGAGTTTGTTGTTGCAAGATACAAATCTGTAATCTTAATTTAGGCTCTGCATTCATTTGGAAGAGAATCCAGTGACTTGGAATCCAAAGTTGTACAGCTTTTAAAATTAGGCAGTTTGTCTTTGCTCTCCCAAAACCACAACCACCACAAGAAAAATCCTGTTTGTGTGCTTGCCTTGACCTTGAAATGGTGTGGTGAGCAAGGCCAGTGTGGGCCCGCTGCTCTGCAGTGCCGAGGGATGGTAGCAGTAGTAGCACTGATCTTGCAGGACCTTTACTTGCTCCGAAGGCTCTTCAAGCAAAATGTGCACATAGCATTATATAAAGACAAGGTAATGAAAGCAATATTGTTTTATTATGTGCAGTGAAACACCTACCCTTTTTCATTTGGAATGAGGAAGGTTGAGTAAACAAAGTTACTCTATACTCATGTTGAGCTATTGAAAAACATAGAAATGCTAGAGCTTGGCCTTTGCAGTCCTTATGTTTGCAGAATTAAGACCTCTGTTAGGCAAGAATTCTAAACCAAATATAAATTGTTGGAAAGGTTGGAAAGGTGAGTCATGAAAGGACTCAGTGAAGGAGAAATGAAGTTTTGGAAGAGTTGGGTTTTATTGAAAGTCTTGCAGTTTTTCCGTGAAACTAATTTTCAGAAGATACTAGTAGTGAGTCACAGAGAGGCTGTGAGGTCAGCACTGGAACAGATGGTGAAATCTGAGGGGTAAATGAAAGAGCAGAGAAAACAGCTTTGTAGTTGTTGATGGGAGAGAATTCAAATTATGGGTGGAGGTTATGCTTCAATATATACAAAAATCTTGAAACTTGTGTCCTGACATGCAGATATTTTTGGTGTCAGGTACTGTGGTGGTATAAAGACAGGTGGTGAGGAAGAGTGCCATATCTGGGGGAACTGTGCTATCAGTTCAGAGAATTAATTTAAGGCTGATTTAGAGGAAGACTGACTATGTCACATCTACATTATCTGAAGTTTGTTTATCAAGTCTTCTGTCCCGCAGTTTAGCAGCTAATGATTCGACTTAATTTGTGTTTGCTGCAAGCTGGGTACTGTAAACACTGCCACAGAATTAAATGAAAAGTTTAATAAGAGCAATACATTGACAAATCAATATTTTTCTGTTTCAAGTGATTTCTGTGAACAGCCATGGAAGAATAAAAGGATTTGAAAGCTACATCCCAGAGAAATTTGTGTAGTTTTTGTTGCACAGAGAAATGCTGAAATTTCAAGAAACTGCTAAGCATGTCACTGTTGGCAGATTTAATTCTGCTTGCTCAGATGCTGTGATTGCAAGAAGATACACTATTCAGAGGAAACTTGGCAATGGAAGCTTTGGAAGTGTGTACTTGGTTAATGACAGAAAAGCAAAACGAGAAGAATTGTAAGTAAACCCTTCACACGCTTTAAATAAAAATGTTGGGAACATATTTCTTGCATTGTAGATATTTTCTTTGTATTTGTGTCTCATCTCTCAGTTGGTGTTATGTTGCAGCCTTAACTGCCTAGCTTCAGTGACAATGTAAGATAGAAGCAGACTTTTTTTGATAACACAATTGGATGCCTTCAGGAATTGATTCTGTGTTACTGTAAGGACTCAGATTGTTGTAGAGATCTCAAAAGAAACTGTACAGTATTTGATAACCTATTTTTTATACATGAGTTGTCTAAATAAAACCTGAAAAGGAAGAGTTACAGAAATTCCAGTAAACACCTTTTCATTTGCTGTATACCTAACTGGAAGAAGGTTTGATTTTTTTTTAATTGCCAGCAAATCTTGATTTGTTTTTTTTTTTTAACCTGCCTGAATTTGGACAAGTCTTATCAGTTTTATAGATAAATCCTTTGGGAATCTGAAGCCATAATGACAAAAAATCATTTTCAGAGTGTTCACATTCCTGTATGTGGGTTTGATGTTGGGTTTGTGGCTGGACTTCCTGTTTGTAGAACTGTGTTCGTCTACCTCGATACTTACACCACATGAAATTTAACTAGAAAAATCTTTGTTTTATTAAAAAAAAAAAAAAAAAAGTAAGGCTCACATTTAATCAATATGCCCTTCAGCCAGAAATACATAATTCCTTTAAATAGGGGAGTCTATTGGTCCTTTTTGGTAGACACATTAATGAGCACTTAGATGATTAAGGAGCTTTTTCTGATTCATTTGTGCCTCACTTTTGCTACTTACGGCCATGCATTATAGGCAATATTGCTTTAATAAGTGTGCAGCCAAGGCATAAATCTGTCAATTGTTTTCCTTCTATATCAATTTACATCTTTTCATCTCCTTAGATTAAGGTTAGGGTCCACTAAGCTCTTAGCTTTTTTCACATGGCTTAAAGGGTTTTGGCTCTCTCATAGCCTTAGCAACACTTTTCTTAAAAAAAAGTTCTTTAATGAAATACTTTGTTTAAATCAATAAACAATATTTTTCTTTTTTTTTTAATGTTAAGATAGTCTATCATGCAAATGGGGTGACAGGAACTACCTGAGCTTCTAAGACACTTCAGAATCAGCTGTTACCGAACTCATTCTTAGAATATTACCAGTATAGTGAAATGTGGGTCTTCACACAGTTGCTGCTATAGCACAACCTGCCAAACGTCAAAAACAAGGAACATGCCTTAAGCTTTTACGTGGCTATTTTTATTTTTTTATTGAGAATTTTGAGTGACTGCCTTGAACAACCATTCACTGCCTGCAGCATTTCATGCCTGCATTTTGTTAGGGTAGAGCCTGCGTGTGTCCTCTGCTGTCTTCAGGACAGAGACTGACTATCAAATGACATATTTTTGGTTTTATTTTAAATTTTTTTATCAGTCTCTTTTTGTGACCACAGTACAATAAAAACACACCAGTATTTAACCAGTCCAAGTGCTGTAAGATGTGCAGTGCTGTATTTAAGCCTTCCATCACGAGGGGGTGCTCGTCTATCACAGTTCATTCCTTCCATACCTCAAGCATGAATTAACGAGGGGATCCCCCCAGATTTCTACCTCTTATATACTAATGGATGACAAAAATACTGTCCCAGTTGAGCACAAAAACACAGGTAGCATAATGGTATAGAGTGGTATAGAATGGTAGCATAATGGTAGGATTTAGAAATGCTGGTTTCTTAAGGTGGTAAAATATGCTAGAAGTCACATACTCAGTGCTACTTTCAGATAATCTCATATGGAACCCTATGGGTTGCTGCTTATGTTATATATACTTTTTAATGAAAATTTACGTGGTTATGATTCTTACTTTTTAAAAAGAATTATCTTAATACAGCTCTGAAGGCACTTCAGTGGAAAAAAACCCCACAAACAACACAACTGTGACCTCAGCAGAATTAGAATTCTATTTTTATAGTTTCAGAGATGATCTAGAACATGCTGAGAGAAATATTATGTACAGTGTAAACTCAGACACAGATAATTTCCTGAAAATTGCTATAGTCTGAAGCACTCTGAAAGAGCATAGGAATAAATCATAGAAATACAAATTCCCAAGAAAAGTGACATATTGATACAGAAGCTGTTCAGGGATATCTTTTTCGATTTTCCATTAGTACAATGTCTACAGAATGAGTTATTGCAGAGACTAACAGTGGTTATCATGTAATTTCTAGCAAAACTTTTGTATGATTCTAGAAACAGTTTTAGGTTGTGCCTTGTATTTTGTTACCTCTCAAGGATCATACCTATTGTGAGTGAAGTGTTGTACACAGAGTTGCTTTAGCTGGGAAGGAGAGAGAGTTGATTATTTGGGGCATACCTCAAATTAACAGACTTATTTCACGTAAAACTCTCAGGGCTGCTCAGGCTAGCAGTGCCTGCTTCTCTAAGAGGTACATGCCAGCTTCATGCTCCTCTCCAGTTCTTTGTATGGATGGGATCAGGATTACTGACTTTCTGAGATCATACTAGATCAGTATCATATGGTTGACCTGCATGCTCTATAAACAATAAGGTTATGAAGTACCACAAGTGTAGTAGCATATGTAGGTCCCTTACTCTAACTCCCTCTTGAGTCTTGCGTTGTATGATACATTCCTTGCCTGTTGCTTTAACTTTCTAACTGTATTTTTTTTGTAAACTGTATTTTCTGGTGCAAGAATTTTTGTTGGATGATTCTCATCGAGTATGACAGAGTTAAATAACTCAGATAGAAGTCCCTGCAATTTACATGAAAGCAGCAGAGTAGAGAAAAAAAGAATGCCCTCATAGAGAGAAAGGTCAGAATCTGGGATGTTCTTCACTATAAGCAAAGTTTCTCATGTACTAAACCATCTATACAGGAGAGAGATTATCAATTTCCCCCCTTCTTTTGGAAGAAACTAGAATCAGAATTTAAATCTTAGACCCTAAAGTCAGTTAAGCACAAGAGATACATCTGTACAAAGCAAGATTCTTAGTTCCAGTTTACACAGAATGTCTTGGTTTGTGGGTTATTTGATATTTATTTGTTCCTGCACATTATGGACCTAAAGCTACCCAAACCAGAAAACTTGGTTTGTATAAAGAAAGTAGCAGGATTGTACCAGCATTTTTACAACTAAATAGTATTCTTGTGGTCACTTCTATGCTAGTCCCCATGAGTATATTATGAGTTAATTATAACAGGTAATTATGGTTGAAGACAAAGTCTTTTACCGGAGAGATTGAAGTTCAGCAGTAGTCTTGAAGGACAGTGCCATCACTTAAAGAAAATTAATGTCCTAATCTATTGTGCCAAGGGAAGCTCTGGGTTAAGTGTCACTGATTCATAACCATGTATGGGCAAGCAGCTGAAGTACACAGTAGGCAATAGGGACTTGCAGTTCATAAATATTCACAAGGCATTTACGTGTCCCTGTGGTGGAAAGGACATGCTGCCGAGTGCCAAACTCCCTGGGCCACTCCACTGTGTGGTAGCTGTGGGGTGTCAGCTCAACTTCTGCATCTGACTTGCATTATAGCTTTAATCCAGACTCATGCTAGGATTCCTTGGAAACTGTGTGCTTAGCTGAATAATTTATCATGTGACTTTCAATTATTTATGACTTCTTATAACAAATGATATAAAATCTAAAGGTGGAAGAGATTTGTAACTTATGAATATCCAAGTGACCATCAGCAGATTGCTGTGTTGTCAAATCCCTGTGTTTGCTGCCTCTCTGCTTCTCTGAAGGAATTCCAAGCGAATGGTCATTTGATGCTGAATTGATCAAAACAGTAACAAATTACTCCCTGCACATTCATCTAATTACATTGCTTTCCTTTATTCTTCTCCTTCATTTTATAATAATTACTAGAAATTAAAACTGGAATTTATTAGGACATTTTAGATTTGTGAACAGATATTTATTATCTGCTTGAAAACTGATCAAAAGTGCATTTCCTGTAGGACCTTCCTGATTGTAGCTTACTTTTAAGTTTTTCTTAAAGAACCATTTTTGGCTTGGTTCAGCTGTGTGTGCCTCTGCTTCATGGTGCTTCGTGACACACAGCTACCGTGTGTGTCAGCAGAACTGCCATGCTTGCTGAGGAGTACGGTCATGCTTGGCCCAAATAAGAGACCATGAAAGCATACCTTGTGGATTTAGTGATAACAGTTTGAGAAGTGAGCCTTCATGAGCTTTCCACTTGAGTGGCCAAGCATGACTTTTGTATTCTGTGAGCAGTGTTACAGAATTCAAGGCCTAGAGCTAAGTGTCTAAGCAATTTCCTTGCTGAAGCCTCTGTGAGAGTGGCTGATGCTCTCATGCTTCAGTTAAGAGTACACCTGCAGTGGAGGTTGCCAGGGAGTGAAACTGTGAATGTTTTGCTTTAAGTTTTAGCAGGCAGTCCCAGCTATGGCCACAATGGTTTCAGATAGTTTCTAGTGCAGGCCAATATGATCCTGATTCAAAGACAAATTTGATAACCTCGGGTTCACCCAAAGCAGATTTCACTGCAGACCATGTGGGAAGGTGCTTTAGTCTCTACCTCCTGCATCCCTGTCAGTGCCCAGCTTTTCCTGCAGCCCAGCATGTCACAGTCGGGTTCCTCCAGCTCAATGTAAGAAAGTTTAGGAAGTTCCTATGTTGGATAAGGCTCTAGTAGGGGCTGCAGGGTAGCTTGGCATTGGAGCAGAGATGTAAGATTTTACCCTGCCCATGCTGGTGATGGATTTGGCAATTTAAAGTCACAGCCATGCTGCAGTCCTTTGCACAGGCAATTACTGTATTAAAATTTCTAGTTACCTCATAATCAAAAGCATAAACCTCAGCATTCTGTGTCTTCTTTGGAATCAAAAGATCCACACTGGAACAGGTCAAGACCCTTCATTCGGCTTGTGTAACACAGGTGTCTGTGAAACCCTCCACAGCGATGTCTGATACAACTTTTACATCTCCTAAGTCACCTTTATCAGCTCTGGTGGTATTGTTATTGGTTTTTCTTTTTTCTTTTTTTACTGCTCCCCTTTTGATACACCTTTCTTAAACTAAGTAGCCTACTTTCTCATTTTCACTGGGATTTGTCCATTTGACCGGGGAGGATTCTAACTAGGTCTTTAACGTGTGTAAGTGGGAGGCAGCACGCCTTAAAGGAAATACTGCTTGGTTTTACAATAAATCTCATCCCCCACAGAGCCAAGCTCCCAGGAGCTCCGTGCTGCAGCACTCATCACATTCTGATTAGACGTGCAGGCAGTGAGCAGTGCTGGTGGCTGAGTTCATTGTTTTGAGAATTGTTTACGAGTAACGTTTCCAACATTGGGTGGAGATCTGTACTTAAGGCATTACTGGTGAATTACCTTTCTTTGAGGTGCCCAGGGGAGACAGAATTTGATGATTTTGTAATTAAGCAAATACCTTGAGATCACTTCTGTCTCATTTTGCTGAAATTGATGTTTAGTTTTCATGCATTTGTAAGCTAGCCTTAGTAAGAAAATGGGGAGAGGTGCAGTATTATTACTTTAGGTTGAACTGTGGCCACCTGCCTCAAAGATACTGTAGGTGTTTGAAATACTTGAATATGCCTGTCTACTGTATCTTCTTATGGGCTACCCGTGTTGGCAAGGTGTTTCCTCTTAAGTCTGCATCAGGGTGGTTTGAACTTCTTCCATGCGGAGTAAGCCTCCACTTATTTGTTGCATTCAGTACATTGTAATGAGAAAAATGCTGCAGTGAGTGGAATAAATTCTGGATTTGCTGGACAATGTTTTTCCCTATCTTTTTTTTCTGTTTTGTTTTGTTTTATTTTGTTGTTGTGCTTGTGTGACTTACTAGTAACTGTAATTCCTAGTTGTTGGTTCTCTTACATCCACAGTGTGCCCTTCACGTGTTCTGAAACAATTTTTCAATGTTGCTGGGTAGTTGCTTAATTTTTTAATTGCATGTGTTTCACTGATTGTTAAGAGCAGAGTATCACACTCAGGAGGGCTTAAAAGTATTAAACGATTTTTATCTAACAATGGATGTTATATGCAATTAATTTCCTCAGCATTGCTTGATTCCCATTGCCTTTGATTATAGACTATTTTAGTAACATGCTTTTGTAAAGTTATAAACCATAAACCATGCTTTTATCTTTTTCTACACTCCTTTCTTTTTTTTTTTTTTTTTTAGTATCGTAGATACTTGAATGCATATCAGAAATAAACACTGAAGGAGATTCCTGAAGGAAAGAGACATGTAGGGAGAGTGAATTTTCTCATTAAAGTTGCAGCAATTACTGTTTAAATTACTTTTGGGAGTTAATTCCACTGAAGAGACAATACTGTTGACATAAATATCCTTGCAACAGTGAATAATTCTGCTTACAAATATATTTAAATTCAGAAGAGAACCAATTAAATTTGTCATTAACAAGTGTTTTAGTTGAATTTCTTTGGAATGCATTCTTATTGCAACTTTTAATACATCTGGTTTCCTTTCACAACTCTTGTTCAAAATAGTCTGTTTTCTATGAACTGATGAATATAGATCAGGTGATATGAAGGTCTTTCTTCAAAATTTCAAAGATCAGGTGATATGAAGGTCTTTCTTCAAAATTTCAAATTGCAATTAAATTAAAAATTCAAACTAATTCCTACAGAAGGAATTTTCTTTTTGGTAGATGCTCTAGCCCAAGGCTGCAGGTAGAAGAGTTATAACATGGTAATTATGAGATGCTTAATCGTATTAAAAAGCTTGAAGACAAAATGCTGCATTCAGTCTTTAGTTCTGTAATGGTGTCTCCTCTTGTTTGAAAGGGAATGTTAATTAGCAGAGAGCAGTTAGCTGTAAAGTATATTAAGTCTGTGTAATGAAATCACAATGGAGAAATGCCTGGTTTAGAAGATTCGTTTTTTGATGGAAGTCTTCAAAGATACAGAGAATAAACAAATTATTTAGTCTTTGTCATATTCCTCAAAAATCCCATTTAGGCTAGGGGCAGCACGATGCTTCATTGCATTCTTAAGCAAGACTGGGCTGTAGGAAAAAGGTTGGATGAACAGTAGAGGGGGATAATGCAACATGAAACCACAAGGCATTGCTAAATATAAGTACACAGGTATTAGTCAGTATCTCATAACAATTTTTAGTAATTTTCCTGTTAAGACACAAATTTCTTCACTTCAATCACAGTCTATTAGTATTTGATTTAGAGCTGAAACATATGAGTAGACTATAAACGTATTTATGATTTTATTTTTCCATTTCTCTCTAGGAAAAAGGTTCTAATTTCAAAAATATGTCTTTAGAGGAAAATTCATCCTTTATTAATCAATGCTTACTTTTATTCTGTCATTTTTAATCAATGTAGATGGCAACCCAAAATATCCCAAAGAATTATTCACAATAAATGCATGTTAATATCTAAATAAATAATTTCATTTAATCACTTGTTCAATTCTGTGGAAGATAACACAATTGCTCTGCTTTGCTTTATAATTACTGATTTTTTCCAAAGTTGGCACATGTGGCTGACCAAATTTATTTAAATGATGCCCCTTTGTATATACTAGAGTTTGCTCAGTGCAGAGGAAAATGATACAAACTGTTTTCCTTAAAGCTAACTTATTTCAACAGTATTCTTTTTCATGTTCCAGAAAATATATTCTACTTTTTTTGGGGTACTAATTAGGAACTGATAATTTTCAAATAACCATAAACTGTTTTCACTGTGAGCTGCCCTGTTCAGTGTTAGTGCATATGTTAGAGCATTTGAAAGTTTGGCATCTTGAAAAATATTTGTAAGTGCTATAATTGTGACTTGCTGATGGAAATGGAAAGTGAATCATCCATTTCACTTGCAAATTTAAGAAATCTCATCGCCATTCAAAGACATTAAAGCAAGGTTAAATTAGTTAAAGTGGTTATTCAGAAAATGAAATTATATTTAATCCATCTGCCGATATTACAGTGCTCATATAGCGATTGAATTCATAGTGATTAGCTCAGGGATTAGTTCTCAGTGTCTGTGAATGTTCATGAACAGTGTGAATAAGTTGTTTGGAGAACAGAAAAAACAAGTTGCTGATAACTGTTCTGGCATTACTAGTAAGTCAATAATGTCCAGGGGGATGATGAAAAAAGTGCAGTATTTGATTTAAGAAGCTGTGCAGCGATACTTAGGATTGAAAAGGGGTTATGGCTTGACTAATAAATTCGTAGTGGGCGTGGGAACCCAAGATTTGATTTTAGAAGTTACATAGTCCTACTTGGGTCTGAAATGCTTTGGATAGTGAGTAAGTTTGTGTATGTAAGGAGGAATACCAAACAGCATTCACTGTTTGCTTTTCACTGGAAGTGTGGTAATCCTCTTGATTTTCCCACAGAAATCAAGTGCTCTTAATTTACTGTGTCTCTTTCCTTAGATAAACCCAAGTATTCTTCTAGGTAGGACTGATTTGTGTATGCTGACTTTTTGTATTTCATGGTTGCACCAGCTTCCTCTTTCTCTAACAGATAGATGAATGTCTTTAAATTATCTGACCATGCAGACATTGATGTTCCAAATATGATGGATAAAATGTAAAGAATGGCTATCTGAATTTTTGTTGCTAAGCTGTAAACTGCAGGAAAGAAGGAGCAGTAATGGTGGGTGACTTTACCTTGTCTGTAGGTGCCTTTGTTACCAAATTTCCCAGACCGTTTCCATAGTGCAGGAGCTTTGTACAAACTTTCTGCATGAAGGTTGTCACATCTTCTTCATTTTGGTCCCCATTTGAAGTGCTGTACCTTCTCTGCTTGCCATTTGATGAATAGAAGGCATCACTAATTAGACAGGCACTCCTTTAATTTTATTGTTTGTGACCAGTTTCAGATCCAGTTACAGACCCAGTAAGAGGTGATGCATTTTTACAGAATTGCACCTGATCCTTGTACTGAGGAGTTATCAGGGTGAAGTGATAGTCCTACAAAGGTCAGCATGGGTAGAAATACAGCACATGGTTATGGGTTATGGGTTACAACTCTCCATATTGGCAACTCAAAACCTAAATGAAATTTTAATTAACTGCAGTTAACTGAAAACCTGCCTGTGTAAAATGAAGTTTGAGTTTAATTAAAAACTTCAAATTTTGATAATATATTCCCAGATCACAATTTTTCTGCTATTTTATCAGACCTATTTATTCTTGACATTAAAGAGTTCTTTTACTTCCTTCTCAGCAAGCAAATGTACCTAGACAATAATTCATGTTGCAGTTTATTCAATAAGCAGAATGCATTTTGAGAAATACTGCCTTTTAAGAATTGCATCTGATCCAATAAACCAAATTATATAACAGCAAAGTATGTCACCGATGTAAACAAATACCAGATGGGTTGTAAAACATTCAATTTTAGATCACTGCAAATAGACTGAGATAAACACTGCTCTGGTGTATTGTCAGTCATTAGTAAAGCTCAAAAAGGGATTCCCTCTGCGTGCCCATATTCTGGAGGGTTCCACTTCATGTTTGTTTTTCTCTTGCTTTGAGTCTCGCTCTCTTTAGCCCCCCTTGCTACCTGTTATTGTGCTTTCAGACCCAATGTACCAACTTGGCTGCTTTTCAAAGTGTGACAACACAAGCCAGCAAGATTTTGCTAATGAAAATCAGAAGGTGTTCCAGAGAAAGCATTCCCAGGGAAGGGGTGTGGGCCGGTTGAGCCTGTGGAGGCTGGGATGTTGCTTTCTGTATTTTGGGGAGTGGGCTCATCTCTCGTGTCATTTTCCAACCCTGAAGGGATGGATGTTGTTACCTATCCCAGACCCAGCTTCCTCCAGGGTGGATGTACATGGTGACAGTTGGATTTTTTCACTCTTCAAATATGAATGCTTTCACTACAAGACTCTTTCAGTTGTCGTCAGTTCAAGATAAAATTCGAAGTGTGTTTCTATTATTGATTGAATGCAAGGCTGAAGTTCTTTTCCACACAGTTAAAATCTGGAGGCTGCTGTTCTGTATTTAAGATATCTGCTAGCACTTCTATAATAAGGTTTTCTAATTGTGTGTTCATTGACATTTTATCTTTAGATACATGGTCTAGTGGTGGACTTGGCAGTGTGAGGTTTGTGGTTGGATTTGATGATCTTAAAGGTCATTTCCAATCTAAACAATTCTATGATCTGCTTATGTGTCTGTATTTTACACTAAGTGAAATCTATAATAATATTTAAATTTAAATTAGCATATCTCATTCAGCATTATATCAGAAGGGGTAGTTAAGTATTGTATTTGGAAGATATCCACATTTTAGTGGGTTTACCTGGTTTTCCGTATTGCCACCTAGATCTCTATTTTCTCTGTTCATACAGTAAATCTGAGATTTATTAGTTCATGCAAACAGCTTTAGACCTTTTAAATCCCGCTTAATACTTGAACCTAAGTAGCAGAAAATACAGAGGCAGATTTTTTGAGAAAACTTGACTTTCAGGTGGATCTGTATACTCCAGATGGAGTCTTGATAAAATCTTAACAAGAGAGGCTATTATTCCCAATATCCAGAATAAACATTCATGTAATGCTCTTCAAAAGGTTTGTTTAAAATAATTCAGTTTACAAAAATTAGTTAAGTAACACAATGCAGGCAGATTTTCAGCAGATGATCTGCAAGTACCATGTCTGAATTATGAGCAATGATGGGTCATTCTTTATTATAAGCTAACCATAAAATGCAGGTTGGATCATAGAAACAGAAACACTTTGTCTCCTTCAAAATGTAGAGCTGGATTTTATTGGTAGAGAGGAGATGCAGTCAGCATGGTTTAGCTAAGAAAGGTTTGTTGTTTTCTTATCATTACTAACCTTTTATTTGTGGGTCTATCAGCCTATTTGACATCCCCAGGGATGCCAAATTTGAGTTATCTTAGGAACTGTATAAATCACAGAATGTGCCTATTTTAGCTGCCTGTTTGGATAGAATTTACTTGTGTAAATACTGAAATAGGGTAGGGTGAATTTAAGCACTCTTTAGGTGTTTTATGTATTGAAAAGTATAGTTAATTTCTATAGATGAATTTCTATCTAGGCCAAAGACTTTTATCTTCCTTGTTTTTCTTCTAAAGTTAACAGAAAAGAGCCACTTCAGATCTGGAGACTTCTCTGTTTTCTCTGTGAGGCTTCTGAGAATCTGACATAACTTTTGTCAATACTTAGTTAACACAGAGGTTTTTTTAGTACATAGTTTGAATTTTTAAGTGTATTTGCTAAGATATTATCAAAAGCTTTGCAGAAAGTGTGAAGTCTAGTTACGTTTTTCATATTTAATGCAGTAAAATCAAACCTTATCTACATACAGACACAGTACACACATATACCAGAGACATGCAGATGTTCCTGATCTTGATTGCATACAAAAGTTTTCTTTCTAGAAGCAAACATCTTCCAGCTGTGGGTATGAATTAGAATTGTGTTGCAGAAAACCAATGCCTTATTTACAAAAAGTATATTTTCTTATTTCTTCTTCTGGGAATTAATTTAAATATGAAAAACACCTGTCATCTTGTCTGACAGCTGATGACAGCATTAAGATCACTGAGTGACTAAGCTGACAAGCTATCCCTGCACATCAAAACATCAGGCTTTTATTGCTGTCTTGGGTATACAAGAAACTTGTATTAAGTGGTCTTTAACAAGGACTCATCCTGTTTGTCAGTTCTGTGACATGATTTTTATGAAGGAAGGAGTAATGACCCACGTCAGCTGAAGATGAGGAGATTGCAGTAGGTATTGCCTGTCTGCATTCCATGAAGCTTGTCTGCAGAGATGCAAACAGATCAAAGAGCATGTTTTTTTCATCACAATTCCTGATGGGGATTAGGCAAGTTTATATGAAAATTCATACATTGCTAGTCAGAAACAGATTGTTCAGATTTAGGAAAAAGTTTTCTCATGAAGAAACACAGCTTTTTTTCCCCCTAAGATAATGTGAATTATTGTAGTTTTATCACTGTCATGTTTAACTCCTGTAGCGTTACAACCATGCTCAATTGAATGGGGAAATTACCAAAAGCACTGTGGAAGTGTCCCTTCAATCTGAAACTTGCCTTTCATGTATTCAAAAGTTTGGGGAAATTCATCACTTTGTTTCAGTAAAAACCATTATATTCTCTAATAGTCTTTGATATCTCCTTCAGAAAATAATTATGATCTCTTTTTCAGTGACTGGTGAAGTAAATTGAAATGGAATGTGTTGTGTTGTCTTTTCTCAACTTTTAATCAGGAAGATCTTGGCAAAATATGCTTTGTTATAGTGCCCTGCACTGAGGGTTTTTTCCAGGTCAAGTTAACAGTAAACTGCCCTATTCCAACTTCTGTATAGAGATAATTCTGAACTACAAATTCTCCTATGGCACATTCATGTATTAAGGTTGAAGAATATGAAGAATCCCTACATTTTTCCCGCCTTTTCCAGGGGATTTAGGGTCTCCCTAAATAAACGTTAAATACTAAAGGATTAGAATTCATTGCAACAGTATAATTAGTTTCCAGCCCCAAATCTAGATTTGTACTGTTCACTTATGTGCTCAGGTGAAGGACAGGCTGATCTTTAGAAAAAAAAAATGGACAGCCTGAGTTTATCACCGGAAAAACAGCCACAGAAATATTATTCTCTGTGATTTTTCTCATGCCTCCTTGGAGAGACTTGGGCAGAAGCTGCAAATTCAGTTTCTTGCTACTCCTTATTTCATGTATGAGTCTTGACCCTATGCTCTGAATGGGTTTGAAATCACTTAGATTTAATTTTTTATTTATGTTTGTTATTACGCAGTAATCCATGGCACTGAAAACATGTTATAAAGAAAACAGTGCAGTAGGTAATTAGTGGGAGAAATATTTCAAAACAGTATTTTTAATATGTTTCTTAGTATATATGGCGACGAGCATATTTGTTTGATTTTTAATGCATTCTCTTTGTTTACCCGTATTTGCCTCATCATTTGATGTTGCCAATATTTGGTCAATGTTACTATTTTTCATATAAGGAAATTTTGATGGGGTTTTGAATGTTACGTATTTTTATATTTTTCTGGTTTTATTAATATAAATATTTCTCTTTTTTTTCCTCTAGAAAGGTCCTAAAGGAAATCTCTGTTGGAAACCTAAAGCCTAATGAAACAGTTGAAGCAAATCTGGAAGCACAACTACTTTCTAAATTAGACCATCCAGCCATTGTCAAATTTTATGCAAGCTTTGTGGAGCGAGATAGTTTCTGCATTATCACTGAATATTGTGAGGTGAGACTGAAGAAATTTGACAGAGTGTGTGTATTAAAATGGGGTCTTCTAAGAAGCCATTTTATAAAATGTTTTAGTTTGAACTTTAGTCTTTATTTGTTGCTTGTGGCAGCACCTTCTACTTGTTAGGTGTGTTCCTTTCAGATAAGGAGTGTTATCTGCTCCTGTGAGACTCACAGATGAACAAACCACTGAAGAAGAAATAGGTAATTTTAAGTGCAAGTTCATTTGGTATTACAAGTGTTACAAGAAAGGCTTAAATGCAGACACACTGCTGGATCTGTGGGAGAACTCAGAAAGGCTGGACCACTTGTGTGCTACTGATAGGTGAGAGAGATTGAGATTGGGGGTGTGGGGGCACGGTATAAAATCTGGTATAAATGAGGAAGGGAAAACTCACTTGTGATTTGGAGATAATTACAAGAAGCTTAAGCCTGATCATATGGGTGATGAGTTTGGCAGCAGCATTGCCTTTATAAAATGAAAACCAGTGTGAGTCAAAGACCAGAGTGTAGTGGATATAACAAATATTAAATCAGGATATAGTTACCATTCATTTTTTGACTCCAGCATTTGGTTTAAGAACATACTGCTGAAATCTGTCTTAAAGCTTTCAAATAAGAATTTAAACATATTTAAGCCAGTTTTTAGTAGTTTATATTAAACAAGTGCCTACTTTGTATTAAATATAGATGTGCTCTTTCAAAAAAATCTGTCATACATAAAGTGATCTTTTAATGAAACTGTGAAGCAAACTCTTTAGTTGTGCTCTGCTAGACATGCTGAAATGCTTTGGAAGATAATGAACTTAGACTACTGGGTTACCTGTCCACAAATCAGATTTGATTTAACTAATCAAATTTCTTCAAGAATGTAGCTTTCATGGGAATAATTAAACAAGTACCATTCCTGTCAGTTATTTCTTCCTTAGAAGCTTTATTTGATGACAGTAAAATGCATATTTTTTGCTGTGATATTTAAAAATTAAATCTGAAATGTTCAATTCTGTGATACAATCTGAGTATTTGTTCATATACTGTTTTAACACCCATGCAGGAGCTTTTTGTACCATTCCCTGAATGTCTGACAGCTGGGGTTTGAAAATATTGTCAAATCTTCAAGGAAATCCAGAGCTCAGAACTGAAGGATTATTCTGATCTAGTCCAGCCATTACCATGCACTCATAATTTTCTCTCTACTAGCAGTTCAAAGTGGCCCAATACCAGATCAGTTAAACATGTAGGAATAAAGGAACCTGTTTCAGCAGCACTATAGCATCTTTTATCTATCCACTGCTTTTTACTCTCTTTTGAAAAAATTTTTGTTCATTTGGCATAAAGTTATAGGTGAATAAAAGAATAAAATGATAGTAATCGCAAGCATGACTCCTTGGAGTTTTAGGGTTTTTTATGCAGGCGGTATTAACTACCCTGCATGAAAATGTTTTGATACAGAGTTACCCTATGATCTGGGAGTCACATCCTCAAACAATGTATTAGAGCAAGGCAAATGAAGGAAGAGGAAATGGGTTCACTGGTTATGCACTGAATCTTTTCAGTTTTGAATCTGCTAGGTGAGGTCAGGATGATACTTGGCCCAATAGGATGTGCTGCTGACTTTTTCCCAAAGGACACGTTCTGTGGTAGCGTTGCATTTAAGCCATTACAATATATTTCATCGACTATTCAGACAAGTACAAAGCAAAGTTGCACACATTGCTATACAGTTTCTTTTCTGTTTTAAGGGGAGTATTTCCAGATAAATACTTTTGTATTTACTTATTTATAACCCGCCTTTGTATGTGGTGGGATTTGGGTCTTTTGACCTAAAAGATGCCTGTTTAAATCATGCATAAATTGAGAACGAGAAAAATGTAGTGCTACCTGATCCTTGTTTGGAGGTCTAGTACATTCAGTTTTTCATGCATAGAATAATTACCAGATTGGCAGTAATTGGTACTCTTGGGCAGACTCAAAACAAAGAGCACACATTAAGTTGGCATGGGAACGGAACTACCCCCCTGAGCTTTATTCTGTTTTCTCCAAAGTACTGTGACTTATTCATTAGCCACGGTGCTTTGTTCATTCTTGCATGAGTAGCATAGAGGGAGCCTCCAGTGCAGCTGCCCTGTGCTATACCTTCTCCTGTGAAAGAAAAACAGAGAGCATTGATCTCCGTTGCTCAGCTTGACATCTTTTATTACAACTAAATTTAATCAAACTTATAGAAAATAAGTATATGTGTTCTGTTTTATCGTACTTGTTGAGCTTCTTAGACACTTTCCTCAGTTCAAGATCTTGTGGGTAATATAAACATTATCAACTAACACTGATTTCAAACAAAGATGCCTTAATGAACCTTGGATTTCATTTTGTGATATAAATTGGACTTCAATAAAATACAGTTTTTACAAGGCAGTTACTTTAAAAGTGATATCATTGTAATATTTTATAAGGCAGAACTGGTTGTACGTTCCCCCAGACAATTATTTATGTCTCTTGACTGCGGTCTCAGCTGTGGTGTGAGTACACATATGCTAAGGAAATCTGAGCAAAAGGAATAACTAAAGCAGTCAATGCCTGTTCACGTTATCAGCTCTAGATGCTAAGCTGTTTTAAATAATTTACTGGTGTGTTTGATAGTCTTGATATTTAAACAGAAACTGCAGCTTGGAAACTCCATATGCACCTAATTTGTTAAATTGTTGAATTCCTCATGAATTTCATTATACTGACCTTGCAAAATGCTAAATTGGGTCGACAAATTTTTTCAGAGTTTCACAGCAGCAGTATTTCAGCAATCTTTTATGATGTGTTTTTGTTTTCCTTTTTTTAGACTCAAAGTTAAATTAATTGTAGGATATTGAGACCACTCTTCCCTTCCTGAAGGTAAAAACTATGCAGTTATGTGAGGGCACATGTAGTGCTTTATTCAGCTTCTTTTGTTCTCCTTAGACCTCTTGCAGGAATTGTCCCTCAGCTTCAGAGTATTCACTGCCCTAACTCTGTAGGTCCTGCACTTACTTTTCTTTGCATTTTTCATGGCAATGTCTTATTGTGAGAGGGCACACATTGGGACAGGGAGAAATGGTGTTTGGAGCCTGCTGCACTTCATCTGTCCTCACCTGGATAGTACACAGTCCCTTGAGGCCAGCAGCCAGCTGACACATTTGAGCACCCCCTCAGTCCTGGGCTCTGGATGGTCTGGGGCATCTGTCTGGAACAGTTTATTTTATAATAATGACTCACTGTTTTTGAGGTGCATGAGTAGATTCAGGCACAGCCCATCTGGTTGCCATGCAATGGAGTACCCAGCACCAATTTTTCTTTCCTTCCTCTTCTCTGCTGCAAGCAACCAGGGGGAAGCTGCTGAACATTTGGAGTTGCAAAAGGGAAGCAGCTGCGGAGAGTTCCAAGTTCCCAGAAGAGCTTCTCTCTGGGCTGCAGCAGGGCAGCAGATGGAGAGCTGAACCCATATTCCCTTCCCTAGTGAATGAGATGATTCAGACATTTCAATTAAAAAATTGCAGGACATTGTCAGGGAACATTTTTGATAGATGACAAAACAGTTTTGCTTTGTTTTAACACACTGACTTCTGAATGTTGTAACTTAGAATAAGAAAGGCCATAGAAATTACTGTAAACTCATGTCAGAAGCACATGATATAGATCTGCAAGGACAGAATCTGCTTATTTTGTAGCAGCAGTATGAGGCACTGTGGTGTTTGGAACAGAAAAACAAGAAATGCTGAAGACATCATAAAATGGTGAGAGTCAACAGTGCAGAGGAATAAAGGGTTGATGATGGAAAATGATACTGGTTCAGTCGTACAGGTGAAATAGTTTCTTGTATATGGCACATAAATCTTCTGATTTTATGTAGAATGTACAATGTAAAAGTAACGATTTATGGCAAATAAGCTCTCCTGATGTAAGGTAATCAGTCACTAGACTGTAGTCAGACTCACAGTCCCTTTGCTCTGGGGTTAGTTACCTCAACACATTGCTTACCATTAATATGTGTGCATTCTTGTAGACAAAATGAATTTATTTTATAAACTGGATAAACAATCAGCTGACCACCATCTGTGTATTTTTGAGCAAAAAGAATGGTTTTCCTGGAAGTCTCCTCAAAATCCTCTTTCATCACGTTGTTGTGCAACTGATATTTCCAGCTATCTGGATTACAGTTTTCAAGTAGTCTTTTTCTGGAAATATTTTCTATTTTATTGGCACTCTCTGCTGTGTGTCCATTCTACATTGTTCCATTCCTAGTGCTCCTTCAAGATCAATTGTTATTTTAATGGAGTATCACAATAACACATGCTACATATTCTTGAGGCTTTAAGTCTGCTTTGTTTCTGGCAAAAGTGAGTTTGAAAGAGGGCAAAGTATCATAATTAAAGAGACAGTATTTTAATTCTTAAGAGAACAACATGGTTTCTTTGATGCTGACATGGTTATTATAACATAATAAAAGAGTGTCTCTTGACTGTGCAATGTTTGACTGGAGTGGAAATGCTTTTCTTAAATTCATGAACTTATTTAGACCAATTGGGACAGATTAATTTTACTTACCTGGGTGTCTATATATTAGCCAGTCAATGTAGGCCCTCATCATAAATCTTTGCAGGGAAATAGTGTTTCTACAACATGATCCATCCCTTCTAAGGCAGGCAACTGGATGGCAGAGATAATTGCACTATACAGGTGTGTGTTCCTTTGTGTTGACTGTAAAGTTTGAGGGTGACCAGCTCAGATGCTGAAGTCGGGTGACATGAAGTAAGAGCAGTTGAAAACTTTGCTGATCTTGTGTAACACTAAGAGAAAACTATGAAGCCAGACTGGTTAACACCATTTTGATCCTCACTCGTGTATGCTTTTGGTGCTGGCAGAGTTCAGAATTCACATGCATATGTTGATTTTACAGACCTACATGATAGGATGCCTGAAGGTCTAAGGAAGTGGGGTCCTGTACTATGATGAGGGACATAGCATTTTGAAAACTTACTTTAATTGTACAAATATATTGTGATATTTTTCAGGGTGGAGATCTAGACTTTAAAATTCAAGAGTACAAAGATTCTGGGAAGATGTTCACTCAAAGTCAAGTAATAGACTGGTTTATACAGTTGTTACTCGGAGTCGACTATATGCATAGGGTACAGTCATTTGATATGAGAACATTTAGCTTGGGAGGGGAGTGAATGGACTTACTGACTAGTTGGAGGTACTCAAACAGAAATGAAAGTTCTGTTCACCAAACTATTGTAGTTAGTATATGTCAGATACCTCAAGTGTAATTAATTACCTATCCTGCAGGAACATTGTACATTCTATCTTTTAGCATGACAATGGTAGATGTCTTCCAGCATTAGACACACTTTTTTAAAAGAGCCAAATGGAGTATGGAGCACAGTAGAAATAGTTCAATATTGTTAGAAGAAAATGGATTAAAATGTTAAAACTAAGTCATCTTTTTAAAGGGGAGTCAAGAAGCATGCCCTGCACGTATTTACTGTGAAGCATCCAATAGATAGGCTTGATGGACTCCCAGTAAAATCAGTGGAGTTACATACATGCATTCTTTGAAAAGAGACAGCACTTTTAACAGCACATCAAAGATTAACTTAAAAAATTACTGCAGGTTGTCCAGATATGAGGAGATCACACATGATTGGAGCAGGGGTAGTGTATATAAATGGTTGCCTACCTCATCATCTCCATGAGTGTAGCTCTTGTCTGCAGTGTGATTTGGCAGGCTGACTGCAGTGATGGAAAGATTTCCCTTGCTGCCAGTGTGCTGGACATGTACAGTGCTTGTCTGGTCCCTTTTCTGCATCATCCTTTGTTTGCCTGAATTTTAGGTGAAACCGAGCAGTAGGTAGAGAAGTCACCTGTTATGAAGAACAACCGTTCCTGAGCTGACCTGAAGTTAAGTGTGTGGGATGTGTTTGACCTAAACTAATGGATGCCTAATGAGTTTTTTCAACTGTCAGACTGTGAGGGAAAAGGGCAGAGTGAATTGCTGTCCAAGATGCAAGGGCATTTTTGTTCCTAAATGCCAATTTATTTAGGACTTGTACATGAAATGCTGCCCTTCCAGTGATGGGAGGACATGAAGAGAACTCTCTTGGGATGCTTTGCCTCTTCAGCATTCACCTCAGACCAAAAGGACAGAGGGAGATGGAAATAAAAATCCTGACATCTTGAACTTCAATTTAACAACTTATCATTAAAAGTTTCGGTACCCTGGAAAGTCCCCTTTTGGAGAAATCCTTACTTTAACATATGTGTTTAGAAGATGCTTTGTGCAGAATAATGCAGAATAATAATATAAACATTGCATTTGGACTCATGGTCATTGTAGGCCCCTTCCAACTGAACTATTTTATTTTATGCTATGAGTTATTCTTTTTGTCTTTCATTTTCTGTATTTCCTTATGCCTCTTTTATCTCTCGTTTTTCCCATGTGTCCCTCTTTTCTACTCTTCTCTCCATTTTACTTATCTTCTACTTGTTCTCAAACAAATCTTTAAAATCAAATAGGATCCTAAAAATAAACTTAATTTGGTAAATAGGTATATAAAATTTGGTTTCCTGAGAAGTCAGTTAATTCTTCATTTAAAGCAATTTGATTTTCCAAACATCATTGCATTTTGTCCTTTTCAATCATAGCTAATAGTACCTCTCCAGACACTTACAAATAACGTGATGGTTTTATTTTTTATATATTTATTTGTATTTTATGTTATTTGGTTGTATGTACATTACAAAATTTAACCTTTTTCTTACTAGTATAGAGTCAAACAATAGCTTAAATGGAAAAGGTTAGGCTTAAAAGAATTTAAAACTACCTGCAGAAATTTGAAATCCTAAAACATAATAACAGCCCTCTGTTTCTGTGTAGAAGAGTCATGCATGACTTCTTCTCTACTGACATGGAAAAAAGCTGTAGTATATGTTTGAATTGTGTTCTAATGCAAAGAAAGCTTTTCCTTAGAATTAGAAGCTTGAAGCGTTTACAACCTGTGGGTTGGTTCTTCCCCAAGCCATTCCTAAGAAATCTCAGCTGCTGTGGACAGGAGTCTTTTTCCAGAGCATCAAAAATTATGGTTTTAAATATAGACTATTCACTTGTCCTTCTTGCACAACTTTAATTGAACTTCCACTCTTTGTGAAAACTCTTATGCTGGAAACTTGATCTTGATTTTTTTTTTTAAATTTGAAACTTGAAAACAAAGTTATCTAGAAATAAACAGATTCAATCCTTATCTGTCTTTGTTATAAACAAAGGGAGAAATAAAAGAGAGACAACACAATTCAGTGGTCTGATCTAGATGGAGGCTTTTAGCATGAAACCATCCTGTAGTCTCTCATAATACACGTAGCCCATCACATGTCAGGGCACAAAATTAATCCCACAGCAATCAGGCAATGAGGCCACTGATTGATTAACCTCAATTTGAATACAGCTGACCATTATGTTACCCATCATTTTGCTAATCTTTGTGAAGAATTTGTGAACACAGCTTTTTATAAGGTTACTCATTATGCAAACAGCAGATAATACAGGGTTCAGACTTACACAGAACCTCTTACTCCTCTGCAGAGTTCTTCAGATAGAGTAAAGAGAAATTAACTGCACAAGATTTCACAGCAGTAATAACTTCAGCTTCCCTCACCTTCACTTGCGGCTCGTTCTGTTGCAGGCAAAGCTTCATTCAAGGAGTCTGCCCACTGCTCAGGGCTTGTCTTGTTCTTTTATGACTATGAAACAACAAGCAGGTACTCTACAGAACCCAGATATGGGTATACTTACGGCCCAGATTTGAAAATGTCCTTAAGTAAGTGTTAATTTCTACCCAAAATAACCACTCAATAACTGCTTCAGTGTCCATCAAGTGAAGTTTTGCTGGAGCCCAGTTAATTCATGTTGCCTTTATAGGTCTGTCTCATCCTACAATAAAAAAGTTGCTCTCTTTCTTTAACTGGATTCACAGTGCAGGCTTGATATTATTTTCTTACTAGTATTAAAGTATTCTTTTCAGGTAAGGTTTCTGCTGGTACCTTGTTTATCTTCTGACATATCATGGCAGAATGAGTTGCATTGCAGTGAGAGATATCATCATGGAAAACTCAAAAAATCACCCCAAATATTTCTTTGTCATATTAATCTTACAATTATTGGTAATGCAACTAAAATACATAACATTTTCATCAATATGTTGCAAAATTATATTAGCATTACACTGTAATTCAAACTAATGTGACCCAAGCATCTTTTCATCTCCTTTTCAAATAATATGCTACTGAAAGCTTTCTGGATCGTTTTTATACTTCAAGATACCTGTTATTAAAATAATAGATATTCAGGAAAATTTCAGCTTCAGAAATTCTGTGGTTATGTTTCTATAAAGGAGTACTTTTAAAAGAACATTGAAACCCACCAGTGCTCAGAAACTGTGCAAGAATAAGTTAATGCAGTGAAAGCAAGTTCTTTGAAAGGATCTGTGTGATGAATGTTAAGACTAGTCCTTGTGAATCTAAATTAACCCAACAAGATGTCTGTAAAACTCTCTCTGTGTGTGTGTATATATATATATATACATATATATACTTATGGAAGAATAATAAATATCACCTCAGTTTAATTTCCTTACTGATATAATATATGAGTGTGTGCATATTGCTCACAGAAGTTGTCAAATAGAGAACAAATTATTTATAAACAATACTTTATAAACATGAGTGGAGACATACTGAATAAAACTTCAATTTTTCTCAATGTGCAAACCTTTTTCTAATGAAAGTAAAGGCATTACTTTCAGGACAAAAAATTGAAAGAAAAAGAAGTGAAAAAAATTGCTATAAGAATGTGAAGAACTCTTTTTCTTGACCCATAAAAATAGAAATGTTTCTTTTTCATGCCCAGTCTACGTACATACTGCAATGAATTCTAGTATTATTTTTCATGGCTTTTTTCCCATTTTTGAACTGAGTATATTGAGTTACATATTTTTTCCTCTTTTTGCAAAAAATATTTTCAAATCAGTTGGGGACGAAATTGTGTATTTAAATTCTGCTGCAGAATGCGTATTTTCTAATCTTAATATAGAAACTATTTTGGAAATAATTTCATTATGTCAATGCCTAAGACTTTAATAATTCAAATTTGAGATAATACTTAAGGATTGCTCAAAAAAAATTTAAGTTGAGTATTATATTTGTTTTTCCTGCCCACGTCTCAAGAATCTTAGAGCATCAGTTTCTTTCTTTACATGATCTAAATGGCTGAATGACAACTGTATTTGTGTTACCAAATACAGTTTCTGTAGCCAGTATGTACCAAATGCTCTTCTAACCTCCTGAGCAGAGCTGATGACTAATCCTATGTGCTGGCAATCATTTTAAAAGTGGAGGAATTCTAGTTTAGGCGAGGTTACAGGGAACAATGCTTTTGGAAGTGTTATTAACAAGAATAAGTTGAGAATATGTTTTGTATACTGTAGAGATACTTTGTTTTCCTAAGGGGCTGCAGAACTACTATCACACATGTAAGATTTATAGAAATTAAGATGATTCTGTATATCCTTACATGGTGTGTAGCTCATGATGTTTTTTTCAAACTCTGATGGAAAAATAAGTCTGTAAAAGCTAATTGTTCTGTTTCTTTTCATCTTTGTCTTTGTAAAATTCTTTCATCTTCCACACTGTTACTGTAAAAAATTGAACTACTAGCTTAGGCTATATACATATTTGTCTTTGAAGTAATATTTTTGCTTCAGGAGTCTTCTCTTAGCTTTGAGAAGCTCTTATTTCTGTTTTTCTCATCCCTTATTCTCTTGTGAGGCATCTCGTTCTCCTGGCAGAAAATAAGATGTAATGCTTTTAAGGCGAGTCCGATAGGAAAACTTGCCTTTCTCCCTTCCTCTGCAGCTCATGCTGTGTCTGTATCTATATTCTTAAGCTGGGATCCCCAGGTACATTTTTATTACCCTGTTTAGGCTCTCACCCTTCATGTGGGTGCCCGTGATGCACCTCTCTGTGTGTATATGAAGCTCCTTAATGCCATCGTCTGTGGATTGTCACTGGCAGAGTTAGATGGTAGCAATGGTGGGCTGGTCTTTCTGAAAAGGGCTGAAGTTAAATACCTAAAATACTTAATATGTGCCTCTGAATGCTTCCAGTTGGATGAGGCTGAATTTCCTTTTCTATTCCAGATGGATACTTCACAGGGATTTGAAAGCCAAGAATATATTTTTGAAAGATAATCTTCTTAAAATTGGTGAGACTTCCATACTTTTTAAAGATATATTTATTTTCATGTGATAGAACAGTCCAGCAGACATTTTGTCAATAAGGAGATTAAAAGAAATAGCATTTTGATTTGTGGTCAAACATTTATTTGACAGTCAGACAGAGGAGAGGCAGTGAAATCTCTAGCTTTGAGGATGCTTCAGGCTTGGCTGGACCTGCACCTGAGCAGCCCCATGTAACTTGCTTTGAGCTAGGGATTTGAATCAGAAGACCTTGTGAAGCCTCTTCAAACCCACATTGTTCCGTGATATGTTTTTATTTTGAAGAATTACGGAAAATTGTTTTTCCTCTTTTTTTAAATACTAGCAGAATTTTCTGGACGTACAGTCATTTTATCATGTCTAACAATAAACAAAAAAAGTTTATATGAATAGATGTATAGTTATATTAATAGATTATTGTTTCTACTAATATTTTTAGGAGATTTTGGAGTTTCTTGTCTTTTGATGGGTTCATGTGATCTTGCAACTACTTTTACTGGGACACCATACTACATGAGTCCAGAAGTACTGAAGCACCAGGGATATAATACAAAATCTGACATTTGGTGAGTAGTTAGAATGCTATTTTGGTTGGATTAGGCATTTATCCCCACTAAAACTATTTCAAGACATTTGAATCAAATGTTGCAATCTGAGGCCTTGCCACTTGTGTTAAGAAGCCTGTAGTTGGCTTTTTTTTAGTCAGTTATCTGAGACTTTAAAGGAGAGTAAAATTCAGATCCAGTCTCTGATGTGATACAGGATGATTGTAGACAAAGTTCAGGTTTTTCTAGGAAGAGGGAAGTCTCTTTTTTTCTCGTGTTGAGAGAGATGAGTTGAAAGAAGCAACTTTCTGTGAAACTTTGGGTGGATGAGCAGAGTGATTCTGGCTGAGAAGATAGAAGGACCTTCTTAGGAACTAAATTTAAAAACAGGGGCAAATGTTAAAAGCAATAAAGTATTTGGAAATGGAGTTGAAAATGAGAATAACTGCAGTGTTAAAACAGAAACAAAAGGCACTCGGTTTTATGAGGCTCAAAGGTAGAAAGAAAAGTGTCAGTTCTGCATTTAGATGTCACAAATTCTTGAGATCAGGACTTCTGAGGTGATGATTAGAGAATCAGGTCTAGAAGCTGAGATCTGTTGAAAGACTTTAGGAAACTTTTAGGTATGAGGTACTCTTCCAAGCTAAGATGGACAACAATTTTTTTGGATGGGGAAAATATCTGGCTTGTTTGTATGTCTGTCTTAAACATGTCATGTTTTAAGATAATAGCTAAAAGTGTTGCGTTTTTAGATTTTGTCATAGTATTTTATTTAAGGGGCTTTGTTTCTTTTATGAGGTGTTCTGTTGGTTTTTTTTTTTCCCTGTAGGTGTGTATATCAGAAGATTCATTTTTTATAAATATTCCAAACCAGGGAAGTTCCTTTGTAAAACATGTGGCCACTGGAATATACTTTGATTGCTTGTTAATTTACTCTCAGTTCTGCCTTTTCAAAATATACTTGTGACTGCAGGATATATTTCTGAAAGTGGAGAACAGTCATCTGTATTTTCAGATGGTAGCAACCATTTTTCACAGTTGACATATTCAGTCCAGCCAATGGATATGTCAGGAATCTCATCTCATGGATTTGATGTCAGATTCTCTCTTGTTCATCCGTAGCAAATATCAGTTAATACATGTAGTCAATAAAAATATATTGGGAGAAGATTTCAAAAGATGTCAGAACAAATGAATAGTCAGGGAAGCCTGCCTTTTGTGGTCTTCTATTGTGAGAAATAATTTCTTTTATTGCAGTGCAAATAGAAAGTAAAATACGTGTTTAAGTTCTATTTGTGGTTACTAGTGTCAGTCCACATAGGTCATTGAAGTTGTATAGAGTAAACACAAACAGAATTTGGTCCAATATTTTTTATAAATGATGTGTTGATCACCCTTTCAAAATTTACAAAAATGCAGAAAAACGTCCCCCATCCCAAAGTCAGTAGCTACCAGCGTTCTGCTGTACTTTCTGGTTTTTGTAATCTTTCCAAAGCATTACCAAGAGCACTCATCTGAGGGTGAAACTGCCTTCAGTAGGAGCTTCTTGGCCCTCACTGTAGGGGCACTAAGGAGGAGGTGTGCCCTGACTCAGTAGTTCCCCAGCCCACAAACCCTTTCTTTTTTTGAGCCAGGAAACTCTTTTCATCAGGACTCATATGTTTGATTGATACTCTCATTATTTCATCTTTTGCTCTTTTAATAGTGATTCTATTTGATTGGGGTTTTTTTTACTGTCCCCATTTAACAGGGGCCAAAATGCAAGAGGACCCTGAGCATACAGGGGAGCCCGCCCTGGAGGCTCCAGGTGAGATTAAGTCCTTGGGCCACTATGCAGGAAGTTCAGTTGCTCATGAAGAATCAAAGACTCATAGAATGGTTGGGGTTGGAAGGGCCCTTAAAGATCATCTTGTTCCAACCCCCCTGCCATGGGCAGGGACATCTTCCTCTAGATGAGATTGCTCAAAGCCCCATCCAGCATGGCCTTGAACTCTCTCTCAATTTGAAGCTGTTACCCCTTGTCCTATGATTACATGCCTTTGTAAAAAGTCCCTCTCTGGCTCTCCTGCAGTCCCCCCTTATGTACTGGAAGGTGCTGTAAGGTCTCCCTGGAGCCTTCTCTTCTCCAGGCTGAACAGCCCCAACTCTCTCAGCCTGTCTTCATGGAAGGGGTGTTCCAGCCTTCAGATCATCTTTGTGTACCTCTTCTGGACTTGCTTCAACAGCTCTGCATCCTTCTCATCTTGAGGGCCCAGATTTTGATGCAGTATTCCATGTGAGCTCTTAGAAGAGTAGAGTAGAGGGAAGAATCTCCTTCCTCAGCCTTCTGGTCACACTGCTTCTGTTGCAGCCCAGATGTGGTTGGGCTGTCAGCACACGTTGCCAAGTCATGTCGACCTTTTCATCAAGCAACATCCCCCACGTCCTTCTCCGTGGGCCTGCTTTCAGTCCATTCTCTGCCCAGTCTGTATGTGTGACCTAAGTGCAGGACATTGCAATTTGCCTTGTACTCCATAAGGTTGGCATGGGCCCACCTCTCAAGTCTGCCAAGGTCCCTCTGAATAACAGCCCTTCCTGCCAGCATGTGGACCATACCACACAGCTTGCTGTCAGCAAACTTGCTGAGGACATGCTCAGTCCCTCTGTCCATGTTGCTGACAGAGATGTTAAACAGCCCTGTTTGTTGATCCCTGAGGAATTTCAAGGAGTTGCCCAAGCCTTTTATATGTAGCTGAAGTGACATTCTCTCTTCAGACTTGTCCTTCTGATCTCTAGCAGGACTCAAAAATTCACACACAAAAATTCAGACTTACAAGTGTTCCCATGTTAAATATAAGATAATGTAAAATATCTTCTGGAAAAGACAGTTAGTGCTCTCTCACCTTGTTATCATGGTCCTCTCACTGTTCAGTCCAGTTCATTGGAAAGACCTTAATTTATGCTGCATTATGGATGTGCCCTAAAGAGACACTGTGCTTTTCAGGTTCACTGAAATGTTCTGCAACTGGCTTTTCAAAACTGGCTTGAATATCCACAGTGCTGCAGCTGGTGCAAGAAGTATGGTCCTTTACAGCTCAAGGTCAATAGGTGGGAAAACGCTTCGTGTTTTACAGCTCTTCCCTATGGAAGTTCTGCAGTTGGGCTCAGAGAAGTGGCAGCATTTCTGTTTCCTTCAGTTGAAATGTCAGGGCTGGAGTTCTTTGCTATTGCATGCTTTATGTCAAATCTAAATTCACAGGAGGCAAATTAAAACTAGCTCACGTGTTTTCCTCAGCATCCCTGAGCCTGGACTGGCCGGGCCATGAGTTCACCACTGCTTCTTCCCATCAGTGCTTCCCCCTACGGATCTGGCAGACAGAGAAGAGTCAGAGCAGTGCCGGCAGCCGAGCTGAGACAGAGAGAGCCCGAGAGGCCAGGGCAGGTCAGGGATCAGTCAATGATGTGTGTGTGGGTGCAATTGGGGCTCACTGGGAGCCCAGCACAGCGTGAGCCCGAGGCGCTGCTGTGCTGCTGTCCTGGTGTCCCTTCCTGCCCTTACACACTCCCTGGTGAGACTGGTGTTGTTGGGGGTTGGCTGGCATTCCCCTGCCTCCAGAGCTATGGCACTGCCTTCATGTGTCAAGAAAACTGAAGGAAATAGTTATGAGCAATAACATTTCTCTCTTCTTTTCAAAGATATGAGCATATAAGGTAAACTTCATCCAGGAACTTTTCAATGGATTTGTGCATATTATATGTTATAAATCATCTCAGAAACAAAACTTATAACAGAAATAATAGTTGAAAACTAGGTTTTTTTTCCCATTAGAGATTTAACAAATTCTTTGTAAGAGAGATATAAATAACTTTCTTTCTGTCTTTCAGAGACAAAGCAATGTCACAATCACGTGTAAATTCATTGTACTGTCTTCCATCAAGTACTGTCAGATTTTGACAGATGATTTGTCTGTTGTGTTTGGGTAAATTGGGTTACCCACACCACAGATCTTGATGCTTTCATTTTACTGTGCTTGCTTGTCTGTGCTTTTCCCCCACTTTGTCTTTTTCTTTAATATTAACAATCAAAAACTGGAGCAATGTTGAGGCTGAGGGGCTGGGGCTGGGGGAGACAGCAGCAGGGAGTTCTCATTGAATAGCTGAGGAAATTAAATTCAGAGACATATTCCTCACAGACTCTGAAGCCAACAAATTGTAAAGACCTTCTGATAAAATCAGATTAAGAGATATAAACCATGAAGGTATATGCATTTACATTATCTGACTTTTGGAGTTGAATTTAAAGCTAGCTTGGCTCTTGCAACCTTTGAAGAGCCTTAACATTTTTTACAAAAGATCAGAAGGTGTTAAAAGGATGACAATGTTTATGTAAGCAACACCAAAAACCTCAGAGTGGTTTCTCCTAAGAATGAAAAGTTAGGGGACTGTCAGTTGAGACTGGGGAGAACACACTGAAGCCTGTCCAGATGCTCCATTTTATGATGTAATTGAGTGTATGTAGCTTCAACGTGAACTGGTCATGCCACAATTCTGCTGAAATTATCTGCTGTTTGGGAACTTTGTCAAACTTATTCATAGATATAGGGAGTTGTCAAACCAAATGTGCTGGCTGGATGGCTTAATGACCATTTTAGAATTTTATAACGTTGGCACTTATGCAGGCTAAGATTATAAAAGTAATTAAATTGTATGTTTGGATCATGTGCATATTGCTTATGGGAATTGGGAAGCAATTTCCTCCTGCTCCTTACAAGGTGCTTAGACCAGAAACGTAGAAACATAACTGAGAAAAGGAGTTTTGGGCCAAAAGCTTGTCAGTTACTTCCTTGGGTGTTTGCAGCCCAGCAGCTCTCTTGGGAAGAAATAGCCTTGCTCTGGCACCTGGGGCAGCATTTCCCATCTTAGGAGATATTTATTTAATTTCAAAGATTTAGATCCTGCAGAAAAAAACCTTATTCTTTTTCCCTCATTCTTATTAACTTTTTTTTCCTATTTTTTTCTTTCATGGGACAGATGGGATCTTCCCTGGGTAATCGGTTCACAGCCCTGGCTGCAGCAGAACGCCCTGGGCATTCTTTTCATCTTTCTCCACCTCAGGTGTAGTCAGAGTACTAAACTAAATGAATAAATCAGCTTCCCTGATGTGTCAAATCCTGTGTTCCTAATGTCTCATTAAACAATTTCTAGCTGCCAGAATCAAGCAGCTTCCAAAACAGATTGATTCTGCAAAAAGGAGTTATAGTACAGTCTGTCAGGTTGGGATTTTTCTTCTTTTTTTCTTCTCTCTGGGTGATTTCCATTTTTATTTGGTGCTTTCAGATGCTGTGTGCGTAGGGGGTTTTTGTTGTTCCTTTTGCTTTAGGTATTTTCT
This sequence comes from Coloeus monedula, assembly GCF_965178545.1. NCBI lineage: Eukaryota > Metazoa > Chordata > Aves > Passeriformes > Corvidae > Coloeus > Coloeus monedula. Next base: position 43,726,321 of record NC_138781.1, read on the forward strand.
CATGTAGTAATTATCTTGTTTCAGAGTTTGAACATACATCATAAATACAGATAATCATGTGTGTTAGCGTTTATTGATTTTGAAAGTTTGCAAGCTGTTTGACAGTTATAATCTTTAAAAAACCTAGGCAATTATGTATTTACCTCAGTAGTTGTTCTTTAGTTGGTTCTTAGCAAAAATGCTCTGCTAATGGTTTTCACATACTTGCTTGAAAAGTACCAGCGAGTGGAGCCCCCCACTGACTCTCTCTCTTCTTCCTTATTTGCATCGTATGTAGAGCCTGGGTTTCAGCTTTAAAATTATTTGCTCTCGTTCTTTTATTTTCAGATGGACCAAAACAATTCGTCTTTTTTAACCAAAATGAATAATTGAAACTTCATTCATTATTTGCTTTCAAAGATGTTTATACCCCTTTCCTGAAAGCCATTCACCCATACATATTTCATATCATTATGCTTTATTTTCTTACTTCTTCTGGAATCACAGATTAAATTATAAATACCACAGTCAAATATAAAGATATTTAAACTGGTTACTGAGATGAGCCTCGACCTGTATCTGGCTCTCACCAGCATTTTCTATGACCTTGATCAAGTCAATCATTGATCAAGTCAGACCACTGGCTGGAGAAAAAAACCGAACATCCTCCAAAGCCTGCAAAACTCAACTCCCCTATTTTTAAAAAATCATTTGTCAGACAGAACTCAACTGAAGTGCAAACTGTTATGAATAGTCATTATGTAAAATTATTATGAGAGTGTTTATTTTAAAATGTTCAACTTGGTGACCTTTTATGATGGCCATTAGGACCAGTGACTAAGGTGATGGTAAACCAGAGAGCCTTTTGAAATTGTTTGCAGTCACTCCTCCTGGTTTTTAAGGGTTTTAAACTAACACTGGTCCTTAGGTACATGTCCAGACCTACGTGTTCAGATTTCTTCTTTTCTTCTCCAAATAAAATTTTGGGGAAATCTAGTTTTATATGTTGCAATATGATAATGATACTCTCATCTGAATTTTCAAATTTCTTTGAGTACAAATTCATTTCATAATCTATTTTGAGTATGTAACCAAGTTAGTGAAATCACACTGGAAGGCATTTCTGTTCTTCGAAAGTGGCATTATTTAATTTGAAATTGAATTTTAGCCTCAGTTTGGTGTCAGAAATTAATTTGCAGAACAAATGTAACCAGACCTATGTCTAAACACTGCTAAACTGTTTTCTCAGCCAGTCACTAATTAAAATTTTTATTCCTCATTTGATGAGTAATCATTTAAAGTAGTTAATATAATTGGATTTTACTTTATTTTTAAATATATATATATGATTATATATATTTATATACAGAATACAAATTTGTGCCTGTACTTATGAAAATAGAATGATGATTTATCCTGTTTATAAATTTGTGATCTGAATAAAAATATTTTAGGTGAAAAGGACACCACAATAATGAACTATCCTTCTCAGAAGAAAAGGGCATACAATTGAGATTTTACTTACTGTAATGTCACTATGCATGCGACTTTCAAAGGTACTATGTATACTATTCCTATTTGTTCATTCTTCAAGGTCTCTGGGATGCATTTTGTATGAGATGGGCTGTATAAACCATGCATTTACTGGACAGAATTTTTTATCCGTTGTGTTAAAAATTGTGGAAGGTGAAACACCTTCTCTTCCTGATAGATATCCAAGCAAACTGAATGCTGTGCTATGCAGGTATGTTATTTTCTTGTTTAGCAGGTTTTAGTGAGTTTGAACAATTGCTTAATTACTCCTTTTGGTTTTTCATGTTTCAGCATGTTAAGTAAGAATTCTTCATTGAGACCAGCAGCATCAGAGATCCTAAAATCCCCTTATATTGATGAACAACTCAAGATATGTAAGAAAAAGCAGTAGCTGTACACTTGCCATTTGAGAATGTATTTTGCAAAGGCAAAATGGAGGCAGGGAAATCATGTTGAGGAAAAAACAATTTGATAGCTGTTCATGGGAACATTAATCTAAGGGACTTTCAGAGCTGTGGTGCAAATATGACTGAGGAATGAAGCCCTCATCACTTGACATGCTGAATGTATCCCCTCTTAAATGTTATGAGCAATAAGAAAAACAGACATTTATGCATAACAAATGTAGATCACTTGGGCCTGCATGTATATATCTCTAAACTGTTCCAGTTAGTCATAGTTTTAGTGAAAACCATTGTCTTTTGCTCTTTTTGCCCAGGCTTCAGTGCCTCTATTATTCTGCTTTCTAAGAAGGGGGGGGAAGGAAACGGGTCGGGCAGTTTTTATATTAGGATGGTATTGGGTAATAGCTGAAGATTCTGGATAATTTTATCATCAAGTCTTGATACCCCTTCTGTTTTACTTCCTTGCAGAAAATACAGTACAAGTTCACAAATGTGACTGTGAAAGACAAGGCACCTAACTGGCGGAAAGAAACTGCTCCCATTTTTGGTGCTGTGTAAGTATTTTTAACAGTTTTATGGGCAGTAGTATATGAAATTACAGTGTTGCCAAATAATGTCATTAACACTTGTGTCAATCTCATAGTGCTTTATATTCAGACAAACCTATTCCCCAGAAATACAAAAGAGCAGCCATATTAGAGAGATGCATAATTAAGATTTAGGGAGTAAAAAAAGATTTGCTGATGAAATTTTTTTATTATGTGACTGTGTAAATTGCACATGCATGTGCAGTATATGTTTATGTTAATTCAGTGTACAAATCATGACCTTTGTCTTTAAATTTTGGAGGCTTAAGCTGTCATTTTAGTTAGGTCATCATCATTTATAGTGCTGCTGTTTCTGTACCTACTAAAAATTGAATGTGAAAGCTATGTTTCCTAGATGACACCAAACTAAAAGCACGTACACTTAAACTTATACACTTAAACTGATATTCATCTAATACCTCTGTAGGATGCTGTTATTTTTATCTTGTAACTACAGTGAGAAATCAAGAGTAGTGGTGTTTCGTGGCTCTTACATCAGCAGTGTCTTCACACATGATCTCTCTCTTAGGCACTAAATATATATTAAATTAATTAATTGCATTAAATTACAATGCTGCAATGTTTAAAGCAAATTCCAGCACGGACATTTTAACTTTGCCTTTGTAAATTAGCTCTGCAGTTTCATGGGCAACTCGCCCTCCCCTTTGCTCCCCATCCCTGACTTTTCTGTACAGGTTTTGTTCTGTTAGGAGCTAGCAAGCACAAAACCAGAAGTTTGTGATCCTGTGAGGAAGCAATGAACATCCCTGTTTCTTGATTCCTCTAAATAAATAGCTCTCTGAAATTTGTTTTGAGTTATTAGGTAACAGCAATGAAGATTAAAACAATCTGGAACTGGCAGTGCCTTTGAGGCAATAGGACTTTTACCTTTGTGTTTTGTGACCTCTGCTCTCATACACGACCCACAGTTTTGCAGCTGTGATCACTTTCCAGATGCTGCCAATTCTGCTGCTTGCAAGCATCCCTTCAGGAGAGGTCACCACCTTCAGCTTTTCCAAACAAAGTGTAGTTTGCTGTCAGTGGTAGGAGGAAACAGAGTACAGACAGTTGAATTCTGCATAGCAAAGTCTTTTGTACATAATTTTATCCAATTTAACTGCTGGTGGTGTATCTGTAGGCTCTCATCTCTGCAAATTGTGTTTTGGGTTTCTACTTGTCATCCCTGTCCTTGGTGTCCCTTGTTGACAGATGAATCTCTGTCTGTTTGTGAGACCAAAGTTTTCCATTTTGGTATGAATAGGTACCTTTAATATAAATACTTTGTTGAACTTTGCAAGCCTGGATGTAAAATGAAACAATATATATATATTCAAGTTAATTCAGTTAACTTTGAGAGGATTCCTTCCTTTTCAAATTAAATAGTTAACTACAGAGATGCTCCTTAAAGATATACTGTGAATAGTTTTGGGGTACTGAAATCTTTTCCAGATACTATGCCAACTCTAACTGAATTATATTCAGTATTTAATGCTTGTTGAAACACAGAGTATGAGAATCTTCAAGAAGATTTTAATTCTTGCCTTTATCTTGTGGGCACAAGTTTTCAGATCTATACGTGCCAAAACCATTGCATCTGCTTTGGGGAAGCAGTATTGTTACCTGCAGAATATATATCCAGACTTCAAATATCCCCATGCTTCTAGAACAGACTGATAAAACCACTTTGTAATTTTTGTAAAATATGTACTGTATTCTATACCTGATCCATTGTCATTAGCTTGAATGTATTGAGTCTCATCGCCTTCCAAATGGACATAATTTTCTGACAGAGCTAGCATGTGGGAAGGACATTTATGTATATCCCAGAATCTGTGAGTATGCTTTTTCAAAAGCGAGTCTGTAGTCTCTGAGAGGAAGAGCAAGTAGTTCTAACTACAAACATCATGCTCTTATACTATTGTTAGAAGGAAATAGAAGGTCTGCTTCCGTGCAGAGGTTCGGAGTTCCTATAAATTGTGAAGCAATGCATGGCAATTTATCTTGAGGTTTTAAAATTCCGAATATCAATTAGAGAAAAAAATCCTAGGAGAAGCTTTACTGTAACTTATCCTCACTTGTGCTACAGTGTGATTATTTTTGCCCAAGTGTTTGAAATATGCAAGAAGCCATAATCTTATCATGACTCTCATTGTACTTCTGAGAACATTAGCTGCCTGTACTTGTAAGCAAAATGCCAGATAATTTCTGCTATCCCAGATCTAAAGAGGTAGGCAAAATGAACTAAAAATACCTGAAAAATGGCAGAGAGGAAAAAGGGGAGGAGAAAAAAATTAAACATAGTGAATTCCCCACATCTGTTGTAATGCAGCAATACTCTAGTCTCAGTGAGTGTACAAACAATTGTTACGGTGTTCTCCTCAACCATTGCTACTTTATGTTTCTTTTTTCTCACCAGGAATTCTTTTTGCCATGTAAAGCAAAAAGGTTGAGTCTAGTTTCTTCTAGTAAAGGCCTCTGATGGCTTACTTTAATCTATTCTCATTCCAGTCATAAATTTTAAATATTTAAGTAAGTATAAGGCTGTACAAGTTCAGTTTCAACTTGAATGAAAAATTGCTTTTTTTCCCATGAGATTCTTTTAATCTAAATTAGAGTTTTTTACAGGAGACAAGAAATATGTCTACATTATTCATACTTGAAGAGTTAGTTCCATTCTTATGAATAATTGAACTCTTCTTGTCTTCATCCTTAATCTTTCATATTTCACACTAATATTCATATCTTTGCACTATTTGAAAAACATAATGAAATCTTCTCTGCTCATTTATTAAAATCCTGATTTCAAAATGATAGTCCAGAAGCAGTGTTAAAATTTGTATGGTTACAAGCCAGGGCTCTGAGATTATCAGAAGTGAATTTATCTCATAAGAGCAAAACCAGTAATTTGAAATGAATAGTTGGTATAATTAATATGTATTGTGTAAATGAAATGTGACTGCCAAGACATTTCAAACTATGGTTTAATTTTTAATTACTGTAGTATGTGAGATAAAAATCTGAGATTAGTGTCCTTTTTCTGATAAAGGGCGACTAATATTGCTCTCCTCTGTTAATAAATACAGCTGAAATACATAAGTCAGTAATTCATGCTCAGCTTTCAGAGATCGTCTATGGAGACCATTTTACCTGTGGACTGTTATTATTGATTAGGACCAGAAATTCAAGGGGACAACATGATAATTATATCGGTCATTAAAGACACATGAATATTCTCTTGTGTTCTAGACAGCTTGAAGCAATCAATGTGAAATGTACAAGCAGTATTATGGCTCTCATTTAAAGACTGCCTTTGTACTTGGAATATGCCCAATAATGAAGCCTGACAGGGTAAATATTTCACTGCACTTCAGTATTTATTCTTTTAAGGAGATGAATCTACCTTTTTCCATCCTCACCTGAAATGATTCACGTTCTTCATACATCCAAGTTTAAATATTTCAATTTAAAAAAGGCATTTGCTTTCCAAACTGAAGTCTATTTAGTCTGCTATAGTTCCAGAGGCTTTCTAATTATTCCATTTGAAATGTCACTGTGTTTCAATATCCAGTCAAAATACTGAATATTTACATTTTTATATGAAGATGGGTTTGCTTGCATTCAATTTCAGGCAGAAGAAAGTTCATTTGCAAACTCTGCAGGAACTTTCTGAAGTACAGAAAATGACACCGCAGGAACGAATGCGGCTGAGGAAGTTAAACGCTGCAGATGAGAAAGCAAAGAAGTTGAAGTAAGTTGTGCCTTAACCATGCAATTTTCCCCACCCAATAGTCTAATGAGAGAGTTAGAATTTTCAAGGTAGAAATAAAAATAAAATGGGACTTCAGCTACTCAAAGTCAATGAGGATTTTGGATGACAATAAATCGCACAAATTATTTATGTAGGAAAAAAATTAGAACATTAGCCCAAAACTGGTGCTTTGAGTACCATGTTTCTGGTTAAATAAGTATATGAGAGATTTTCAGATGTGTTACAATAGGAGCCTTTTTTTGAATGACTGGTTATGTTAAGAATTGCACGGTCTGAGGAGTCGGACGTTTAGTTACAATCCAGCTTTTGTCAATTGTTTTGGCCTCAGAGGTTTTAGAATTTAATAGCTCAGAGGATAGATAGTCTTGTCAAAGGATCAAAAAGGGGTAATGGATATGTTGTAAAGGCTTTATGACTTATGGGGTTTTTTTATTAAGTGGGAAATAATAAAATTTTTGGAAGAGATTGGGTACAGTTTCTGATGGAATCTGAGAAACAACTGAAAGGCTTTGTTTGGGGTTTTTAATAAAAACCGGAATATACTGTTTTGATGACACATTTGAAGGAAAGAGCTAAGACCTTCATGTCCTTTTGGAAAATATGTCTGAAGAGCACTTGTGTCTAACTGGCATTGCTACATAAATTTATTCTCATTTAAGAAAACAAACCCCTCCTTGAACTGAAACCACTGTATAGAAAGTATTAAATTTAACACCTCTTCTGCATGGTGCTTTCAGTAATATGGTAGGCCAATTCTTGTACTAATATGAAATTTATAAATAGGAAGTCTGTCTCTTTCACTTTTTAAAAATGAATGGAGATTAAGAAATAATACTACTTGCAGGATGGTTCTAGTTTGGTTTTCATTTTCATTGCCTTCTTGCATTTTGATGTTTTCTGTTGAGATTTTCACGTTTTCTCTTTCCCACAAAACCAAAATGAAATATATTTGTTTTTTAATATGAAGGCAATATTAATATTCAGACCTTATTCTCAGTCATGAATCTTTAAAATGGATTTACATTGAGCTCTAGATCATTGTCAACTGACTGGCTGAAAGTTTTGGAAACAATGCAAAAACGGTACCTTCTCAGACAGGAGATCTGCTTCCAGCAGTGCAAATCTAGAGATGGATGGAAGGGGAATATAGTAATGGAAGCTGGAAAAAGTGCTTAATATAGCACCCCTCTTAAGTGGTTCCACACAGAAAACCATAGTTAACAACTATGGTCCCCCAGAGGAAGAGTTCATAGAACACAAATGTTGCATGCCTATCTACAGCTGAAAGGTCCCTGCACTACATGGCGGAATAAAGCCCAAAGTATTTAAGATCTTTGGAAGAAATAGAAAAGACTGGGACTAATAATTTACTATTTCTTAATTATGTTATGCAAGTTGTGAAAGTAAAATATAATAGTGTTTGGAAATAAGGTTGGAAATCTCTTTTTGTGTTCATTAAAACCTGAGTAGATGCCACGAATATTTGGCAACATGAAAATCTCAGTACAGAATTTGGTTTTCCACATATGCTTTTAGAAGGTCCCTTTGTGCACACCCTGATATCACATTCTAAATACAAGTGTTCTGTATTTACAGGTGGCTGGCAGAAGAAAAATATCAAGAAAATATCAAAAGAATGCAAGAATGCAGGTCCCGTAATTTTCAGCAGCTGAATGTCAATGTCCTACATGTAAGTATGGGCTGTTGTTTTGGAGGTCTCATTTATGTGTATCCCCAGTGTATAACACTTTTCTGTTTCCCACATGGTTTCTTTAGCACTAGAGGCACAGGCCTGTAGTGAGACTAATAATTGGGAAGTGCATCAAAGTCTGGACTGCTTAGCTGAACCTCTTGCTCCATGATGAGGCAAAGTACATTCAGTTATTCACATAGGGTTCCACAAGCTCTCTATTCATTGCAGTTTTATTTTCTTAAGTTACCCTTTCTTAATTTACCCTTAAGTTACCCTTTCTTAAATCTAAAGCTGCTCTCTGAAATGTTTTTACTGACTATATGACATTGAAGTTCAAAATACATTTCTTTTCAAGATGTTTAGAATTGTAATCCTTTAAACACTCTAATTTGGCATGGCTGTGGGTTCCTTTCATTTGGTTAAGAATGTTAATGCTTCAACCGGTGTTTTAGTAAGAATGAAGGCTTAGAATGTCTCCTAGAAAAAATTGTCCTTTCCTTTTAAGCTATCTGCAACAGAAGATGAGCCAGTTCAATTCTAACACCAATTCTAGGGTCAGTTTGGAAATAGTTGGTGAACTCATCACAGAAACAGTTTTTTACGTGCTTTGTATTCTATCTTTTCTTTTGTATGTCCTCTGGTTTCCATTTCCCACTGTGTCTAGAGAAAAAAAAAAAGTTAAACCTGCTTCTGCTTATGACTGAGTCACTACTGATCATTTACAAAAATGTTAGAATTTTATTTTAGTATTTGCATAATACAAATCCCAGGAATTGCGTAGATCAGGGCAACCATTGTGTTGTGATCCTGCTGAAAGCTCCATTCCTGTTTCTCCATGCTGCTTCGTCATTTGACTAAGGAATTTAATGAGCAGACTTCAAAACCCCTCATTCATTCTCAGCCAGCCACTACATGCGACTGTGTGTCCGCAGGACATGATGAACCAAGTGGAAACGAGACAAGTGAACTTGGCATGTCTGAACTTACAGGCCACGGTAAGAATTCAAAATCTGATGTTGAAATGAAAATTCCTATCAAGAAAGAAAGATTTGTCCCTTGTAGTTAATATGTGGTGGGGAAACTGCAGTTTAAAAAGTGGTCAGATTTGTAAAGTTGTCAAAAAATGGGGAAGAGAGAAGGAAATTAATCTGGGTGGATGTATGTACAGCTGATGTATAGCAAGGTTATGTGGCAGGAGGTCTGTGTTCCCAAAGTTCGAGTGACCTGTGAGCAGAGATAGTGGTGAATGAATATACTTCCTCCAAATGAGATACTGAATTAAAAGGAAATAGCTTAAACTTTACACACATGAAATGACTAGCGTTAGAAAAGCATTTCCTAACTTACCTCTCCAGGGAAAAAAGGAGTACAAGAATTCAAAGTATTTGCACCTTTGGTACACTTCGATGCCATTATCTTTAACAATGAGAGAAGCCAATGAAAACTCTTTAAACTCTGCTTATCTACATTGTCTTCAAATACTTAGCTGCTGTCTAAAGAATATGAAGTACTGTATAACATGTATTTTTCTGATATAGACAAAAAAATAGTCAAGCTTTTTGAAAAAGTGGAAACCTTGTGTTTAATGAGGAGAATGTTTTTAAGATCAGATTTATATGTTTTTTCCTACAATGTTCTGGAGTACTGTCTTGCTCTTAATTATTTAAAAATCATTGTGCAAACACTATTATGGTGGAAGATTTTTAATCAGATTTGAATCTTGCAAGTATGCATGAATACACTTTAAAGTAGGAAGACTACTTTTCTCTAATAACAATGCCTTTTAGTGTTGGTTTACATACATCTGTGAAAGTACAGGTCATTAAATAATAGGCATCAGAATCAGTTTGCTTGTGGTGGGTTTTTTTAATAGCAAATGGTGCTTTTTTCTTTCAATGTACCCTCATTTGTGTGGTTGGCTTGCTGTTTCACAGTATGAGGAGAGATGACCTGTGTAGGAGAGAACCCAGCTGCTAAAAATACATCCTGGGGGGAGGGTGGGGAAACGTGCAAGGGAGGACTGAGAGAAAGCAGTAAACATGGGTGAGAGATGGACTTGGAGAAGCATACAAAGACTCCTAAATAGAAACAGAACAACATGCTTGGAAGGAAAGAAATGAATTTTTCTGCCTTTAGAGGTCATTAAGCTGTTAAACTATGACAGGAATGAGATGCATTTATATCTGTGATGCAAAAGTTGGGTCAGTCCATTGTACAAAACTGAATGCATGTTTAATTGCTTGTGCCAGAGTCTCTGACGGAGGAGTGGTGAGTTAATGACAAAAAGGAGTTATGGATAGGCAAGGGAAATTACATAGTTTCTCTTCTTTTCTTTGTGAATACCTTGTTATTCCTAAAGCTGATGTCAAAGCTGTTACTTATTCTATTCAGTGTTCATGCTCTTCTTTTCCTTAAGCATTTCAGTGCAACCATGCATATCCTACATGTCTAATTATTAAGTTATTAATTTCACCTTTGTATTTGAAAATGTAGAAACTGTTCCAGCTATTGATTTTCCAACAGAATTTTGTTCTTGATCAATGGCTATACAATAATAAAAGAAAAAAAACTGGAAGCAAGGCTATAAAATGGTTTTAGCAATTGTCTTACATGTTAATGAATCTTGCTGACCCTGACTATGTTAGCAGAAGAAGTTAGCCTGTAAAAACCAGACTAACAAACTCCCTACTTACAACTAATAATTAAAAACTGTTTAGAAAGGAGATAAAAGGCAGGAGCAACTTTTAAGTTACTTCATTGCAGACCTGAAAAATGCTCTCAAGAAAAGCTGGTGAGGAACAGCTAGGGATAGTATCCCAGACCCAGCAGGTATAGAGGAAAGGTGAGAGTATCTGTGGTTCATAACCTGCAGTCCTTATAAAATCTGCAGCATGAGCTGAATTGAAGAGCAGGGCTTGGAATATTGAAAGACCAAGCTATTAAAGGATTAAGGAAAGGAATAGAGAATAAAACACCTTGCACTCCTCTTTCAGTGAAAGTTATTTAAAGCGTTATGAATCACAGTGTTATGTCATTGTGGAAGGTGCCAGATACAAAACTCAAGGTTTAGCTTTAGTAAGTAGTTTTGAATACTGTGGCATCTTGATTCAGTTTTAGTAGTGGTAGTTACATTTAATTGAAAGTTGGGAAAAATAAGGCAGTTTACTTAGATAAACAAAACCCACTATGACAGTTTAGGGTTTTGGACTCAACAGTGGACAAGTTTTAGCAATGACAAAAGGATTCAGCTGCTACAGACTTCCCTGGGAAGTTTAAGCTTCTCTCCATGTTTGTTTTATGTGTTCAGCAATGATATTCTGAACATTTTTTTATTCTAACTAGCAACCCTGTGCACTTGAGAGACATTTGAAAGAGTCCTTTGAAATCACCTGACCAATTTGTTATGGCTGACCAATTTGTTAGTCTTCAAGCACATTTATTTTCTGGAATATGAAAGATGTGATTGGACCCTGTGGTTTTGATGTGGAGATGAACTCATTGTACTACAGAAAAGCTTCCTCAAGATTGTTTACAGCTGGTACAAGTTCTTGAGAATGTAAAGAAATTACCTGATTCTTACTCCTAAAGAGAAATGCTTCAGGCAATGTAAATACTGTTTTTTTAAACAAAATTTTTAACAAAATTTTTAGTTTTTCAACACCACGTTCTTTACTATGCCATCCAGCTATACTGTGCAAATTTAGTCTTCTCTAAAGAGGCTAAGAATGCTGATGAGTCCTGTTGGACTGATGATTTTTAAATCTGACTGCACTTGCAAAGCTGCACCAGCTTTGGTGCACCTTGAGCAGCTGTTGCCTTTCTGCCTGTTCACTTCTGGGATTTCAGGCACGTGTTCTGCAGCATCCTTTATGCCTCAGGAGGACATAAAGAACTTGAGGAGAGGGGAAATCAAAGAAACATGAACTTTTGCAGACAGAAATCACTTTGAAATTTTTCTTCTGTTTTGTTACTTCAGCATGAGAAGAAGGGGATCCAGTTTTAACCTGTGAGTGGGCAGCAGTGAAAAATTATGTGAATAGCAAGTCATGATATTTTTGTTCTAATAAGCTAAGAGAGGAAGCTGTGCATGTAACACACGTAATGTCTCTGTAGAGACATTATCTTGGCTCCTGTTGGTGCTCTCCTTGAGAGAATGCACTGTCCCCCAATCTGACCACTTTCCCATCATTTGCTTCTGTTCCATGGAAAGAGTACAAGCTTCAATCTGACTACTACGTCCAGACTGTACTGCCAGAGACATCTACTCATACTGTTCTTTTCCTAAAGAATTTGACCTGTTTTATGCATTCTGTAAATTTCCCCAGCTTGTCTGTGTAGAAAGCTGCTGCTTGGCGAAATACTGCAGTCTTTATGAACCTTCTGATTTCTGGCTTAGATTTACTGCTGGCTGTTTCATGCCAGAATTTTTAAGATGCATTGCCTTATTGCCTTGCAGCTTAAGTATTTCTCTCCTCCTGTGCATAAACCTCTACATAACACTTCTATATTGTTCATTCATTTTAACTGTGGTCACTTGTAGCATACCTGGACCTTCCGTCCTTATTCTTTCCATATGGTGCTTCCTAGCTTTTACCTCAGAATTTTTAATAGATTATTTTGGTTTTGATGCTCTTAAGTTTTGAACTCACAACTCTGTTCTTTGAGTTTTCTCCTTTTCCATTATTCCACTTCTCAGAGTGTTTGCTCTTATATTATCCTGGTTCTGACACTTTGTCTCTCTAGCTGGCATGCATGCTAGATCAAAGGATTCCTTTGTTTTGGCTATTACTTTTCTTCATACTGCAGATCTTCAGAGAGATGGGCATGGTTTACATTACTTGCTATAGTGAAGTTTTAAAATATGCTTTAAACTTCTATTTCTCTGAAGTTGCTATAATAAATTTCTTAACAGTTTTTCATCTTTAATAACACTGTCTAAATTAAACAAATATTCCACTTAGATGTAAAAAGACAGACAATGGAGTGACTAAGAAAGAGCTAGAAAAAAATTACTTCTATGATTACTATTAGCCATATTAAGTAAGTAACTGAAGTATGTTGAGTGTGTCATTGGAACAGTAAATGTTCTTACTGTATTGTTTCAGCTAGTTAGACCACTAATGTGTTCCTTAGAATATTAAACCTTTGTAAATAGAAGCAAATGAAAAATGTTTTTGCTTATTTGCAAGTCTTTTATGCAATAGCTTTAATCTGCATTAAATTTTTAGATTGGTTAATTGGAAACAAAACTTAAATTATATTTTGATAATGAGCTATTTATGAAAGATATTTTATAATTGTGTTTAATATTTGTTGAAAAATGGTTATATCTCCACCTTATGTGTCCAGGAATTTATGAAATTGTCATCATACAAATAATTTAATGCTATAGTGGACAGAGCAGTTAAGAATATATTGTACTACTGGGAACAATTTTGGTTTGCTGTAGATATCTTTGTGTCTCTTCCATCTCCAGTTTCTCCAAGTACAAGCAAGAGACAAAAGAGCTGAAATAAGATTTGTATAGAGATAGTACACAGAAGCACTGAGCCACTGTCAGTGTTAAATGCAAATATTTGTGTGTGTGTTGAACATATATATATATGTATATATATGTACACTTAATTCGTTTTCAAGGAGCACCATAAAATGGAATAGTAATGATTGACATTAGGAATAGCTAATGATTAATAACTGAATTCCCTTTATATTTTGATTTGAGTGTTTTGTTTTCTGCTTCATTTCTCCAGTTCATTTTATTGCTTAATTATTTCTGAATGTTAAAAAGCAAGTTATTTTGCAAGTCATGGCAATGACACAGGAATGCAAAATGTGTCAGGATAAACTTGAACCTATATTTCCTGTTCTTGCTGAGGGCTACCTATGAAATAAATTATTAATTTTCTCTTGCTATCATCAAAAAGAAAAGCCACCTAACAATAAATTGCTTAACATCACACGGCCATACCCTGCCCCCCCACACCCCCACTGTCTCTTGACCAATTTTTTATAGAAGCTATCTCCATTTGGACTAGGAAAGAGGCCAATGTACATTTTTTTCTGGAGATTACTGTGTTTTCAGTGCATATACTTATATTTCAATAGTGGTTTTGTGAAAATACTGGTGAGGCAAATTATATTGTAGAGCTGGCAACCAGGGGTCAGTTCATGTAATAGGAAAAAACCAACAAAGCTGTGAAAAAGAACTCTGCATATTAAACTGCTAATTTCCATTAATGATAACGACTGCAGCTGGAATAAAATCATTCATTTTATAAAACATAAGCAAAAATTACCAACAAGATAATAGGACCATCCATGACCTTTGACCCAGCCTTGGTGTTACAGATGAATGTGATCAGTGTCTTCCTCTGCCACTTAGAACGAAGCAGTTCCATCTGGGCAGGTTCATTACATGTTTAATGTTTAATGATGTGGCCTCCTTCTAAAAAGCTACTGGAACCATCACAAAAGTAATGCATTGCTTCCTAATACAGAATTATAGGTCATCTGTGTCTTCTAATTTACCTGATTGAGAGCTTGTAGTCCACTTTTCTGATTCAAAAAGAATAACCAGAGAAGCAGATACCCCCTTTTCCAGAGAACTGGATATTGGCATTTGAAGATGCAGAAGGTCATCTTTGCCCTAGATTTTCCACTGATGGACCACCTGAGCTTTTCTGTGTATGCTAGGTAATGGCAGATCTCTCACTGTGTCACATTAATTGTTTGAGTGCAGGTAGTTTCACCTTGGTTGCAATGTCTTCTAATGAAGCCAGATTGTACAGCATAGCTCCTCTCAATTCTTTGTATGACTTGATACCTTTTGACTTGCCTAGGTTCGTAGAGATATTTAATAAATTAGGGAACACTACTTAGGGGGACTTTAAAGAATCCTGAGAAATCTGTATCAGACCATGCGTTGTACCCACCTATGTGGGAAAGTAGTGTGGAATATCTGAAATCTCTTAGTTTACCAGACAGAAAATCCTCTAGGTAGAGGAGCTCAATCTTTGCAGCTGAAAATAGCATGAAGAGCAAGGCATAATCCTGTTATACAACAGTAATAGCTAAAGGTTCAGGGTTTCTGATTCAATTTCTACAGTAGAACTTGCCTTGAAATTGGCTGTAGAATCATAAGCTGTATCTAGCTTCTGGATAGTCCGGTGCAATTACAGATGCAACAAAAACTAGCCTTTCCTTACCATCATTGTTGATCCTTCTGGTTTGGATCAGTGTTTACAGTTGAAAGATACGGGGTACAAAGCTATCTGCACTACCAAAAGCCCAGACCTTTTACAGAAGCCATAAGGAGTGTTAAATTCAACAAGCTACACTCTAACAGGCATGAAAACTTAAAGCCATGCACTGGCATTCGTGGCTAAAAATGCCACTTTATAGTCATATCAATTTCACAGCTGATGAGACATGGTAAACAAGGGTGGAGAGGATTTACTTTTTTTAAAAGGTATTCAAGAAATTGTATATGTATCTATATTTTTAAGGGCTTGTCCTCAGTGTACCACTTCGTTGCCTGGAATGAAAGAAAGCCAAAGCAAAACAACACTGAACATAAGGGGCACTAATAAAATATTATGTTCTGCATTTTTGGATTGCCAGCTGGGGCTTCCCTTGTGTTCACATCCATTTTTGTAAGAGTCCCAGCTCTGCATAAATTGCTATTGCAGTTAATAGATGTATTTGTGTGTGGGAAGGGATCAAGTTAAAAGAGGAGAATAGCTTCAGTTAAATACTTGTGGTATTTAAATCTTTGTACAGAAAAAGAATGTAACAATTTATTGCCATATGAATAATATTGTATGATCTCTCTGATCTGTATTATATTGCTTTGTATTTCTGTATACTGCAAAGATTATAACTTGTTAAATTCCTTAGCTTAATATCCTGCAATACATTACACCTGGCAAACCCCTGATTTCACTACAGTTTCAAAATAGTGAAGTATGTTACAGTAATTGTGTACATTATTCCTATGTCTCCATGGCTAATTTTAAGTTATGGATATATTGTTTGACTTTCAAGTGGGCAAAGTTCAGTTGGCCCTCAAACAGGAAATGTTCACTCATTGTAAAATAATGTGCTTTTTTTTCTAGCCTGTTATTTTTACAAGCTTGGTTGAAGGATTTTCAAGGTGGTTTTGTAGATCTTGGAAGGTTAAAAACCTGTAATATTTCCGAGCACGTCTTTAAGCATCTGTGCACACACACCTTTGTTTTGGTGCCTGTAAAATGGCACATAATCATACTGATGGGTAACTGAGTAACACTCCAAAAGATGACCATACAAGTGATCACGCTGCTCAAAGGCTTTAAGGAAAGTCAAGTCTTCTTTTGTTTTTCAGTCTGGTAAATCAAAATAAAGCAGAAGAGTATTTATAATAAGTGGCATTAAGCACTTTTCTGCATTATTCTTGTTACATTATCCTTTGTAATCAGGAAATCTTGTCTCAATTAAGCAGACAGCATTGCTGTGAGTACTGCTGTGTTTACCCATTGGTCTCCTCTTTCATGTGGTTACCGTACTTCCAGGATCATAAGGCGTATTCCCTGACTTCCTGCCATGATAGTGTGGGATGCTAGTGGCGAGAAACTCGCTTGTTTAGTTCTAGCATTTGCAGTTACCAGTCCTACACTTGTCCTTGGAAGATAGGGTGACAAACTCCTGAGACTCTCACAGGATCTGAGGGTGTAGCATGCTCCTCTGACCTCCTCATCTGTCTCTTGTTTTCTTTGCTCGGTTTCACACTGAGCCCAACTTGTCCCAGATTCAGTTAAAAGAATACTAAATCTGATTTATTCTAGCAAAAGCAAGATTTAATGAAGTTTGCAAGTTTTGGCCAGAAAGTGGAAAATTAATCAATGATTTTTTTTTTTTTTTTTTTTTTTTAAATCATTGACTAAAGCATTATTATTGTTCTTAAGTTTTTCCCTAGAAGTATTGCCTTTGGAGAGCAGGAGTTGAATTCTAGCCATAACCTCCTCAGGAAACCTTTTCCAAATCTATCTACTCTTCAACATGCCGAGCTACTAAAATCTTTTCATAGCTTCACAAAAATTCATAGCTTACTTCTTACAAGAAGTCTTGCTCTTGCAGATTCACAGAGGGAAGCTTGCAGAATGAAGACTTTGCACAGCAGTTATGTAAAAAAACCCAAACACGTTCAAAGTGTGGGGAGAGCAAATTATGTTACTGTATAGCTCCTACTTTTTTCCTAACCTATTTTTCATACTGGTTTAGTTTGGCATTGATAAAGAGAACCTATCTCAAAATTCACCTTGATCAATGACTACAGTTAAAATTATTCTAGCCAACTCTGTTTAAAAATGGCACAGGAATTCCCTTTACTCTTTCTAAGGCATTATGTTAAAAAACATTTATGAAACACTCTGTGAATTTAGCAATTAGAAGCAAGTGCACTGAGATAAGTCAAAATTTATACTGATTGTATAAGTCAAAAAAATACTGCATGCTGGATTCTATAGCAGATACTTTCAGATAATATCAGTGTTTTAAATCTTCCTTAGAAAGACGTTAGTTTTTATTCCAAGTTGTCCTATGTGCAGAGCAACCTAGCTTTACACCGCATGTTAGACACAAGGTTAAACTGATGTAAATAAAGATGCACCAGGCTTTTGCTTGCAAACAAAGCATCAGTGAACAGGATGGTGTTGAAGATCATTTTATAAGGACTCCCAGTCCAGCCCCAGCTGCAGTTTTATGGCTTACTTATCAAACTAGAGAGCATTTCTGGGGAGCTGAAACAAGTCATATGGTGTAAGAAGCTGGAGGCAATTCCAAGTGAGGAAGAATTTTCTCAGAAAAAAGATGTAAATGCTGAGTTAGTTTGCAGATTCTACCAGTGCATGTGACTGTCAGACAACTAGGTGGAGGGAATGAGAAGGCGACAGCAATGAAGATCTTGGTCGAATTCTCCTGCTATGTTTTCTGCTTCACAGAGCAAAGTGTGCCCCTGTAATCTTGTAAATATGTGCTTTCACAAGTTCATTTCATCTAGGTATTTAAGGGCTCAATAGCTTTTTGCTTGGTTGCAATCATTTGCTTGGTTTTATTACTTTTTCAACATATAACTTATATTATTACTTATACCCAAATTAAATGCATGTTACATGTTAGCTACATCCAGACTCTTGTGTGCACAACTGCTTACACCAAGTTTGGATATGAGCCATTCCCATTTGTTTTCTTCTCTTTCTGTAACTTCTAGTTGTGAAAATGCCCCCAGCTTAAGTCTTAAAAATGGCTTTCTTGCACCAAATCTCAGGGAGAAGGAAGTGAGTCTCTTAAGGGGCAGATTTTGTGTTAACACATGGACTTTTTTCCTCCCAACACTGTTGTCATACTGAAAGGGAAACTGCCATAAGGTCGGTATCTGCCAGATTCAGGAGGAAATCTGAGTTTTTATTGGAAAGTATACTTTGACTGATAAAAAAAGTTTAAAATAACTCAGGGAGTAAAGTAGTTTTAAGTTGATGTCATAAGGTCACTTTTCCTTCAATTTATGTCTCTTGGTCTGTTCATGCTGGAAGCAGTGCAAATAGTAGGGCAACTTCTACAATAATAAGGACTCTTTATGCATAAAGGGAATGGCTTCCAAAACTCACTAAGTGCTCCCTGCTCCCTGTTATTGACTACATCACTGTATTGTTCTTTCTCTTCATTCACTCATCCTTACTAAAAAGATTTCTGAATATTTGGAAGATTTTTAGATTTGCTGAACTTTAAACCATGTTTGAAATGCAGCATGGCTTCATCGTCACTGCCTACCAGAGCTCCAATTTCTGCATGCATGACAACTAGGAAAACAGAAGAAAAGACAACAAATTATTCAGAAAACCAGGGAAAAATGTGGTTAAAGTGTTCCTTGTTACTGTTCAGTTTTGTTAACCACTCCTTTTAAGAACTTCTTTTTTCCTCTCTTGCTTTGTCTCTGTACTTATTGATAAAATACCAGGTTTAAGGAAAAAAAACCTGTGTCCTTCAAATAAAACATTTCTCTTGGAAATTTCACTTTGGTTTAAAAAAAGATAATTTTTCCTTGGAAAAACACTTTGAAACTTGCTGCTTTCTGTCTAACATCAAGTAGTAGGTGATTCCCGTATGGCCACTCTGATTTACATCCTCTGTATCTCTTTTTCTAGCCTTTTCACAATAGGTAATTCTTCACTCAGTGACACTCACAAATTAATTGAAGCTTTTTTCTTTTTTTGAAAAGCAAAGAGGAGAATTATAAAGTATTAACATTTAAATTCGGTTATATTTCCAGTTCTCATATAGAAGAACTCATTTTACTTTATGTCTAAGCTGCACATAGTCCTTTCGTGCTTATCCAGAAGGATTGTACAGAACTTTCATGGGCAGAAAAGTCCTGTACATCCCCTAGTTGATTTCTTAAATGTATGTTCTAAGTGTCTGTTTCAGCCTAGTTAAGAAGAGATGGACAAAAGATTCCACTGACTTTCTGAACAATGAATCTTCAGAGCTTGAAAATGCATGTATCATCTATACCTGACCAAAGGATGGTGATTGTCTTTGACTGAAACTTTTAAAGTTGAAGGGTTTTGTCTTGCACAGGGAAAAAAAAAACCAACTCAACCCCCCAAACCAATCTGAGTGGTCTTAGATTATAATAAAGGAGTTATTTTATTTTTTCTAACCATATGAGTATTGTCCTGAGCTGCAGAGGGACACAGAGCCCTTGGTCTCCTTTGTGGTAGAATTTCTTATTCAGGATGATGTAGCTCAGGGAAACATATCTCTGTGTTTCAAACTTCTCTCCTACTGAGAGTGCTTCAGCTCTTTATGTTTTCTACCTTGAAGGCAGAAATTCCTTTCTGTTTCATCCCTCTGTGATAACTGATGAACAATTCTGAAGAGAGCTGCCCAGCCCTGTGTACCAGCTCCTTTTGCCAGCTCCTAAGTTTCTCCTTAGCTTGTTTAGTGTGTATGTTAAATATGTGCACACACATAAATAGATCTGGGGTGATTCTAAACTGTTTGTGAGGAATCGCATAGCCACAGCATTATAAAATAATTTAGGGCGGAAGGAACCTCTGGCAGTCTAGTCCAATCCCCTGCTCAAAGACATTCTTTTGAGACCAGGTTATTCAGGGATGTCTGATCAAGTTTTGAACACCTCAAAGGGTTGATTGAGCTCCTGCAGCTTCTTTAAGCTCTGTGCCAGTATTTGATCACACTCTTTTTTTTTTCATCGTGTCAAATTAGAATTTATGATGTTCCAGATGATGTTTGTTGTCTCTTGTCCTATCACTACTCACCTCTGTGAAGAGACTGGTTCCATCTTCCTTTTATCCTCTGGTCAGATAGTCATAGACAGCAGTAAGGTTTCCCCTTTACCTTCCCTTCTCAGGGCTGAAGGGACCCTGCTCTCACAGCCCCTTCTTGCACCCAGGTGCTCCGGTGCTGTGCCTTGCCTGGGTGCCACTGTGGCATTTGCTCCAGTAGGTAACTCCTGCTCATGTGGGCTCGAACTGGTATTTGCTGATGCATTTCCACAGAAAAGAAAGGATATGGGGCACCTTTGTGTTGCTGATGGAGTCCTGCCAGTGGGTTGTCTTGCAGCCCAGTGCAACACAGAAGGAGAAGGCGGAGGAATGATTTTTCCCTGCTCTTGCCTCAGCTCCCGGGAGGGCTCATGTACAAAGCCTTGCAAGGGGGGCAGTGCAAATGTCTTTGTCCTAGCCCTCTCTCTCACTGTGCTGAGTTCTCTGTGTCAGTCTGTGGTAGCAGAGATGTGGCAGCACCACTTTCTGGTGCCCTGGTTCACGTCACCATGTTAGGAGTTCATTATGTCTCATGACAGTGAGTCAGAGCAGTTCAGCGATTTGCTCCTCACTTTCCTGTGTGTGGTACTGTGCACAGAGGAGTGTAACTACATGAAACTGTAGCAATTTTTTCCTTAAGATGGGAATGTGGCAGCTGAGAAAACCTGCCTTTTTCCAGAGATGTAATGAAGCCTTTGGATGAAAAAAGTACAATAGTCCTTAAGAGTCAAGTGTGACTCTGTTACTGTGAATACAAATGGTGAAAATTTACATAAGTTACACCATTCTGTTTTCTTTCTTTTACTCCTTTTTTTTTTTTTTTTTTTGATAAAAAGTGGCCTTGCTTATTGTCTTCTGCATGCTCTGGAATGTGGGAATACTACATCAATGCAACCATGGCAAGTATGACTTTGAGGCACAAGAAAATTAAAGATATTTATCAAAGTATTTTCATCTCTTTGGAGAAAATTGTTGTTGCTGAGTTCCCATGCTACCTGAAACAAGCTCTTGGTGGATTTAAGCAAAATATTACAAGTATCACATTCCTCTGTTTTCTGTTTAGCTTGTCTTCTTGGGAAATAACTATGCTTTTATGATTTTTTTAGATAATGGGTTTTTACCCTTCAATCCACTATTAGCATCATGTTATTATTTAGAAAGAGATCTAAAGAGGAATGTTTTTATGCAAAGCTTGTTTTCTTTTGAATATCTCATAGCAAGTATCAAGTGTCTCAATGCTATACCTAAGCCATTTAGTAATACTAAAGCAACAGCTGAGTTTGTTCTAAATTCAATGCTTTGTAAGCAAATAAAAGGTGTTGTGACTGGCCTTGGTGCAATACACACAGCTGGATAAAGCACAATGTGCCTTTAGAGACCAGCTGACAGATATGGGGATGTGAGGGAGCAGAAGCAGCTGAAGAGACCTTTCCTTGTGCTCCCTATGGAGAATATAAGTATGCTGTATCAGAGATGTTCAGCTGGATGCTAGTCCAGCTGTCAAAACAGAGGCAGGATCCCCTGGGTTCCACAGCAGCAGCTTTATTTCCTCTTTCAACACAATAGACTTGGCATTGCCCTCATTAGCACCACTTCTTTACCCAAGTACCTGTCAGGCACAAATAGGTTTAATATCTATTTTATTTGTTAGAACAAAGAACAGGGTCAAGGTCCTACCACTGGAGTCCATGTTAGGCTTTGCAGTGGTCAAACAGAGGTCAAACAGCCTAGCCCAAAGACAAACATTTTTATTAAAAATACTTCTCTGAAAGCACAAATCAAAGAATTTTCTTCTGTGCTACATTACTAAGTGTGGAACTTCACCAGTAATGTTCAGAAATGGGGGCAGTAACCAGCCTTTTGTCACCTGGTTTGTGGAAATTGGAGGTGTATATGAAAATCACATGGTATAATGGGAAAACTCAGGTAGCAAATACCCTAGAGGATGGACTGCCAACATGGAAATGGAAGTTTATGGGGCCTGAACTCCCCTGACAGTGCCTGCCCTGAGCTGAAAATACCAACTCGCTCAAGCTATCTGCACTTGGACTTTACCAGGCCAGCACAGGTTCAGCTTGCCATGTTGATTTATGGTATCTGTTGTGCCAAATCCACCTTATCTATTTTTGAAATTTGTCTGATCCTGGGTCTCAGCTCAATAAGCTGTTCTGTACTCATATAATTCTGCAGAGAACCAGAGATGTCTTGTGCATCTGTAATACATGGAGGACTGGGAGTTGAATCTACTTTGGTAGGACTCAAAGAATTGTTATATGGAAACAGTTTAAATAAATGTGTAGATGCTTTGAAGACTCCTTCTTTAAAGATACTAGTCATACAACCAAAATGTTTTAAGAGCTTGTATTAGGTAAATCCCAAATTTCCATCCTCTGGAAATGCTGTCTTCTTTCAGAAATGCCACTTGGAATAGTTTCTGACTTGGGACCAGTAAACTTGTATAGCCTGGAACACCTCTAGGATCTGAACTAGCATTTCAAATTGGATTACTAAACTTGGATTAACTGGCTGTCTATGAACAGCTGTCAAACCAATTTCACAAATGATGAGGTGAATAATTCCAACAAGGATGCAAAAGCTGGCATGGAAGTAGGATACAGCCACTGCCAGCCTCTCTCTATAGTTCCGGGGCATCACCAGTTTTGTATGGTCTTGGGCTGCTCACAAAGTAAAGGGCTTACAGTAGCCAGAGCAGACATTTTGAAGTTAGAATTATGGGTAAAAAGACTGATTTTGATACCTTGTTTGGTTGGAAAGGGAAGGCTTGCATTTTTAGTACAGCAGTAAACAAATGCAGAATGTGGGAGGAAAAGATGACTCAGAAAACACCAGTGTAGTCTGATGTTTGTATTACAGCATAATAAATGGCCTGTTTTGTATGTATCTGAATGCACAAGGACAGAATGCAGATGAACCTAATAAAATTATCCTAATCACTAGGATGACAGCCTCTCTGCATGAAAGAAAAATTGATGTTGGCCTCACATGGAAAAGGAGATGTGTCTTAATTTTGTAGTGTTCTTTCCATGTAGAAAGGATGACATTTAAGATTTCTTTTTTAATGAAGTGTTAGACTTTTCTGTCAAATGGCACTTTGTATAACTCAAGCAATTAAACACAAAAATAAATGCTTTCTTTTGTGAGAAAACATTTTTGGGTTGGGGGTGTTCTTTTGGAAGCTCATGTATTGATTTGTTGTTTGTTTGCTTGTTTGTTTGTTTTTTCAAACTAAGAAAGCTGAAAATAGAAACAGGAAGGATTAGGATTAGAAATTGTGACAGTGGAGTGTGGGGCTTTTATGAAGCTTCCATAAACACCTTAAAACAGAAACCTGAGTGAAAATGTGTCAGCATTTTGGAGCAAAATCAGGTTTATAAAAAAATGAAGTATTTTTGAAATTACTTTGGAGACCATTGATAGTAGAGCTTATATCTTGACAGGAGATCTTAATCACTTAATGCTGCAGATAGATACAGCTTCACTTTTTTCCTGAGTCCTCTGTCTTTCACCTTAAAGATTAGAATTATTGTTCCTGCCCAAACTCAAATGTCTTTTAATGGATTTTAATTGTGTTCCCCTGTTTGAATCCTTTTGGGTTTTTATCCACGTGAAACAATTAAAAAATCTATTAATAATTTTTATGTCATATTGTTTGAATTTAATTTATTTCAATACAGTAAAATTTAAGATAGTTCATATTTCTCTAAAGGGGCAGACTTAAATGAGGAGAGTGGAATTAGCATTAGCTAAAGTTATGACGATGATTTATGACAGCTGAACATTAAATATTTTTTGTCTTCATCTAACATTTTTTGTCATAATATCTCCCTGAAGGAGATGCAATCAGACTTCAAGCTGTTTCACTAATTCTTTCATACAGAGTCTGGGATGCTAAAGGATTTCTGCCAATGCAGAGTGGCTGGAATGTCTTTCAAGCTGTGATGAATGTGTTGAGTTTTAATACCAATTATTATACTTCATGGGCTCATTGGCTATATTAATATTGCACTCAGTGCTATTACTAAAACTTTTGATAGTAATAAATTGAGAGAGCATGACATCAAAGTATGCATATCTTGACTTTATATTAGTTTCTTTTATTTTATTATAGCTTTGCTTCAAGAAAGTTTGGAAAAATATATAGATTTAATTTCTCATATCTTTTAAACATGTACCTGATATATATTATTTTCCATTTTAGGTTAGCAGTCTTACTCATCTCAGGTTATGTGTGTTAGAGAAAACAAAACTGAGTTATAATTTCAGCTCACGAAAGCTGGATTCAATTAAATACTGGTCCTGCTTTGACTAAATGATCCCATAAAGTCACTTCCAGCCTGATTTATTGTATAGTTTAGAGATTTTAATGCAATATCAATATAGATTCTTTAAGTTCATTAATTCACATATTATGAGGATTTTCCCTTTGCCAGAGACAGCTTTAACACTGCTTATCATCAAAGACAAACGTTTTAATCTGGGAACCTATCTTTTGCTTTCAATTACAGAATTCATTGCTATTGACATAACATTGGTGCTATGAAGTTCATTTATATCTGTTTCAGATCATACATTTTTTTTCTCTACATGTGCTATAAACTCATAATTGCCTTTAGAAATCCCTGAAGATCCAGAAATTGCAGAAGAATATTATAAAGATGAGTTTGAATCCTGTTCAGAAGACAGTGAAGAGGAGGAAGATGCAGAATTGTCATGGATGGTCTCTAAGACAAATCACCAGGTATACGTGACCATTGGGAACACAGTATACATTTATGGTCATTTTCCATGAGAAAACTGGGTTCCCAGAATTTGTCCTACTGACATTGCTGAATTTTTTTTTTTTTGTTAGGGGTGTGTGTATATATCAATAGCATGAATTAATTATATGTGTACTATAAGATATTGATAAGAAAGATTTTTGCATTCCTTCAAGATTAAAAATAACACTCCCATGAATGCCTTAAGGTAGATCATTGTCAGAAAACATCCTTGTGACTCTAAAACCCTCAGAGTGGGATCCTCTCAAATGCTAGCTATGATTTAAATTAAATTAAAGCTGAAGGTATACTTCAGGCATAAGATCTAAGTTCCAGCTCTAATTCCCAGGCAAAGATAGACACCTCTAGTTCCTCCCTATATTAGACATATTTTCTAGGACAGTGTGACGAACTATGAGCCTAAACAGCTGCAAGACTTGACCAGCAAATCCGTAGACTTTCCCACATCACAGAAAGTGTCAGTGAAGAGAAAACTTATTGTTGAAAGGCTTAAAGTGGCTTTATCAGTTGAGGCTGCCACAAGAAAGTCAGGGATTGCAGTGTGAAGGTTGAAGATTATTGGAGAAGGCACCTAATTTAGATCTGATCAGAATGAGCTGAGATGAATCTTGTCTCCAGTGATCAAGTCTCAGTGAAATCAATAAACTTAAGTGCCTGAGGCAGTTCTGAAAATGGATCTTCCTAAGGCATTCAGGATCTATTAATTTTTCTCATGGGCCACCAGTTTCAAGCATGACCTACAGTGGCTTTATCTGGTTCTGCCTAGGAACATTTACTTTATTCTGTGATCATGTGCAAAGTTTGCAGAACAGGGTGTGATATCTTCTGCATTTCAGGGAACTGGCCAACTAGACTAGTACTCTTCACTAAATTATAAATAGCTTGTGGTTTTTGAAAAATTTGAACTAATAGCTTCTTTGAGACATAGTTCTTAAGGCAAAAATAAAGTGTGAGAAAGCAGAGCTCTACTTTTGCCACAGTAGCAGGGAATCCTGACATTGTCCCGCAAGTAAAACTTGAAGTTTACTCAGAAACAGCTTCATTCAGTCTAAAAATGTCCTCCTAGCTTTCAAATTAAACACGCGTGATGCCTTAAAATTCGGGAGCAATTTGTACAGTAGTGGTCTAAAGAAAATTATTAGTCAATTGTAAAACAGTGGAATATCTTAGACAATTTTTTTTTTCAGTTTGCTGGGTTTATGCTTACCTACAACACATAGACATACAAAGAAACCATTGCCCAGAAAGTCTACCACAAGATACTCTTGAAAACGAAATTACTGCTCATTTTCATCAGACTCTGAGAGAATTTTTCTTTTTTAGAATGCCTTTTGAAATTTTCATTCAGCTTTCATTGATGGTATCGTTAAGTGTCAATCAGTAGTGTTTTTGTACAGGAAGACTGCTGCTTAGAATTAATGAAGGGCAGAAGATAAAAATAGATTTCTCAGTAATGCAGAATAAATTATGTGTTGGCATTCGGATGTGAGCAGCCACAGTCCCTCACGCTGCAGTGACTAATAATTCTGTGCTGACAAGAACCAGCATGGTGGGCTGGAAGAGCCATCCCACGGGCACCCCGTTGTCTCTGTCCAGTCCCAGTGGCCCTGAGGCTTTGCTTTACCAGCACACAGAGCACTGACCCTCTGTGAACTGGCCTGCACAGACTGACTGGGATGCAGCCCTGTGACCGTTTGCCTTTTGACGCTTCCTCTATCAAAGAAGCTAATTATCTGTGCTTTTCTCATGTTGACCCCAGCACGTTAAGATATTCATTACGTGTGTTTCTGGGTATTGACATAATTACCTTTTCTATTTCTTGGGAAGTGAAAATAGGCAATTTTTGCTTTCTCAAGTGAAAAATTCTATAGTAAGTCCGAGGTCAAAGCAGAATGAACGTAGCTGTGCGAATCTGAACACCTCTGTCTGAACTCAACAAACAGAAGGGCAGTACTGTGAGGGGAAGTAAGCAAGCATTTTTAGGGAGCAAACATCTAATGCAGGTTGGATGGAATATTCAGAGAAGTCCCTCTTTGGTGATTATAAAGGGATCTACAATTATTAACATGCACACAACATCTCTCTTCTGGATGTCAACAGTTATGTGAGATGAATCCCACTCAGAGGTAGGTGGGATCATGCTCAGTATTAATAATAAGCTTCAAATCCTACTAGAATAGCAAAGGTTTGCTTCTGCAGTCATTTACTTAATACCAAAAATCCTACTTCAATTTCTGTGGTGGGATTCATACTCTTAAACCCTTTCTTCAAAGATACCTTAAATCAAGCTCTTGAAGGTGTGTCCTAGAAAAGAAATCATTCCACTGCAACACGGTAAGGACTTGCAAGCTAATTTCTGCAAATCTCTCAAATTTCCGATTCCAAGATTGCTTTTCTAGTTACTTTTGTGCAGAGAGTGCAGAAGTGCTGCATCTGGTGGTGCTCTCTGGTGACCCCATTATTTCAAACAAGGATTAAAAAAAATGCAGTAGCATGGGGTCAGAAAAGTCATCCAACTGAAAAGCATATTAAGGTGCAAGTGTAGAAAGGGATATGAGGTGTTTATTGAAGCTATATTAGGCTTCCACAGATGTCAAGATGGCCTGAGAAGTAGTGGCCTCGTGGGATGTAAGACCATTTAGGAAGGTAGAGTTAGGCACTGAAACAATGTAATTTTAAAGGTTTAGGATGGGAGTTGAGACAGCTTTTTTTTTCATGTTGATACCTTTCAATACAGCCTATCTGATTTCAGCTACATTGTCCAGCACTGGAGTTTAGTGTCCTTTGTTCCTTTTTTTTGGAGCAGAAATGCACATTGACAGATTTCAAGGAACAATTTGCCAATTACTTTTCCAGACCTCCACCTCTTCAAGCCAGTGGCTCTTTTCCTCATGTTTTTTTTAACTAGGAGAAACAATTTCTTATTGGGGGAAATAATGAAAGAGAATGACAAACTGTTTTTAAAAACATTTTAATATGTGATGCTTAACAGAGGTTTGATCTTGAAACTTGAAACTGAAAAATTAGTGTGTAATGAAGCTTCCATTGGCTTTGATTTAGCTGAGATGCTAGTGGATGCTCCTTACTGCAGTTCATCACCATTCTCTTAGTGGTTTTTGTCAGCACCCATAATAACAAATTCACCCTCTTCATTATGACAAAGTCTGCTACTGTGATGCAGTTGGTTCCTATTTTCAAATTCCAAGTTGCTTCTGAGATTGTCAAGCCAGACAATCAGCTGGCATAAATTATCATAGCTCCAGCAGCTCTGAGTGGTCTGTGTGCTGTGACCCCAAAGATGCTCCACTGGGTTCCTAACACATGCCTCAGCATGGCTTGTGGCTGTTAGAAATGGGGTTGTTTGTTCTGAATCCGAAATGTGCAAGCATTCACCCACAGTGGCCCTTATGCAAAGGAGTGCTTCTCTTCTGGGCATGTTTCTCCATTCTGTAGTGCTTTTCTTTCTCTGCAGAAAAAAGAGAAAGATTAAAGAAATATATTAAATGAAACAGCTAAATCCTCTTCCAGTGCTAAACCCAAGTGGGGAAAAGACAGGAGTCATGAAAGAGGTGAAAATATATCTTTTGTCTTACAGCATAATGAGAAAAAGACAGTTTTGTTGTTATAATTGGAGTAAATATGATGTCCTGTTGTGAGAAGTCAAAGGTTTGGGAATTACAGACTTTATCCTCTAAAAAAAGGGGGGGGAAAGGGTTTTATTAAAGCAATAATGTTGTATATGGTTATTTACTATGCTTTTGTTTATCTGTCTGTAGATTTGTGGTTAACTGTAAGTGATAATGAAAGTAAAAATAATTACAAAGTTAAATTAACAGAAAATCAATATAAATTTTTAGTTTTGAATGAAAAAGATTTAATAACTTTTTAATGAAGTCCTAATGGTTCTTTTTTTCAGAAGTACAGAGAAATTATATCTATAATACTAAGTCTATCTTAATTCAGTATTTAATATGTACTATATGTATTAACATTGCATTCTCTAGCATTTCCTGGCTGCAGAACTGGAAACCCTTGTGCTGACTTGATCAAATCAGGACCCCACAGACTGCTCCAAAAGGGCAAAGAGGCTCCTTCAAACCTGTGAGCTTGGGGGTTACCTATTGCAATCACCAACCAAGAAGCTGATTCCCACCTTGCAAACCTCAGCTAAAGTAGCAGAGCCTGTTTCAAATACAAGCCCATGAAACAACTTGGGGTGAAGAATAGTTAGTTTATGCTCATCCATAACAGCTTCCACTTGCACCAGAAGGTCCCAGTCATTGCCAACAATTACTGCTGTCCTGTTTAGGTCTCCTGGCAGTTCCTAAGTTTGAGAAATTTAGAATGAGCATTTTTAGTAAGATCACAGAACATAAAGCAGATTGTCCATTGTAGAAGTGGATGTCAATATTGTTTCTTTTTATTCCATTGTTTTAAGTCTTAAAGGCATAGAGTGCTGAATATTTTTTTAAAATGTGTATTTTTGACGTGTTTTCTAGCAAGGTCAAGATTTTGACTGTCAGTTTTAAATAGTCAAGAAAGCTGTGTTGTCAAATATGATATGGCAGCAGCTTCTACACAGTCAGAGTCCAAGTTTTTCTTGGACTTTCATTAAATTGTGATGTGCTTCCTGGACAGCTATCATCGCTTAATGGCCAGAACTTTAAATTTCATCTGTGTACACAAACAGCATTTCATATGAAAGATATCATGGAAAAACTGTTAGCCATCTGTTTGGTAAGAGAGCACTTGAAATATAAAAATGTTAAAATCTCTTCTTAATTAAAAAATTTTCAATTAGTTGTTGTTATTAGACACGCAAGTAGATGCAATTACACGAAGGATAAGTATTAATTTACTGTGGGCAACTATCATAAGCATAAAAAAGCTTGGCATAGTTAAAAAGTATATAATCGCCTTTTTCAATGTAATATTGTCTTAGATATTCCAGGACTAACTGATGATAAAATGCTGGTGTATTTTCAGACACTGCACACCACCCTCCACAGTAAATATATCTCCTTTAAACTTACGCACAGTTGTTCTAAACACTTGTGTATCTACAAGGAATCTGACTTAAAAAATTGTTTGGTTATAACATCATTCCAAGGCCTGATGTTTTAGGAGAAGAAAACATAGAAAAAGTCTTGGGCAATGTAACTTCTTTAAAGTCTAGTCTTGACACTTACTGGTGTGATATCCTCTGTGCTTGTGGGATTGTACCTCTGGTACATAGCATTTCTATTTAAGTTTGTGCTCACACTAATGCTATTCCTATTTCATTTGTTCACAGGACAGTGATATGGAGGCAATGGTTAAGTAAGTGGAGAGTGTCCTGAATAGCAGCTCATTGGGTAAGGTGATATCTCTTCTTTAGATAGCAGCAGGTATTAGCAGTTTGTATGCATCGCAGTCCAACTATTTCCATTTTGCAACAAAATAACTCAAAAAATGTGATCTCCTTGAAAATTATTTCCTTAATCTACTGCAGAGAAGTATAATTATACCAAAAGAAAAGGCATAAGCAGTTAAGTGCTTTGAAAAAAATAAAGCCATATAGCATGATAGTCAGAAGTGTAAAATGTTAACAAAAACTTGGCTACTGTCATTTTTTCTCCAGAGGAAAATATTTGAGGATATATAAGCTATTTAATAGTTTTAAGTCCTGGTAACAATAAGATAAAATGTGTTAAAATATTTAATTTTTTAAAAATTATGATCAAGATTTGAATAATACTTAATTTATATTACAGTATCTCATTATAGGTACAAAGAAAACAGTGAGAATTTAAGGTTGTAATTTAATCCTAAAATCTCTGGCAAAATATTGTCTATAAATTTAGAGTTTGAAAGCCTGGGTTCCTGTGGTCTACTTAAAAGCTAAAAAGAAAACTTATATGAAAGAAGATATTTACTGTGGCTGCTGTAGTTGCTGTCCTCGGAGGCCACTGGGTGGGACTGTGCCAGCAGCAGCCTGAGTGTGAGCTGCATGAAAGGCCAGCTAAATTCCCAAAGGCTCCCATGGGAACTGCAGTCTCATTTAGTTGCTTCATTTGCATTCGTTCAGTCGGGATAAACCTGACTCGGTATTCTAAAACCACAACACAGGAGAATCCTAGGAAGTTCTCCTTCCGGAGATTCTTCAGTGCTGAGCTCTGTTTCACCCTTGCTTGTGAGCATGGACAGATGGGAAGAGAGAGCCAAAGAGGAGGGATGAAAGGAAGTAGTCAAAGCTGTGGCCATCACAGTTTTGTAGCCACTGGTCACCTTCTGGGTCCCATGTCAGGGAGACCCTCAGGACTGAAGGAAGGAACACTTACATCCAATTTCTCTTCACATTGCAGAGAACCCCCTGTCTACAAATTCTGCACTCATTTATGCATTTGCAACATCATTGTCTGCAGTGGGTTTGCAGAAGTTAAAATACGGACAAAATTTTGCTCTGTGCTTTGATATTTTGTTATTTTAATTAAAGAGAGGAATTGCCTTGAAGGCTGCTGAGAACAAACAAGAATATTAGCCAAACAGTGGTGTTTTAAAAACAATCTTAGTATTAGAAACTCCCTTATCTTAATCTTTTTCATTCAATATTAAGGACAAGAAGCTTTTAAAAATTGTAATATTAAAGAATTAAATTGTACTTTTATCATTAAAAAAATCTCCAACCAGTCTGTGCTGAAACCTATAGCCTTTCTCCAAGCTAAGGTAGTAATTAGGTATGATTTTCTCCAAAGAAATACATCCATCTAAAAATAGAGGTTATATGATACAAGAATAAGTGGAAACAAACCCTACACAGTAATTAAGAAGAACTGCTGCTATAGCCTAAGCAATTAAATCAAAATTTCTGTCAAGGCAAGACAAGATCAGACAAAGCCTGAAGCCTTGCAGACTCAGTTCCAGATGTGTGGGCTGGTACAAGCAGTAGCAATATCATATTACTGAGCTACAGAGCTACAACACAATTATAATGGGTACTCCTGGATTTCATGTCAATAATAGGGAAATAGAAGCAGGAATCTGGCCAGAACAGAATTTCTTGTAGCGTCCTTCATTGTTAAAGTATTATGAAAAATTATGAGTTGTTTCAAGTGGTTGGTAGTTCTAAAAAATAGAACTTTTTTTTTTTTATGTCAGCAAAGGCTGTGATAAAAAGGATGCAATAAATATGCATTGTTTTCCAACAGGTGGAATTTGTTTAGTATCAACCTCAGTGTTTATAAAAGGACTTGGGAGGTAACTGAGTTTTCTCCTCAAGAAGTTCCACAGAGTCACTCCGAATACCAGAGCTTTAGTGTGGTACACAGTTGCTTTTGTGTTGGCTATACAGCTCCATGTGGAGTGCATTTGAAATAAGAGAGGCTATGCTGATAAACTGAAAAATTAGGAAGATCCCAGAAAAGAGCCGCAAAGGAAAAGGGAGTTTGAAAAACTCATTTTACAATTTACTAAATTTGCTTGGCATAAAGGAAAAGAAGGTTAGGGGCAGTTGGGTCGCTTTGTGTCATTTATGGATCAGGAATACACATCTGATTCTAACCTTTTATATCTTGTATAAAAAGGCATTGTAGGATCTCATGCATAGCAGTGAAAGCTAAAGAAAAGAAATCTGAAATACAGACAGAAGTTTGTGATTCAGTGGAGATAACAGCTTCACAACAAACAATGGCTTACAAAGAAATGCAGTAGATGCGCGTCACCAATTCTTTGGTCATTAGCAGAAATGTTTGTAGGAATGCCTTTGAGCCATAATTTATGAAAACTCTTACCGGATAATGCACGTGTGAATAAATTCCTTTCCCTACAGATCCTCAGTGAAAACCTCAAACTGATGCTCTATCACCTGAGAGGACAAAGATCTTTTGCCCTTTGCCCTGTGTTGTTCTGTGCAATACTGGGTTAGACACTTGGAGACATTCAAATACATTTAGAAAGCCACAATACCTGGTTTTGAAAAGTCACTGCTCTTGTTGTTTCATTTGATTTTGTTTAATGGATCAAGAATGATATATTGGATAAAAAATGCAAATAATTATCTGGTAACTTTTTGAAGAAGCATAGTTCCTTTTTGTGTGTTCATATGTGGGTACACAAAAATGCCTGAAGCTGGGTGCAAAATATATTATCAGTCAAGTAGCTGCTTCTAAGAAAATACCCTTGATATAGAAGTTGGAATGGTTATGAATCAGCCCAGCAAAATTTGTTGAGGTGTGCTGTAGCACCAGTGTGTCAAGCTCTTAGCAGTCTTTACTGAGAATTCATTTTTTTAATGTCTAACCACACCTTTGCAGCATTCTACAATCTTCAGTCCATGCTGCCTTGCAGTAGCCAGACAATCATATTAAATGGAGAGGAAGATAGAGAGTTTGCATGTAGAGATGAAGTTTTTCTTGGCCAGCTGCCAATGTGTAAAGTAGACAAAATAGGAATTATTTAGCCAGAAATCCCAGGGGAAAAAAAAAAAACCAAAACAAAACAAACAAGAAGGATGTCTTTAATAATGAAATGGCAGAGGAGAAGGAAATATTGTAGTAATAAATATACTGAATTCACTAAACAGAAAAAATATGCTGAGCTCTTACTACAGTGATATATCCTGTAATAATAGCAATGCCAGAATTTATCTGGTGCCTGTGGTTAAACATACTGTTTCTTAAGAGACTGCAAGGTTTGTATTTTCCTTAGGCCACTGGTGCTTGGTGCTCAGGGCATCAATTTTTAATTGGTTTCCAAGCACCACAGCCCTACATCTGGACCTTAATGCTGTGCCAACTGAGAGAGGAGCGTGCAACCCAGTAAGTCATGAGCATTGCTTTGTACAGCACCTGGAGTTTCCTCAGGGCTATCCTGAGGATAGCTGAATTTTCCAGTGCTGCTAAAGGAGTTGAATGCTTACAGAATCCATGTGAAAACATATGGATATACATGTGTACTGTTACAGGAAATGATCAGGAAATGTTTTTTGCATTAATGGATGAAATAATTGGTTGCCAGTAAGAACTGGGCTTCATTTTTCATCTTTCAAACTGCATTAACTATACCTGAGTTGTAATACTTAGGCACCAGACAACTCCTAGCCATTAGGTGTGAAGATAAGCTAGGAAAATGTTTTTAAATGTGCAATCGTTTGTCCATCCAGCTAACAGAATCAGGAATCCATTTCTTCTGTGGATACTTCTGAATCCAGCAGATACTCACTGTGAGTGATTCAGTAGGATCACTCACAATGGCAAGTTTTAATCTCAGTATTCAAATGTATGTGGTCAAGGTCTAGAATCATGTAAGATATAGGATCTATCTTAACTTATAGGATCTCTTGGGAGAGCTTGGATTGCACATTCCAGAGCATTTGGTGTTCTCTGGGGGTGTCTATACCAGCTCATAGAGGGAGGGTAGCTGCAAGCTCCCTCTGGCTGCATGTGATCTCTGTTAATGCAATCCAAACTCAGCCAAACCCCAGCTGAGTACGAGTTAAAAACCCTTGCTAGGAGGGGAGTGTGTGTTCTTTAAGATGAGGCACTGTGTTAACATGTTTGACTTTTGGCTTGTTCCTATCCTATGCAGAGCCCTCCCACACCTGTTCAGAATTTGAGTCCTGTGTGCCACAGACCACACATTTACACAAGATGTAGTCCCACCCTGATGCATCTTCTCCTCTTTTGGGAAGTGAAATCCTAATGCCAAACAATTTGCAAGAAGAAGCTAAAATAGCTGCTTTGTTTAGCTTAACAAATGGAAAGCTGAAATAGGATCTCTTTTTCCAATTATAAAGAAATGAAAGGAGTATGCAAAAGGGAAGGAAAGAACTGTGTAAGCCAAAGAAAAGAACTGGCACAGAAGGAAAATGAGCATGAACTGCTTGATAAAGAAGTTTTGTCAGGAAATAAGAGGGGAGATTTTAGCCACCAGCTCCCAGTGAGGCTTTGAAATTGTCTTTCAATAGGAGCGGTCAGAACAAAAAGTACATAAATTTCTTAGGAAAACCACAGACTTGTATGATGGAATGACTACATGAAATTGCAGCATATTTGAGCTGATAACCCTGACAGTCCTCTGTGATTCAGCATTTCTGTGTTCCTGTGGATGAGTACCTCAGTGGTATGTGAGCCCTAGGTCCTGAAATATTGCAATAGCTCACAAGGCCTGCAAACAGAAAGAGTGGGCATGTGTGTTTATGCACATGTATATTTCTCACACATGCATATGTACTTACATGTACAGGTATGTTTATATATATCTATTCTGTTTATATATATATATATATTCATACATAAAAAGAGTAGCTTTATCTGAAGGAGAGGTGATGTCGTAAGTTAAATACTTCCAGTTTACAGTAATGATGAAGCTAAAGGAGAGACTTGCCTGTTAGAAAGAATGTTCTTGCTCTTAAAAATGAGTACAAAAACAATGGAAGAAAATGCATATTACCTAAACAAATTTAATGTTATTGGATGTTAATCTGTCCCAGCACTTCCTCAAGTGATTGTCCTTTCTGTTGTAATTCCTTGTGTATCATACAGAAGGAAAATTGTTCTTACAATTCTGGTGTCTTTAAGCTATAAACCTACTTGTCCCTCAGAAAGGAGTTGCCCTTAATGTGCATTTAATAATCTCATTCATCTTTAATTAATGTGGCACTGCCTTGTGAGAAACAGGAATAGTCTTCCTCCTTCTGACTGCCCTTGATTCTGCAATAGAGCTCAGGGGATGAAGGTGAAAAAGGTTGTGTGTCTGTGCATTGATTTGTAGGCTCTACGACTGTCACCGGAGTGTCTCCAGGGGTGCCCCAGGGATTCAGAGCTCTCAACAGTGCAATGGCTGAGACCAAGCTGAAACACATGAGGGAGTAAGTAGCATATTTATGAGTTACCAATGTGCAGGCAAAGAATATGGATTTGAAAAACTGCAAAGCACAGCAAATAAAACCCCAAAATCCCATCAACAAGAAGAAATGGATGATAAGGTGTTTACAGATTTGCCTACTTACCTCCAGAGAGGATGAAAGTTGACCCTCACTTCCGATTGTTTACTTGTAAGCTGCACAATCACTGACATCACTCCAGTCTCTAGTTTGCCTTAATTGCTCTTGGTGTCACTCTGAATTTCACTTTCTTTATTAGCACAGCACATGCCCATAAATCACCTGCAGACGTACACATTACCACCACATTTGCTCCCTCACCCACACTTCATTCTTGCGTGGAATGAAAAGTGAATGAGTCTGTTTCCCGTGGTGATATGATGTTTTAAAGCAGACAAAATTGCTGCTCTTGGCTGGGATTTTCAAATGAGACAGAGGAATTTACATGGGCAGTTCCCTTTGAAACTTATTGTCTACTTGTTTTCAGCATTGCTGAAACCCCAGCTTTATTTATAAAGGTTTCAGTGTCTTAATAAAACAAAGATCTGTGTTTCCTTTCTAGAACATACTGGTTAAAGTATCTTGAGCCCTTATCTTGAGTCAGTATTTCTGGCCTTCCAGGATTTATTGCATCCTAATTTAGGTGCTGATCTGATAACCATAGTGATGTGTATTATTTCTGAACTCAAATATTCTTTGCAATGTTGCAAGATTCAACTGTTCTCAGATTATAAACTCTTTAAAAAAGGGCATTTTTCTCTTGTGGAGGTGGACAGTGCCAATAATGTGGTGCATGTTATTGGAATGCAAATAAGTTCAAACAGTAGATGCTAATAGTTATTTGAGTCCTCTAAAGAAAATGAGTACAGTTCCAACAGCAGTGATAACAATCACTGTTTAAAACAAATCACCATGTATTTCAGGAAAATACCAACCACATTTAGTCCAGATAGGAGTTGTTTGGTTTTATGGTATTTCAAGATGCAACAGCTCCCAGGGTTTCACTTCATGGCTTAGCTTTTATTGTGCAACCAGTCCCAGGTCTCACAGCCTTCCACTCGTATTGCTTTCTGTTCTCTTTTCACGGGAACTACTTACAAAAATAAAGTAATGCATTGTTTTGTGCCAGCTACTTGCAAGGTGAGGTTTTTAGTCAAAATGCCCACTAAACTTAGATTTCACCTTGTGTTCTCATGGTTGCTGGATAAAACTTAAAATATTTGAACTTCATAGTCATTACTTTTAGGGCTGAGGTATGATTAGATCTCTTCTTTCAAATTCTGTTTTTCCAGTGCAGCTTCATGGTTTTCACAGTTTGTTGTGACTCACGTTTTTGTCCTTCCTCCAAGAGATAGGGTGACTTTTTCATTTTCTGACTATGTAAAGGTGAGAAAGGACTTAATTGCTTGAAAGGTAAAGTTTTAAGGCACAAGTGAGTGAGCACAGTACCCAGCATGTAGATAGTCAAGGAGATCGCTGCAAACTCTGACCCGTGGCCAATCTGCACACCAGGCACAGTGGGGTTTTCAGTGGTGAGAAGGAAGCACATCTGGCTGTGAATCAATACAGAAAGCCACAGATTCTCTGCTCATCCCTTGGCAAACTTCATATGATGTGTTTGTTGAATGTCATCCACACAGCAGTGCCACATAAGCAAGGCTAATATAGTTTAGACTTGTACTATTCAGTTTTACTCAGGTAGATGCAGACTTCTGGGGGTGATCTTCCAGATGACAGCTTCTGATGAGGGAGACAATGTGAGGGATTTGTCTTACAGAAACTGAGTAGCTGGAGTTCCTATAAGGAAAGAGAAGAGCAGAGCAGGGGAAGTAATGTGAAGGTGCAGTAAAATCTGTTTGGGTGCCAAGTCACTGTAGAAAGAGGACTATGAAGGCTTGGGATTTGCACCATTTTTAGATGTTTAGGAGCAATAGATTCTGATGAGGGAGACTCCTATGTCATGAACTGCTCATAAAGAAACTTTGTGCCCACACATTACAGATGACCTTACTGGAAGAAAGGATCAGTAGCTCTGATAAAATGGTAGATTCATCTAAAATAACACAGAGTCTAACAGCAAAAGTGCCTTTTAGCCATTTCCAATTGACACGTGAATAATGTGGGCTTGCAAACAACTGTAGCAAGACAGTCACTTGACAAGATGTTATGTGTCATTGCTTGAGTTACTGCAGTGTACTGCACTAAGTGCCTTCTTTGACTTGCTGTGTATCAGAGCAGCAATTTAGGAGGCTTCTACTATATTCTTACGCAGGATTTGACAAGGATACTCATGTGAGAGGGCAGCTGTGCTAAAAATCTTTATGGGAATACAGAAGGAAGTCACTGATATTCTTGAATATGGTAGGTAGGAGTGCTTGGTCTCCTCCCATTTTAAGTGGAAAGAAATGGCTTTTTCTTCACTACAGCCCCTGACTCTTTCCCCAGACTTTTTCTTTCCAATTACCATTGCACTATCTGTTCCAGCTGATCACATCCAGCATCAATGTGAATTGCTGTCCTCTCAGTAAAAGTCATGATAAATTCACCTACTCCAGTGACAACAATTTCTAGTTTGTTATATTTGGTATCAGAATTCATTATAAAGTGTATAACAGCAGAGATTTAACTTTACCTTTCAAGCAGAATTCATTCCCTCCACAAAAATTTCCGTTCCAGTGCTAAACATTTCGATATTGGGATCTGCAGTGTCGATAAGAAATCTCCATTTTTTGAACTAGCTCCCACAAAGGTTATCATTATGCTCCTTCCCAGCCCTGCATGCCAGCAGCGAGGGGTCAACCAAATACAGAAACCGGAGCTACGAGATTCTTATTCCTCATATTGGGCTTTGAAACTGAGGAATCATGTTAGATGCAGAAAATGGGAGGAGTCATTTCACTAGCCCACAAGCTAATTCTCTTGGTGCTTCCCATCCTTGATGTTACTGGGTAACTTGGTGCATGCCAGGTGTGAGAAGCGTTATTGTCACATGCTATCCAGAGCCAAGTTACCTTCATGGAGGGATCCATGAAGACAAACGAATGACTGTTCCACTGGTGTTCCCCCACAGAGACTTTCCAACTCTGCATCTCAGAAGAGAACCATGCTGTTCTTCAGAAGCAACTCCTCAAGCCAGAGCATTTTTCCCGTCATATTAAATTGTAGTAGCAGCAATTAATTTTTTTCCCCCAAGGTCCATACAAAAAACTTAGTACAGATCATTTCGTGCTCCTTTGTGGAGATATCCACGAATGTCTACAATCAGTCATTTTAATAGCCATGAACTTTAATATGCACTTTAGAATTCAGTAAAATGTGTGGCAGTAAAAGGAAAAGGCTTTTATGCCCCAAATTTTAAGTAAATTAAAATCCTTTAACCCAGCAGTAAGCACCTCTTAGTCAGTCCCCAAAGTCTTACGCGCAGCAGCATACCATGAACAAGCAAAAGACTTCATCATCTCCTGCTGAGTGTAAGTAAAGCAGTCTTTCAGAAATCATGAAGAAAAGGCATTGGGTGATATTTTTGTTCTGGTCCTGTGAATGCTTGTAACACTACTGGCTTAGACTCAGGAGCAGTATGTATATATGCTTCTTGTGCTTGTGATGCTGCCATCAAATGCACCATTTATCTTAAAATTTCAGAAAGAAAGGTCGTTTTGAGGTCATTCAGTAGGCACTGGATGTTCTTTGAGATAAGTAGTCCTAAAATGTCTGAAGTATAGAAGGCTTTTTGTACATTTATGTGTGCAATTAAAAAAAAATTCTTACAGTAAAGAAATTGTTTACTTGATGTACTATTTCAATATATGTGGAGTAGATCTTTCTGAGCCAAGTGAAACTGGTTTTGTTATTGACATCTTTGAGAGGATCCTTAGTGAAGACAAAAGCAACAAATACAGAAAAGCTAATTGGTTTTTAAGACTTTGATTAAAAAACTTCTCAGTGACCTTTTGATTGTCATTGACTGTCACATTGAAGGTGTCATGATGTAAACATGCTTGAGGAATAAGATGTCTTCTCACAGACAAAAGACATATTTGGTAAGGAAGTTTATTGGCCCTGTCTGAGCTACCACTATCTGTTTTTTGCAGATGAATAGAGTACTCCTGAAGGTATTGATCCTTAAATGGTTTTGAGCATTGAATTTCCTCTTACACACACTACTGTGTTCTGTCCAACACTCCTTTTTCAGGTAATAATTTCTGTCTGGTGATCCCAAGACACCTTACAGCATGACTATAGTTTTCTGCATCCCATGCGCTAAGCCAAAATTTTGTTTACATATTCATCCTACTTGTCACAGTTTCTTACACCTCATTTTAAAGGCCGGTCTCAGATGAGCCCAATGAGTTCATTATGGAAACACATTAAACATCTTAGTCCATGAGTTTCTCTTTCTTTTACTGAAAATCTACTTTAAGATAATTGCACTGTTACCTTCCAGACCCAAATTGGAAGAAAGTATTTTGGGTTTGCTGTTTGCTGTTTGCTTTACAAGTGAGAGTACAGTAAACTCAGCAGGAACACTGGAAGATTGAACCGTTCCTGTGTGTGACCAAGCTGGGATATTGGTTCTTGGCTTCTGTCAGGGAGACGTGAGTGAATGCTCCTGGCTCAGGAGTGATTGCTGTCCCAAGGCAATGACTGAGAGAGAAAGTGGGAACAGGTGAATCCTGGGCTCCTCCTGTCTAAGAAGAAATTAAGATGAGTGAGACAGCGGCTACTGCTCAGAAGTTTAGGAGTCCTCTGCAGCAGAAGCAGCAGTACCCTTCAAGGCTGAAGTTGGACCTGATGGTCTAATTCCTCAGGCATTTTCTATGGGTCTTCATTCAGCTTCTTCCCACTGTCCATACTCTTCCCCTTTCCATGACAAAAATGGGCTTTGTCTCTTATGCTGCTCCTCCTGCATCTGAGGATGGGAAGAACACATCACCTTCCAACACCATAATTTCAGCAGTTCTTAGCATCTTTACATTTGTTATGGTGCACTTTGAAATGAGCAATGAGAACAAACTTGGCAGTTAGAATGAGTGAGTATTGGGGCACAATTAAAGTTTGATGCATTTTCTTGGGATGCTCATTTTTTGCCCATTTTGCACATTACTTGAACCTCATGTCCTACCTTTAAAACAATATGTAATATTTTGTGAACTTACTTAGATAAAGAAAACTCAGATTTTTTCATCTTCTCTGCTGAGCTGTATGTCATAGATCATGAGTCATTCTGTTACTCTGAATTTTTAAGAACTTTTCTTTAAGTGGACAGTAATATTATAATTGCTTTAGCACTGGAGGGAGTTTT
Source organism: Coloeus monedula (assembly GCF_965178545.1). Taxonomy (NCBI): domain Eukaryota; kingdom Metazoa; phylum Chordata; class Aves; order Passeriformes; family Corvidae; genus Coloeus; species Coloeus monedula. The sequence goes on from NC_138781.1 coordinate 43,767,571, forward strand.
TATTCACTTTGAAAATTGCTTTTCAGTAGCAAAACACCTGAACTTTTAAGAATAGACTCACTCATTTTAAAATGTCAAGTGGCACCAAACACTCAAAGCATTCAGAGAGTTTGACTTATACTTCTTTTTGTTTTGCACAAAACATGTTCATGGTTTCCCTAGTTTCTCCTGCTGTGCATACCCAATGCATAGATCAGGCTGTTCAGATTTCCAGTACCTTGATTTTGTCAATAGTTTGCAAATGTGAAAATGCTTTCATGCAGCATTAATTATAAAGTCTGTTTTCAAAACAGAACCACTCAAAGAACTTTGACAGTGTTTACTAGAAGCAGCATTGCAACCTTGGGAAGTTGACTTGAGGGAACTATAGGTAGGGAATTTTCCAAGAGATTTGATGGAGGAATGACCAGGGCTCTGTTTTGGGAGACAATAAATGTTTTCTTTTTAGGAAAAAAATAAAAGTACTAGACTTCTATCTACCTCTTTAAATGCCTAAACAGGTCTGTGAAGCTTGTGTTATTTTGATGCAGATCCAGAAGAAACTGAATGCATAAATCTTTCTAGGCCTTTCTGAAAAACACAGATCTACTGTCCATAGTTGGTAATTGCTTTTCTTTCTTTCTCTGTAGTATGGTGTCATCATGGAATTGTATGGCTCTGCCAAGACATGAATTTTCCTTAGTCCTGTTTTGTGCTAGGAACTTTTTAAAGGGCTACAGATGTGAAAAGAGACTTGAAAGAAGTTGTGGACTTAATCCACCTAGCTTCAGGCCCCCTTGGGTGGATTTAAATGTGAGCTAAGCCCGAATGGTTGATGTCCAAAAAACTGTTTGCATAAAGTTTTATGCAAACAGATTTGGGTGTTTTTTTGTGTATACATTAGTGTATATTTTTATGTATATGTATACACATGCTTATTTATTTGCCATAATTGGGCATCTCACATTCCACAGGAGTTGGGGTTTTTTTCAGCTTTTAAAATGCCTTTTTGATTGGATTGTGTAAGAGTAATTTTACTTTTGCTGTAACCTTGTATGGGTGTTTGTCATAGCTCAGAGCTTGAATGCTGCTTCACCTCCCTCTGTGGCTGTACAGTGCACAAGCCAAGCTGGAAATTTTGTGAATAAATTACTGTGGTGTTTGTGATATTTCTATCAAGATTTGTCCATCTCCATACCAGCTGATTACATTAATTTCTCCATTGAAGGACCTGATACGTTGACAACCTTTTAATGAGACTGGCTAATTGCTAACTCAGAAATGCATTGTTTTACATCCAGTGGTAACACTTAATACAATATGGCTAAAGACAAAGCTTGGCTTGAGAAAACATATATATAGTAATTAGTATTCTGACTGTTTCATTGAAATGCATAAGTACCTTTTCCTTTCTCTGATAGGCAAATTGTTAGTTTTATAACTGTAATTTTGGTGTGAAATCCTAAACTGGAAGAGACTCCCTCCCAATATCAGGCCATGTAAAAGGAAATCATCATTAACTGTATAGCCACACAGCTGAACAAAGGAGAATGCAGTAATATTCCTAAATTATTACAAGATCTGTGTATAATTATTGACTTTTCAGAGGTGACTACTGTATGCTTTCATGCCCACATTCAAGAAGTAGCTGTATATTGTGCTGCTCATCAAACATACCTGTATAAAACAAATGCATTGATAAACAAAGCAAATAACATCAGGCATGTGTTAAATGTGCCATGAGTTTCTGCTTTATCTTGATCAGTGATGCTGAAGGAATTAAACGGATGACTTTTCAAAGACTCTTTGTATGCCATGACACTATTAAAAATCAGGATGTTTTTTAAATAATTATAGCCAGGCTAGGAAATCTCAGACTGTGTATAAAGCTACTGCAGCCCAGCTATTGCAACTGAAGTGTGTTTTGGGTAATTCTTCACGGGCACAGTGAAACAGTGTAATTTTCACCCACCCTACCTCATGAAGAATAGCTCTATAGAAGCAAGTATGTTTCCTCTCTTATTTTTGGTATTGGTAGTAAATTTCTGAATATAGATAGACTTTACAATTGCAATACTCAGGTTTGATTTAAATGACTGTGTTTTGTTGTAATTTGTTTCCTTCTGTGGGAAAAACTAAAAAATGCACATTTTATCATATGATAAAGCATCTTCTAAATTGATAGTAGCTAGAATTCAACTAGCAGCTCTAAATTCTAATTAATACTTCTTCCAAGCGCAGATGTCAGCTTCAATTCCCAATTTATAAATTAATTTATCTCTGAAAATGAGGTGCATGGAGAATACTATTGTTTATATTTCTTCACCTGTGTGTCTACATCTTTTAATAATAAGATCCTTCTTAGCTCATGGGAAAACATGTTCTAAATATGGTTTAGATTTTGCAGGTCTTTGAAGTAGGACATCAGAGAGTTTTGTTTGCAATCAAATTAAGGTGCTTTAATTCAGGAATTATGAAGTAATTAAGGATGAATTATGAAAATTATCATTGTGTCTTCAAGTGAAGAAATTTTCATTCAGCAGTAATATGAGGAAGGTCAAAGTCCATTGAGGCTTGAAGGTGAAGGCAGGGGCTAATATTAACAATTCATATTTCTTTTCTCACTGGCTTTTATATAATAATACTTTCCATTACCTTTTTTTTTTCCAATAAGGCCTTTTCTTAGACTTAGCCATTTTTTTCACATTTCCAAGGCTGAACAGCTGTCAGAACTAGAAAGGCCCTACCTTTAGAAATAAGTTCCTAAAACCTGAATCATGGAACTTATTATACTCTTCTCCTAGCAGATCTCAAAGGGTCTTTAAACAGCAACAGAGAAGTTTTACTGCAAATAAAGATTTGAACCCAGAGCCATTTCTTTCAAGTGTCAAAGTTTTAATCATTCATAGCAAGTAAGGCCATCAAACCGAATGACAGAAAGATAACTCGAGAGGACAGAGATCTTTTGTGTTCTGACTGAGATAAACCTGTTTGTTTACTGAACCATGAGATGCTGCAGCAGATGTCCTAAGATTTTGTGGTACAGTTAGAAAACAATATTTTGTATGAGACTAAGGATATGTAATTTCCTGATTCTTTTGCAGAGTCATGTCAGGAGACAAATGTAACAATCTTTTTCACTGAGATTCATATCACTTCTGGTTAGCTGCAAAGTGGCATGATAGTATTGTTTTAAAGAGAAATATAGGGTTAATAAATTGATGCTTGGAAATAGTATTAATTCAGAGACAGATCATTGTTGGATGTGTTGATGAGAATCCAAAGTAATACTGCTGGACTCCATGGGGATTCCCTTGAGTTAGGAAGAACAGGACTTAGAGGCATCAACTGAAATTTTTCTTTCAAAGATCCCTGCACTTGCTTTTATGCCCCATGAGCCCAAAAACCACAGATTTGCTCTCTACTTTACAATGTGCTCATTGGTGGTGGATGCAGGTGGCCTGGCTGCATTCAAGAGGATAAATAAATGCTCACTGGAATGGGTATTCCATGTCTAGAAAGTTTCTTTATTAAGGTTTACACTGATGTAGACATGAGTAACTAGTATTTTGAAATAACTGAGTTTTCTGCGTTTGTCTTAGGAGCAGTGTGTTTGTTGCCTGTTATGGCACTGGTGAGATGTTATTGCTGGTGCCTGATCCCAAGGGACTTCATGGTGTGTTCAGTAGTGGCTTGGGCAAAGCCCCTCCTTGCACAGACCACAGGCAGCTCCCTGAAGGCACCAGTGAAACCAGGATGGCTTTAAATTATAGTTGCCATCATGCTGAATGACATTGGAAAGTGAGAAGCTGAAAAGCCCCTTCGCTGCTGATTTGTGTCATAGTTACCCTTCAAGGCAGGTCACGACAAGTTGTTGAGAGGTATTAACCCAGCTGCTAATGCCCATGCAGGAGCACAAACCTCAGCATTAATCTTGTTTTGTGGCTTTTGTCAGTGTGGCGTAAAGGTAGGTGGATTGTAATTGATCTCCAAGCCAGAAAGGAGATGTTAATATGTAGCTGGTAGCAGAATAGTCAAAATAAAGACCCATGGGATAATAGAGAATTCTTCGTTCACCCAGGGAAAGATTTACAATTTCCTCAGTCAGTTGAGAACACAACATTATTAAATTGTCAAATTTTAGCAATTTTGCCTTGTTGCGTAGGAAATCAACTGCAAATCACCAGATAGCCTGATAAATTCATTTACACCCAGATCCACTAAATGACTTGGAATGGTTTTAGACACCCTGTGTCTAAAAATTGCAGTTCTCAAGGGTCCAATTTAGCTCCCCTCTACTTCCAGCAGTGCCTATGATTTTGCTGATATTCTTTACTGTGTCTCACATGCTCAGAAGTGCCTTGTCCTTGATAGAACCAAGTCTCTATTTTACATCCATGCTCCATCCTTATCCACAAATCAAATATCAATATGGCCTTTGGGTCTTGTTGCAGTTAATTTTCTCAGCCATGTGTTGTGTGCTGCACAAGAGCTGGCAACAAGAGGCATTTTTTTTCAGGCCACAGCTTCCATGGGTGACAGAGTCCCCACACTGGCAATATCTGCTGTGCAGCCAGCGTGTTAGTGGTCACAGCATGCCTCCAGCCCTGTGCCTCCTCTGCCTGGCGCACTGGGGCTGCTCTCTGCAGCCAGGAGTGAGGGAAGCTGAGCTCCATGAATCCCTCTGTCTATCTAAGACTCTGTAACAAAGAAACGAAAGAACAATCTGAGATACAACATTGAAGCACATTACTGCGTATCAGCTGAAGCCAGACCCTTGATTGGTGGAGCCCAATGTAGCTGCTTTGATTTCAGCACGCTGAAAAACCATTTAGGGCAGTGTGGGATGGAGGTGTGGCCCACAATTTTTGTCACAGTAATGAAATCTCAGATGTCAGGTATCCCCTTTGCTCGTGTCATCTTGGCTGAGAAAGTAATGATGACTCATAGTGAGTTTACAGGTGAGTAAGCTATAGGATGGCACAAAGAGAGTAAATGCCAGTAAATCAGAAAAGATGGATGACCACATGAATGTAAATGGGAGTTCTGCACTTGTTCTCACAGCACATTTCATGGTAAGGCTTTTATTCTTTTCAAAACATTAGTGCAGGTATCCCCTATTTCATGTGAAATAGCAGTCTGTAATTGTTCCTCTATGGGATTTTACATGGATGGACAAATATCCCCTAGCATGGGACCAGGGCCATAATGGACAAACCTTGCTTTCCAGGAAGCACCTTCCCTCCTCCCTCCATCAGGATGATCGATTCACTCAGTGATGCCTCTTTGGCATTTACTCTCTGAGATCCCACACTTCTGCCTCTGTGAGGCATGATGTGGTAGCAGAGTTGTATTAATGCAGCTCTCAAGTCCAAACAGAGCCTGATGTCTTCTTTTGTAAAAGCAGGTTATAATTTTTGTTACCTACCCCGTAATTTTCAACCTATGAACATTTCCCCCTTAATTCTATTGTATCAGCTATTATACAGATTAGCTGATTTGCATGCTCTGCCAAGCTGAACAGAGAAGATTTGAATCTGCAGGTCACATTTATTAGCAGAAGCAGTACTCCCAAGGTACATGTTTGCTTAATTTTTCATCTTTAAATAGACAGGACTGCCAAAAAATTAAACATACTTGTCTAAGAGGGAGACAGGAGTCATTAAAGGCACTGATGAAGTAGCAGTGGTTTCAGGATAGCTTCTCATGTATTGATTTTTAACTGTTGGAGAGAAATTGTGATATTTTTGATGATTTTTTTAAAGAAATGTACATTATTTGTCAATTTTTTGGTCATTATTTTAGTTTTCAGTGGTAATCCAATCCCTAGGCTTCCAGTGTCTGAGAATTAATTATTTCCAACAGTTTTTATTATCTCCTAAACTACATTCTTGGTAGAAAAGAAAAAGGCAGTTTCTAGTTACAGGAAGCAGGACTGAGTCAGGTCTGGACCTGTAGAGATTCCAGCTTGGCCCTGTGACTTCTGATCCTGGGTCCTGGCTTTCTCTGCCCCAGGTTCCTCATCTGCCTCTGTGTCAGGAACCAGCAGGAGGGGTGACCTGAAGCCTAAGGAGGATCACACCTGGGCATGACTGAGGTGCTAGAAAAGCAGAGAGCAAGTAGGATGGGACAAGTTTGAGAAGCAATAAAGTAAAATTCTTTGCAATGTTTTCCTAAGAATTGAGGAATTTACATAGTATGGACTCTTACTGGCTGAACATTTCATTATGATGTTATTCCTCAGCAGTAACAGGATGACCACTGATGGAAAGCAGCTACACTGTTAGGTTGATTGTGCTATTGGGTGAGAACAGTTGACCTTGCCCTGGTGTTAGACATGTAGCAAAATCAGTGCAAAACAAGGAAAAACTACAACTGCAGTTTGTGATGTTGTTGTTGGGAGGCCGGTTTAACCTTTTAAACTACTATGGGAAGTGTGCCTGCTCCCTCTGAACCTACATGCACACTTACTGAAGTTCTAAGCCTTAATGCTGGCACCAGGAGACACGTCCAATCCCCTTCTCTGTCCCTGTACAGCTCATCTTGGTACAACCACAAGCTGAGGGTGTCCCAGCTCCTGCTGCCTCAGGCACTGGCTGAGGAGCCTACTGCAGGCACCATGTGACATGGTTCCCTTCCAAGAACCTCCTTTTTGTCTAAAAGACAACCAAATCTCAACTGCTCTAACATGTAAAAGTTTAGTGAAAGAAAACAAATCCTGTGTCAGAAGCATGAGGAGCAGACAGATAGTCTGATACACTGAAGGAAAATTACCCAGGTATTTTCCTCAAAATATGAAGCCATCACTGAGTGAAAAATTTTGTGTTACCTGTGATAAATGAATTTAAAGATGTTTTTCCTTTAGGAGGAAGAAATGCTGTTCATTGTCTTGCCATTTTCAAATGGATCTTTTTTATAAATCAACATTAAGAGTGTGTGCTGTGAATGTGTATTTTGTCACTGAGTTACAGATCTGTGTTCTGATAAAAGGAGAGCACTGTAGAAAATAAAAAAGTGTCAAGTTAGCTCATGCTGAGCTTGTACAATGGTTTTCTTGTATTTCATAGAAGCTAAAATAAAACAATGAATAAGAAAGTGTGCTCACGTAAAATGCTACTGGTGTTTGGCTGACTGGGGTTGCTCCTTTTGGTTTTGATGAAATCCAGAGGCAGTAATATGTGTCTGTTTACCAGACTTGCTGTAGATAAAAGAGTCTGTCAGACAGCGTGGAGAGGATTCTTGGACTGCAACAAAGACGATGACCATGCTTCCCATGACTTTACTATGGCCCAGTTTTTACTCTTGGGCTCCTGCTATGGCAAACAATCATGGAGAAATTCTCCAGGAAACTTTAGTTCCTTTTACTGTCAGACAAACAGGGTGCATCATGTAGGTTCATTTTAATCAAACCTACAGCATTTAGAAGAAATCTGTACTAGTTAATGCTTGTGTTACTATTTAACATGAATTAACTTTTACTTGACCTTTTCTATAATATTTATCCCCAGATCTGCCATTGAGAAGCTGGGAGTGGAGGCATTTGAGGCCATGTACAGCTGTCTCAAGCAAGCGAGACAGCAGAATGCCAGTGAGGAGGAGATCAGGAGGTGTTTGAAGAAACTGGTGTCTAGAGCAAGTGATTGCTTTGAAGTGGATCAGCTGCTGTACTTCGAGGAACAGCTACAGGCTTCAGGGCCACATCTTCAGCTGTAACAGTGTGTCCGCAGCAGCTGGAAATGGCACAGAGGGGGAAGGGGCCTCCTTCAGGCCAGCAGGCAAGTACAGGTGGTGTTTGGGGGACACTGCTGAAGGTAATGTAGTACCTAAGCACGTGGGTAAGCACCATTTGAGAGTCCACACAGCAGTGTGAAATGGGTAAATATGGCACGGACTACAGGGGCAGGAAGAAGAACAGATGTTTGTGACAGTGGAGGGGAGGATTCACAGTTACCAGAGTCCCCTTTTTCTACCACTTAAAACATAAGGAGGGTTGTTCTGGGCCGTGTCTGGATGCCAGTTCACACTCAGAGTATCACTGGCAAAGCTGCCTCTGATGGAATGAAGCAGGATTAGACTCCAGCTGCTGTTGATTTCTGTGCTAACTGGTCCTCATGATATTTAAGCCCATAATTTTTGTAATTTGGCAGATTTACCCTTAAACATATATATACATATATGTATACCCTTAAACATATATATATATATATATATATATATGGCCACACATCCCCTATTTGCCTTATTATTGATTATTCAAAAGGGCTGCATTTAATCTGTTTAAATTTCAAAGGAACTGTGGAAATACATACATATGTGCATATTTATATACATATATGCATGCTCACATACACAGAGATAGGTGTGTATATTCATAATGGAAGAAGCATGTCTGGTTGCACACTGTACCTGTAGAAAGAGTTTTGGATTAAATTCATCCTTCAAAAATGGAAAAATAAACTGATTTTTTTCCTGCCTTGCACATTGTTACCATTAATGTTCTTTTCTAGTGTTTATGCTCCCTTCTTCATATGCATCCCACTCCTGCTGATTTCAGCTGTATATCAGGCTCTGATTATATACCTGATGTTTCCCTTCCACCTCTTCCTTCCTTATTTTGCATTCTGAGCTTCTTCCTCCCTCTGTGCATATGACTAAAGGTTAACAAAGTCATACAATTGGTAAAGGAATCTAAAATGAATTGTAGACCAAATGAATTTTAGGCATTAAGCCATTCATAATCCTTATGCTTCCTGCTTTTCCACCACAACTCTTAAATGACTTGGGAACTGTGTTAAATAAATTATAAGAAATTCATATTATGAATATTAAAAAAAATTTCTATTTGACCTGAGATGAGTTATTTGCAGCGAAGTGTACCAGTATTTATGGTCAATTAAGCAGTTCTACTGATCCATCTTTATGATGTGTGTTAAGAGACTCAAAGCAAAAGGCAGGTAGAGTCATCTTAATCTATTCTAGCAGCAGCATAAGCTGAGGAAGCAAAGGGCATGCCCAGCTACAGATGATGTGGCACTATACTTCCAGCTCAAAGTAATAAGAGATTCTGGCATGTTTCAGCTTTTTCTAGCTTCAGGTTTTATTTAGAATGCATGTTACAAGCCAGAGACTAAAATCCACTATGGTGTTCACTGAGGTAGGGAAACATATTGTTTGTCAGGTTTCAGTCTCCTCCCTATTATTTCTTCTTGACCTACACTTCCCATCCTTCTCAATGTTGTGTATGAGTACCTGATTAGATATTTTTTGCACAAAACTGAAGACCATTTTAAAACGGAAGTGCTGAAGTCCAAGATACAGGAGGAGTGCTTGAATGTTGCAGGGACTATAAAGTCCAAAAGCAAACAATGAGTAACTGACACAGTGAGAATAATGTCAGAAGAAGATAATCTTCACTCCTTCATTTACCTCTGCTGCAGTTCAAGGTGATTTATCACAAAAACTTCAAAAACAGCCTCTGTAAGCAGTCAATTCCTTTTTTATTAGTGACAAAGACTATTTCAGGCTTTTTTCCATGCAGCTTGAAAGGAAGAAATACCTGGGTAAGAATGGGTCAGGCTCCTTAAGTCAGTCAAGGACTCGGAAGATCATTAAAGGGAAACCTTTAAAACCTGAAAAACATGATTTAGTCACTCAGATTGACTTCAGGGAAGTGGTTGCTCTCTGATGAGCAGTATTTTCTTTCATTTGTTGCACAGGAAAAAAGAACTCACAGTGCCTTTTAGGCTTACTTAGTTGCTTTCTGCTCTCTGCAGGGAATGACCTTCAAGGCACGTGAGGATCTGAAGGTTACTGGTTTACTGCTTATATGCTTTAAACCATACTTTGTTTTGTTTTGTGGTTTTTTTAAAGGAATCATACCACAGTTAGCCAATGTAGTATACATGTTAAACACAGCAGGAAATTTTCATCTTTGAGCTGTAGTAAAAGCACAGAAATACATCCCATGGATTTGACAGAAATTTTTACGTCACTGTTTAACTTGCAAAATCCCATTGCTGGTGGTCATTAGTAGAAATCTGAAAGGAAGGAGGAAGATGTTGATATTGTGGATCTTCATTAATAAAAAAGCAACAGAACTGCTGGAAGTAAATGTGAGGAAATAAATGTAAAGGCATTAATAGATCCTCATAAAAAGTCCCATTTAACCTACAGATTTGTACCAAAAGCTTTGCAAGCATGAAGCAACCTTGCTGCCTTTTTTATTGATTCTCTTAAAAATGCTACAAGATTAATTGCTTGATGAAGAGATACTGAAAACAAAGGAAGTGGGGTGAGTATTTTTTAAATGCTTTGAGGCCTTAAACCTGGTATAAAGGTGCTTGAACTATAAAGGGAGAAACAACATCTGAGTTTTCTGATAAGAAGTGCAACTGTCAGTTTCTTGTTGACAGCTGGATTAGGAGGTAGACCAATTCTATTTTTCACAGCAAACAAAAAGGAAATCCTTTCTTAGAGGTGATTGTTCTGCCAGATAATTTCTAGAAAGCATCAGAATCCCCTCTTTGTAAGGTGAATTAAAGGCTTCCAGTGCCTGAAAATCTTGCCTGCAGGAAAGGACCTTTCTTCCTCCAGGACCTGGCTTTGTGACTGCTGCCTTGTGATGACCAGCTCCGAGGTGCTCTCACAGCCAAACCACAAATCTGCAGCTGGCACAGCAGGAGCTCACCCCTGACTGCTGCTGGATCTTCAGCTCCACATATAACCAGAGCAATGGAGCATCAAGAAGATACATGGGTGAAAAAAAAGGTAGGAGGCAGCAAAGTGGCCAAATGGATAATGCAAAGGCTGACCTTTCATCTTTGCTATAAGTCAGCTCAGACTGATTTGTAGGTGCAACCACTGTTGCCTGAGGGAATTAAGTGGGCAAGAGAAGAAAGGCTCAAACAGGAGATTTGTTTGGATACAGAATCATTATGCATAGAGGCATAATCATCTTTCATATTTTGTTTGTAATATGTGTGCACAGCACAGCCTAACCTGAAAACTCTTTAGCCTGTCTCCACTGAATACTCTTGTTTTTCAGGAGGGAGAAGTCCAGCAGAAAGTTTTCTGTATATGATTATTGGTAGTAAGTAGAAGTCTCCAGATGCCCATCTGGCTGATGATCATTCCTGTTCAGGAATATGACTGCCTTGATAATAGCTATCCAGATGTGCTGGATAGATGAACATAAGAAGAGCTGGTTAGCAGCAAAGGCAGATGTATTTATGTACAGACTGATCAGGCACAGAGGGTGGGGAAGGGATGGAAGAGGATGAAGAGGGTTGTAGGTTCCTTCCTCTTACACCTTCTCCTCATATACTTAGTTACCATATCCAGTCCTACTTATTTTTGTCACTTTTTTATGGTTGGGGGAATAAAGGGACAGTGAATGGTTTTCTGAAGGCCACTGAATTATCTAAAATGAGACTAAGAATGAAAACCTAACAGGAAACCTTGACATCACTTAGGACCAATGGTCCCAGCAAGAGAAAATTGTGCAAATGCTTCTGGTTCCATGCAATTATGGGTGCATTTTTCTTTTATCTAGACTGGAATATGGCCATCATGGCTGGAAAGTTAGTTAGTATGTACAGATAATTTGCTATGTTAGCTCTGCAGGCAGGTTTCAGTCCTCAGTTGTTCATGAATGGTTAACTTCAGCCTCCTGACTTTCAGTATTCCCATACTGTGCAGTTGGTCACGTCCCCATCAGGTCAGAAAGCAGAAACCAGGTCATGGGAAAACTTCCAGCAGAAAGATCAGCTGAGGAAAACAGGCATTTAGTCAGCTGCTTTAAAAGCACACCTCTTGGGTGAATATTTTCTATTCCACTTGATGACACCTGGCCAGGGATTCCCGATGTTTTGCAATGTGCAAGAAATACACGCACTGTGATTATCATCCTGTAGATGAAATGGGCTTGGTTTTGTTGTCATTTTTGTTATTCCACAGGTAGCTGTAATCAAAGTACAAAAGCAGTGGTGTGCAACAATAAGCCAAAATACCTCTGAAGAAAAATGGCAAATGAAAGAGAACATTACTGCTTTGTACTAATTAGCTGTCCTAAGTATTGATCAATTTTAACGTTTAGAAACTTCAGTCTGTCTTAGGGAGCCTGAGAATGTTGTATCTATGTACATGTATCTACACAGAGAAGTGAATTGTGACTCTGTCATGAACTATCAGCCATCTCCCTCTACATCTATGCATGCACACACAAACATATTTGTATGTATATGGGCGTGTATATATCCTGATGCACCTCACCATCTCACCAAACCTTCAAGAACATGTTTTCTCTCGATAAACAAAAGAGCCAGCTGCTCCAGAAAATTCTTACAAGCAGGTAAATACACAGCTGAATGCACCTTGAGCAGAAAAAAGCCTGAATGTTTTGATCAGCTACTGTACCAGGCACTGTACAAAACAGCTCCGAGGCAATCCCAACCTCCCAGGCCTCCCAGCTGAATTGTTCAGCAGGAATATGAGTGGAAGATGGTTCAGAGAAGTAACCTGAGCTTGTGCAGCAAAGTGCAACAGGAAGCCAAACAAGGGGAGCACTCCTCTTGCTCCTCACCCGACATTGTGCCAGGCAGTCAGCTGTGGCTTGTGGGTACTGGGGTAAGGCAAGGCATAAAGGAGGGTGCAGCGTTGTGAAATGGATTTTAATACAGAAAACCATTATTTAATGAAATATGACTCTGTGACTGTGCATGGAAGTGTGTGTGTGTGATGGACTATCAATGAGGTGATTCTGTGCCACAGCTTTATGCCCTAGAGGTGACTAAGTGCTACAGGGAATCTGTGAATTGCTCTTCTCTCTCCACTGCCGTCTGCTGACCCCTCAGGGACTGCCTTATTGTACCATGGCATTGTGGATATTCCTTTGGGCTGTGTTATTTGCTCTCAGCGTCTCTAATATGAGTTCTATTTCAGGTTTTTTCATATGGAAGTCTCTTTCTGGCAGAGGCTGCTTTATTGATCTGCATCTATAAAGGGTCAGCAGTGTGACAGTGGTCTTAAATAATGCATTGGAGTTTGCTCCCTCTGCTCTCAGTGAGTTCCGGGGAAATGCTCCTTAGAACTGAGACAGAATCCTCCTAGCTTGAACTGTCGCAGTTGTCTTGTCTTGTCCTCTTTCCACCCCTATTCCTCAAGGACAGAAAGCAAAGCAAACTCAAGGTGCCCAGAGTCTGGAGAACAGATGCTGTTATTTAATGTCCAGAGGCAATCCTTTAAATCAAGAGAGTCTGCTTCTCTTGTTTTGTAAGACAATTTTTGAGTGTGAGCATTATTTTACTGATGCCTTTAGGCATCTGGCAGTCAGTGGCATACTTTTGCCATCCTGTCTCTGTCAGTGAGTTGTGGTTTTTTCCCCACCTCAAAATGAAGCCTGCTTGTTTTGAATGCTCTTTGACAGGAGCTTGGCTTCTGATGCTGACAGCAAATGCTCCTGACTCCCTAGAGGCCTAATTTTGCCAGTTACCCATGCATGTCCTTCTAGAAACTGTCTTGGCAACTGGGGACTGTGTTTTTGGGAGAGGGTGGTATTCCAACCAGCGTAAACAAGGGGGTTGGAATGATCCTTCCATCACCTGAGGAGAACAGGGATCACTTCCAGCTAGCACAGTGGGAGTGGAAGCAGCCAGAGCAGCCCTAGCCCTGAGCATCTCCCTGGTGCTGCTGGAGGAGCCCCCGGGCTTTGCTGCATCCCAGGCGGGCCTGGAAACTCAGGGATCCTCTGCATTCACATTCACGTTGTGCTTGCTGTTTTGAGCTAATACTGCAGAGAGGAGATTCATGGAGAGCAAACCCTTGTAAAGACAATGAGTCTCCAGACTACCTAATGACTACTTAATGAGTGTCTAAGCACTCACTGCACCATTATTGAATTTTAATTGCCTTCTTTCTGGCTTTGTGCTATAAAATGAAAAAGGAGCAAACACTACATGAAATGAGGGTAGATAATTAAAAAGTAACACCTGAGAGACACCCAGGCATTTGTTGAAAAGACCACAATAATACTATGATGAGAGAAACCAGCACTGCTGTGTGCCTGCCACCTCTTTGGATAAAAAAAGTTTGCTTTTACAATTGTTAAAAATTGAAGTTGTTTTCAGCATGATCTGGCAGAAAAAGTAGATTATTTGGTATCAGTGAGGTAATTAAACTTATTGATTTTATTAAATCAATAAATATTGGTTAATTACCGCTGTATGGATAAAACAATCCACATCACTGGGTCAGTGCAGATGGGCTTTTCAGAGGTTGCTCCTTAGCACTGTGCCCTTTCTAATGTCTGCTCAGATTATTTTTGACTGCATTGAGTGAATGTGCATTACTTTGAGCAGTAGACAGCAGAAAGGCCCAATTGAAAGTAGACCAAATGAGCCCTAAACCATCAAGCATTTAAACATGTGCTTAGCTGTGAATGCCAGCCTCACTGCTGCACAATTGCCAGGGAAACAGGGAGAACTGGGCTGTTGTACAGAGCAAAACAAAGCACAGGACTCTTTGTTCATAAAAGAGGAAGGTCTCCAGACATGGAAGCCCCACCTTTGAAGCAACAGGCATTAAGAAGTCTGAGAAGATCTCCAACCACTGAGCCAGTGCCTCTGCCTGGTGGTCCAATCAGCTGAAATAAATTAATACAGATTTATATAGTAAAAATATAAATTTAATTAAAATGTACACAGATTAAAAAGAGCTAAAGGGCAGAAAACATGGTTTTGGGGAGAAACTTGCATAATTTCACTCTTCAGCTCTGAAGGGTGTGCATTTGTGGGGTATTTTAACCTGAACCAACAGAAAACTGGCCAGATGTTGATGTCTCTAATTCGACCCTTTTGTTTCTCTCTGTCTCTTTCCATGTCACACATTTTGTCACCAGGCACTAATCTGACAGGTCTCTCTTGTGCAGCTTCTCTTTTGGCTTCTGTTCTGCTGGAGTTTGTGGTAACTCTTAGTGAAACATTTTGTACTCCAATGTTTTCATAATGAAATCTTTCTCTAATGAAAATTTCCTCTAAAATTCCTGACAGGCATAAAGCTTATAGGTAAAATTGTTCTGACACTTTGGATCAATTGTTACACTTTCTATTTATTTATTAGCAGACTCCTCTTAATAGACACCAGAGCTATATTTCTGTCACATCCCCTCTTTTTGCTTTCCCTCCCTTATGCTTTCCAGTGCTACCTACATTTTAAATTAGTTTTGAGCTTTTGAAATAATTGCAAACAAGATTCTTCCTAGGAAAGAAAGGTGAGCATCAAGCAATACTTCACAGCACAACAAAACCACCCTTCTGGCTAAAGAGACTCTACAGAGCAAAACATCAGAGAGACAAGTCAGAAAAGCCAAGTTTTTTCAGCTGTCAAAAGAAGGATCAGGTTTTCAGAATTCTTGCTACAAAATTAAATATCTGTAAGGCTAAGAAAAATGGGAAGCATAATTTAGGCATTATTCTTACAAAAAAAATCTACAGTATTTTAGTATTATCAACACCTGAATCTAATTCTTTGCCATCAAAACACTTTTTTTATTACTGTATTATATTCAGAAGAAAGAGGAGAAAGGTCATCCCATTATTGTTATCTGAGAAAATCTACAATTTTTTTCTTCTTACTAAATTAAGTTTTGCAGCAAAAAATGTAAGAGACTAAAAGCCTGGACAGATGACTTTGAAGAAAAACACTTTTCTTCAAGATTTATGTATTTTTCTAGAAAAGTAAAAAGAATTTGAAAATGTCTAAAGTGTGAGCTGCATCAGCTGATTGTGTGAAAATGAGCTTCAATCAGACAGGCTTTGATTTCTCAGAGAGGAAAGCACACTTTCAATATACTCATTTGCAATCAAAAAGCCTAGACAGATTTGACTTTTTCTTTTGCAGTAACAGATTCAGGGATTTGCAGAACCTGAGGATGTGTTGATTTAATGACAATTCCCATGAATTATAATGAGTGGCATTCTGACACCTATGAACATTTCCATTTCCCCACGGTACAGCACCAACTCATTTAAAGTTGCCCAAGAGCAGGAAGATACTCTTCCTTGTGCAGTCAATAACTAGAAGAGCCACAAACCTTCTTGTGTGGACCACACCTCAGGTCCATGGTGATGGAACCTGCTCAGGACGAGTAGCAGTAGGATCTTGGGCCAAAAGCAGAGTCTCAGTCCCATCTCCGCCTGTAAGAACTGCAGGTGCTATGGCTGGGCCTCACATGGGCAATGCTACACTGGCAGTGCCCCTAAGGCAGAACATGATCCTGTTCCTGCCAGGATGTCTCATTGCAGAGTCAGTGAAAGGAGATGACCAAGGGAAATATGTCCCCAAGGGTGCAGGTGGTGTGATTTTGTTGGATCACAGAGCAAGGACAGTCAAGCTCACAGTTTTAGATGGTGACATAGGGTAGACCGCTGCTTAATGGCCCTGAGCTGGTCTGTGCAGCCCAGCACCCTGGTCCAGGGCCATTCCAGCAGCTGTCAGGCTTTTTCCAAAGGGTAAAACCTCAAAGTTGGTACTACTGTGTAAAAGGAACCTGCATTCCCACTGCTAACATCTGTCCATAATTCCAACAAGGCAGCACTCATACAAAGGAAGACAGAGCTAGTACTGAGATATGAAGTGTTATTGTTGCTTAGTGCTAATGGTTTCTGCCTTATTGTATTCCTTTATCCCTATTCCTTGTCCCTTGTCATATCCTTCTCTCAGATACAAGTTACTGTCACCAAAGATGGGAAGCAATTTACGGGTGCTGCTACCTAAGCGCGAGTTGCTAGTTACAGACTAGGAGCAGGCAGAAGGAGCCAGGTACATTCTGAATCTGTCTTGATTAATGAGCGAGCAGCTAGGCTCAGAGTCTCCAATTATGTTCTGTATGTCAGCAGACTTGCTTCTTTCCTGGCTCGTTGCTCAGGAGCCAGCAAAGCAGTCCTGCTGGGTAGATGTGTGTGCTCCCAGTGGGAACTGGCCTTGCACTGATTAGCCTGCAGGTATCGAGACCTGAAAGCAGCACACCATGTCCACCCAATGTGGCCTTTCAACACCCATTTAAACCCACTGTCCTCAACATTAATTGTAAAAGCAAGACAAAAACCTCATTTGGGGGTGAGTTTTATTTTCAGGAAGAGCTCTCACTCTTGGATTTGTGGCTTTTTACTGGCTGTCCAGATAGAGCAGTGGCTTCTCAGTCACTGCTTCTGACCATTCCACAGCTCTGTCTGTGCTGGATTGGGTGGGAAAGAATGCTTCATTCCACTTGGACCACTCAGCCTTCCCTGGGCTCAGTAGATGGTTGTTTCCAAGAATGTTGTGGGTGAAGATGTATTAGAAAACTGTTTCTTGGAATGGGATACATGAAGAGAAAGGCAGAAATTCCAGATGAGCACAGGATAAAGAAGGGAAGAGGCAAAATGTCTTGAAGAGAATTGTAGACCTCAAACCCAGCCTGGGTTGAGGATACCTCCCTTAAGCAGGTATGAAGCCCTGAAAAAGATACACATTTCTGAAAAGAGAAGGGAGTGCTGCTATCCCTGTAAGAGTATGTCAATGGTTTAAGTTCTCTTTCAAACTAAACAGCAGTTCAAGTCTTTTGAGTACCAATAACACTATAAACATGCCAGCCTCTGTAAATTCAGAAAGGGCTGATGTGGCTGACCTCATGTTTCTGATAGCTGTTGGCACTAGGGTCATGCCTTAAGTCATTTGATTTCAGCCAGAGCAGGGCACAGGAAAGCACTGGGGAGAAAGCGATTTTCCTCATCCTACCCAGCAAATCAAATGTGAATAAGAGATTTCACAGTGTTGGCCCTTCTTTAATATCTGAGTATTGCTAAATGTGTCTGAGTTTACACTGGGTCTGACAAGTACAATATCAGCCATCAAACATAATGGAGCAGACTGCCTGAATTCCCTTCCCGGGATAATAAGATATACTGAAGTAGGGATGATTCTTTTCATGTTAATAAGCCAAGTGCCTTTCATTGTATTGGCACCATGAGGAATTTGAACTGAATTCAGAATAAAGCCCCTGATCTGGCAGCAGGCTGACTATAAGGCTGTTTGAAGGACTCTTGTTTTAAGGTTTGCCAGTGTGAGGGTGAAGCTTGAGTTCTTCAGCAAATGGTTGTCAATGAAATATCAGCTTAAGGGAAATTAGGGAAAAGGCACCGTGGATAAACTGTGCTCTGAGATGTTATTCTCATTAAATAAGCTTTGCTTTACCCAGAGGCTGGATCACCAGCAGTGTACCTGTTTGGCAGCAGAGCTGTCTCTGAAGGGTGTAGAGGTAAAAAAACAATTTATGACAGGTGGTAAAATGTCCATAATGAACAAGAAGTGATGTGGCAAGAGGGCAAACCAGCAGGATACTTCAGCACAGGTAAGCCCACGTGCACCACTCATCTCCCAGAGAAGCACTGTACTGTTATTGCATGACAGCAATTAGTGCACAAGGTTGAAGAGGCGGGGGAGTCAGAAAAGTGATGTTGGCAATTGAGAAAGTCAAAGGTGCTGGCTGTACAATCAGACAAATGTGACTGCTCTCATCAGTGGGGAGAGATGGCAAGAACATGAGGTGGTAATGAAGGAATTTGAGATAAAGCACGTAACAAAACCTGTAGCTGACAAGGTCTCCAGACAAGTTCAGGCTGGCGTGTTTAACCATAGGGAAAAGAGAAGACATTGATTCTAAGCCTCTGCTGGTCTGAAAATCAAAACTTGGCAAACAGGCTCTTAGCCCTCCACTGATACGAGTATGAATAGTGGCAGCTACAAAGTTCCAGTCGCTTGACTCAGTGCAGAGCTCAGTAGGTGAAACAAAAGGATCTGCACAGTGTAACGTGTGTATCACAGTAGTAGCTTGTAGTATCCTTTCTGGTTTCCCAGGAAGCTCTGCAGGTATGTTTTTTATGCAGCAACACAAGCTGCATAAAACACATAGCTAGAAGCAGTTATTCTCATCAGCAGGGTCTTTTCTGTGTTTGAAAATGCTTGGGTGAATGTTAGTTGATTGAAGAGGTGTACTCCTACGAAGTATCCCACTGAGAGTGTCAACCAAGTGACTGCCCATCTTTTCCAAGCAAAAAGATGCAGACTATCTTTCTGAATTCTGCTACAGTGTCCTTTAGGTAATCAGGGAAAAATACGTTCAGAGGTGTTGCCAAATTTGATTGCAAAAGTAGAAATCAAAGTCTTCTCTAGTTTCAGTGTATTTGCTCCTGAAAAATTGATTGCATTTCAATGACAATGCACCAAAATATGAAGCACTGAAGTATTCAGTTAGAAACAACTTGCTGCTGCTCCTGTCTGTTTAGTCTTCCCCCACACAGCTCATGTCACTCAGAGAAGGACTTCCATTGAAAGGAGATGCTTGCTAGGCTTTCCAGATTGCTGTTTAATTGGCTCCATTCCCCAGAGACTTAGACTCAGAAGCTTTTGAAGTTGAAATGACAGTGGTGCAAGAAAGTGTTTCCTCCTTCTCCTCCACTTTAGCATCCCTGCATGCAGGTCCCTTCCTTTGAGAGGCCCACATGCTGAGGAGCATTCAAGCCTCAACTCATGTCATGAAGGGAGGGCATGCAGAGGTGACAGCACGCGACAATGTGATTCCACAGAGATGCAGATACCCTGGAGAAGAGCAATTCCCAGCTGGGGCAGGAAGATGTGTCTGTGCTTGTGCAGAACTGAGGAGAGAGGCAGGTAGGTCTCAGCTGAGTGAATGCAGAAAGACTTCTCAGCAGCTGCCCCCTGACAAGCTGTCAGACGGAGTTCCCTTGCTAACTACAATATCTCTGGTATCTCCGCACTGGGCATGACTCAGACTTTGAAAAGAATTTCAAAGCCACAAACCTGATTCAGATATGCCCTTCCTATTACTTTCTTATTACTTCTTTTAATTACCTGCTTAAAATAATTTATATTGACTGATTAAATTGAGCCTATTCAGATTAAGACATTATTTCTTCTGATGTCTTAGTTCCAGTAATTCAGACCAGCTACTATCTACAACTGTCCCTGGCTCCTTACAGATGCAACGGAGAAAGGATGGAGCATCCATTGTGGAGGCCGGAACAGTTACTTACAATAGCTTGTCAGAATACACTTTTGCTCATGGGGAAACTGAAAAGCTCTAAGTCCATCCATAGTTCGTGGCTATTCCTTGAGACAAGGTCTTGTCCAGCTTCTGGGAGCTGAAGTTGTCACTAACCCCTGGCACAGTCTGAGCATCTTCTGAAGCCACAGATGAAAACTACCAGATCAAAGAGGTAGGACACAGGGATATGTGGGAAGTGAGCAGTGCCTGGAAATTATAACTTAAGCATTGCAAGTGTTTGCTGTCTGTACTCTATATGTACATTAGGCTACTGGAGGCAGCCCGGACCGGGCTACTTGTCTGTTACCTGCCCCTTCTTGAACCATGGGCATTCCAGCCCCTTTGCAGCTCCAGCATTCTTGTCCACAGAAAGGCAATAGGCATACTTTCCTGACAGCCCAAGCAAGGAGGCTCTTTGTAGAGTAAATCCTAGAAATATCTGTCCCAACACTGATACCTGGATTTGAGGCAGCACATTTACAGCCTTCTCTGAGAAAAGCAAAATGACTCAGGAAAGCAAGTGCCCGACCCACCAAATTATGTACTATCCCCTCCTGTTTCAGACTGCAGAACTGGGAAGTGCTAATTCTTGCTTCTTGTTCCTTTGCTTCGTTTTCATGAGAAGTATAAGCCACGGTTGGAAAGAAACGTAGTTACAGCTTCATTAGGATAGGATAGGATAGGATAGGATAGGATAGGAAATCCGAGAGCACTGCAGCACTGGCACTGCTCCACTGCCACACTGGTCACAGACCCTAGGAAGGATTTGTTGAGGTATTGATATGAATACACTGTAGATGCAGCAGCTTTTTTGCCACAGGTATGTTGGAGCAACTCTGCAAAGTGCTACACTTCACTGCTGATACTTTCACTTGTCCACAGAGGTGCGGCACTCACACATTGCCTAATTACCCAGAATTAGCAAAAACTATCTATTTTAGGACACTTAGTGCTCTCTCAAGTCTTTCATGGGATGGCAGTGCATGCCCTGGTTTGCATGTTCTTATTACAGTAGATCAATGCACTGCTGAGCACACCCAGCAAGCAGGTCTGATTTCCATAGCTGTGCTGCTGGGCTCTCTTGTAGCTGAGTAACAGGCAGCTGGAAAGCGCAGCTGAAAAACAGCTCCTTAAAGCCTGGTAATTCATCTAACCAAGCTTTAACAAGCCTGTAGGACCTTCTGCTTGGATTTGGCTAGTTGGGCAGAGCACATGCTCTGTGTGTGGTCTCCAGGAAACAGCAACACATTTGCAGCTCCTCGCACTGCTCCATAAAGTAATAAGCAATCTTTAAGGATGACAGCTTACAAAAGATTTACTGCCCAATTCCAGATCTCAGCATTCACACTCCTACTTCAGCTGCTGCTCAGTCCTGGAAACCTCACTTTCCAAGTGTAACCCATCTGCCAGAATTCAACTGGCAACAAAAAGGGCTGCACTAAAACTTAACAGAATGAGCTGGAAACAAGGAAAAGATTTACTACTTGGTGAGTTTATGTTCTCCACTTGCAAAGAGAAAACAGCTTAATTAATGTTTTGTTAAAGGGGACAGCAAAGCTCTTGCAAGATAGGTAAGCAGTAACCTTTGCAACTATTTTCTAAGGTAGAGCTAGAGTTTAAGCAATTTTTACTGTATTTTCTTTTGGTGAGGCAGCTGTTAGGGCAGAGGTTGGCTTCCCTCTGCTTTCTTGCACTAATCTAGATGAAGAAATTAAGATTCACTCTATTGAGTTACAAGACCTGTACTGACTTGTGCAACATGACTCTGTCAGCGGCTCCTTGCTTTACCAGCACCCCTCTGTTTGGGACAGCAAAGTACATCCCATGGCTGTTTGCTGGTCATTCTCAAGCATCCCTCTCTGCTTGAGCAGATGTTAACAGGCACTTTCTCTGTGTTTTCTCCCTAGGGAGTTCTGGAGAAGGGAGGCTTTGGAGGAAATGGTGATGCCAGACTGGAGCTGGCATGGAAAGCTGAAAGGATCTCACCAAATCAAGCTGGTGTGAAGTGTCTGCTCTGTGTGTGGCAGCCATGTGTGGATGCTGGTATACATGGTCAGTACAAAGCTCCCTCACTAATCCAGAGGGAGATTTGCATTCCCACTGATGATAAAAGCAGTGACATAATTAAAGACAAAGTGCTTGGGCAGGATGGCACTGTACTCTTAGGTGAAGCCTGTTGGATTTATTTGATCTGTTTTCCAAGGAACTGTTTAGCAAATTCCCTGTGTCCTTCAACCCCTTTCCCTCCATAGCAGCAATCAGATGTATGAACTGTTACCAGCATTGTTGCACTCCATCTATTCCTGAAAACAGAGAATAAGTTGTGAGGCTACAAAAATCATCAGAAACCAAAAGCATTTTGTTTGGTTTCAAGGAAGAAATGGCTTGTCCCTTTATCTGTGTCACCATAATATCAGCTTTCAGCAATGGAAAAGCATCAGACTTTGCTATTCAGCTTGCCTAGATTAAATTATATTGTTCCTGCTCTCCTCACTCTTCCTCACTGTAACCCTGGTGCTGCTTTAGCCAAGGTACTTAGCTGGGTCCTCCCTTGCTGCAGTGAAGCTGCTAACTGCATTGTTCCACGTCTGTCTTTCTCGGGCTGCTTCCCCAAGGTGCTCCCAGAGATTAAGGGTGTCTCTTTCAGGGATTTGGAGAGACCTTTGCAAGAGTAGCATTCATTCTTTCTGAGCCGTGAGGAACTCATTCACTGATAGTACAAAAACAGAGTACCAATTTTCTCCAGCAGCACTGCTGGTTAAACAATGCCTGCCAGGAAAAAAGAAAGAAAGGGGAAAATAGATAAGGAAAATAATGAATAGGTGCCATCCTGAACCACATCAGTTCTGTTACACTGGTAAAGGAGAAGGGATGACTGAAAGACTGTGGTGGTAAAGATGTCCTAATAAGTAACTGGTAGGTTTTCTATCTGCTTTCCAGAGAATGTATCTTTCATTCTCAGGAATATAATAAACTTTCTTCTTGTGCACTGTCAGCTATGCCAATGTCAATTCAATGCCCTCACTGAAGCTTTTCCTTTATGGCAACTGAAGGTCTGTCTCCACCACATACTGACTCAACAGACAAATCCATACAAGGACTTGACATGGTTTGAGATTTTGAGCCTCAAAACCAAACCAGATGTCCACAACAACTGCAAATGATTTTTCCCAAATAGCCTAAAGAAAAGTGTATTCCTGCATCTCATAGGCTCCCTGGGGGTCTGAAGTGTGTGCAGCACTGTGGGCCCTGAGACACAGAAGCACAGAGGTGTGACAAGCTGAGGGGGCACAGGTGCACACAGCTTCAGATCTTGCAGCTGGGTTTAGCCTGAGGCTGAAACAACAGCGTTAGTGATGCCAGCAGTTGTAAGCTTAGTCTTTCCCTTGACATCCCATCCCTGCATGAGGCCAGTGGCACGTGCATCCCAGCAGTGGAATAGCTGAGCTCTCCCAAGTTACACAAACCAAACTTCCTTCCATGTGCTGAGTGTCACTCATAGCAGACCCTAATTTCCCTGTACTCAGTACCCAGCAGCATTACAGACCACACTGAGGCTTGTGGCAGGGAGCAAGTGATGTCTGGAAGGGCCACTAGGCCATCACTATGGCCAGCACTCTATACAGGAGAGTATAAAAGAACAAAGAAGAAAATAGTAACAAAAATAGAACAGGAAAAATGAAGCCAAAATTGCACAGGAAATAGCAACAAAGTGTTGGGAATAGAGTTACTGAAAATGTCATTGCAAAGGTCAGGGCAGGCTCAGGGAGACAGTGACGACAGGAATATGAAGCACATCAAGAAATGTAAATACATTCTTTTTCCAGTGTTCACAGAGGGATAATGAGAGCAATGCTGGGGACAGCCGTACACTTTCAGAGGGAATAAAAGAAATAATGAAGGGACTCTGGGTAAAACCAGAGTGAGTGATGAAGGACTTGCTCTTGTTGCAGATTGTTAAAGTTTCAGGGCAAGGATTCAGCTCCTGGGGATCTCAGCAATGAGCTGTGAGTAGTGGGGGCTGTGCTAGATGGACGGCCCTTGTTATACTGCCACTGTGGTCTCATAGCAAGGTCAGCAAATGATGCAGGTAGTAGTGAATCAGGGTCCTTGAATGCAGCAGCTAGTTGGCCCGGCTGGATGGAAAACACCTGGAGAAGTGTAATTTGATTAAAATAGTCTGCAAGGGCTAACAAAAGAAAATCATGTTTAACAAATTCTATGGGAAGTTTTTGTTCCTAAAGTGGTTCACACTAAGAGCTGACTGGCAGATGCTGTGGGTGTAATCCACCTGGCCTTCAGTACAACCTTCAGTATAGATAAATGAATACATTAAATTTGCATTTGTATAGCTCTTTTTTGTCCACACAAAGCACATTGCAAACATCATGTGCGCCATACAAAAGACACATCCATGACAAGTGGGGACGAAGAGATTATTGGGAAAGCGGATCCTGGAGAGGCAGGCTGTGGGTGGGAGTCATGGATGTCTCCTGTTAGAGGAAAGGTGCATGATCCACACCTGGGTACCATTGTCTGTCCATAGAGAGCCACTTAATAACTGGAATATAAGCTTGCAGACCAATTGGAAATTTGCAGAAGAGAATTACTGCTGGCCAACTCACACAGCCCCTCCCTCTCTCCAAGGGGAATCCCCAAGCAAAGGATGTCCAGGCTGTCCTTTACCTTCTTTTGGCTTTTAGGGTTTACACTGGTCTGAAGTAAGCTCACACCTCCCACGTCCTGCAGCAGCAGCTGGAGCTGCATTAGCCAGGCCATCCTGCTGCTGCTGAGGATGGCCCATAATGAACAAGTCCCTTAGCAAAATGCACATAAAAGCTTCCTTAAGTGTCCTGTGCTACAGCAGCAAGGCGACCTACTGCACTTTGTGGAAGCACCTACAAACCTCATTTAGAATTGACCATAATATTTTCACAGATGATGAGCATTTTTCTTTAGTGAAAAACAGCAGAATTGCTTCCAGATAGCTGAGTGAGGTTTATATCAGCCTTATCAAAATATAAGTATTTCTTTTTTATTTTTAATAGAGACTGTTGTTGCACAGTTCTACAGCAGAAAGTATTTCTGCGGAAAGTATTTCTGCAGTTGAACCCTGCTGGCAATCATTTGAAGGTTACGAAAGGCAGGAAGAGGGCTTAGAAGAAGTCAAAATCACGACTAATGTGGAAGAGTTAAAGATGACTCCTATGTCAGACAGGCTACTCATGGTCTCTGTCCTCTCCTGCTTGATGTAGCCTTCATTGCCCTAGGAAATAAACCTCACAGTGATTGTGTCAGTAAGGATTTCAGCAGTGTGTTGGCATCAGGGCTGCACAGTACTTTGCAGTTCCTGTTTGTTGGTTTATCCTGTGGGCTTATAACCATTTCATTGTCTCCAGGACTGATGTGATCCCATGCAAGCACAAGGCTGTGTCTCTCCACAGCCATATTGTACTGCGCATATCTCTGCAGAAGGACTATCTATCAGCAACTTCAATGGCTCTAACTAGCTGGTTGCAATTTCCTTGTAGCCAGTTTTTTTTTCTGTTTTAAAGCACTACAAAGTGCTTTGCCAGTATAAATAACAGTAACTTAAAAATCTGCCTTAAAGCTGCCTCTTCTTCAAACAATCCCTGACTTATTCCAAAAGCATTTACTATGTGAAACAATTGTGAGAAATTACACCAGCAGGCAAAGACAAGCTGTCTCCAGAGTCTGATTTTAACAGATTATTTTTATTAGAAAACACTGGGAAGTGTCAGTGAGTGACAACTTGGAGAACTGGTTTATGGCAGTCCTTTCAACAGCTATCTCTCTGCACTTACTCCACATCAATCTTAAATGAGTGTCTCCTTCAAGGCTTATCTCATCTACTCCAATTTTAGAAACAACTTAATAAAGTGCATTTATCCCCTCTTCTCTACATGGAAGCTTGGCTAGTTCTGCATTTATGTAACTTTTATGTGCATCTCAACCTCGATCTCCTTTTCCTAAAAGTACGCTTATCAGCCTTTTGATGAAGGGCATTTCCTCTTCCTTTTTCATTCCTCTATGCTAACATCTCTGAGCTGTACTCATGCTGCTGCACTAAACTGTTCATTTTTCATTGTTCAGCTTTTAATGAGGGTTGTTAATGGTTGTAGCAGGGTATTTGTGATCTCACTGCCTTCATGTTTCAGCACTGTAAGGCAGTGAGATCAGTGTTTTGCAGGAAGGCAATGTGCCTTTCTCCCAGGCTTCCACAACCAGTTGATGTATGTGCACAGTGAATTTAGGACAAGCTCCGGAGCTGGAGAGGGAGTCTGCCTAAAATCCCAGGTACCACATATATATTCATTAACATCATTGTTGTTTAATTGTACCCAGTGTGCATTTTAATGAGACTTGGCTCTTTACATGTGCCAGGCCTAGGCCAGGCTCTGCTTCCATCTGAAACTCCACTGAAAACACCCATACATTTATGATGGAAGAAAAATGTGTTTCAGCACATTGCAAAGATCTACTGGTTTTCCTTCTGCTTTGCATTCAGAAATTTGCATTTGCAGCACAAATATTGATATTCTTGGTTATGATGGGGAACAAGGATTTGTAATTTGGACTGACTCAGCTTTCAGGAGGTTTTTATACAGTCTCTGGGTATTTCTCAGTAATTTTTTGTTATAGACTGTCCCTGGGGCCTCTTCCCTCTAGCCCTGCTCTCAGGAAGACTGGTTGCAATTTTAACTTCTTTGCTCAGTCCCTGTCCTTCAGTCTGTCTCTTGAGGATGGAGAGAAGGGGGACCCACCTGCATGGGGGGAAAAAACCCAAAGCTATCTGCCATCCTGTGAGGAGCTAAGCTCCCCCTGTATCTATCTCACAGGGAAGACTGGACAATTCCCCAGCCCTCAGGGCACCCTGATTCTCACAGGGCTTCACAGAACTGTACCATGTGACTGTAGTGGCAGTGCTGTGGCTTTCCACGTTAATTGGGCTGCTTTACTAAGTTAATTCTTTTGCTTCTTGATTTTGCCTCTCAGGTCACCATGGTGACCAGTTCTCTGCTCTCATATCCAATATCCCACCATCAGTATTTTATATAAAACAGGCGCCCCCAGCAGAGCCATGAACCCCTCACTGCCACCCAAGCTATGCACTGGAGGGCTCGTATGCTTACACCCCAAATCAGGCCTTACCTCTCCTCCATCTCACCACTGTCTCCACTGCTGCCAGTCTTTCTCTTCCCTGGGATCCTGGATGCACACTTGCACATGTTTGTTGCTCTCCTTCTTTTTACTGGTGTCAGCAACTGTTCCAGATGTCACAGATGTGTACTAAGGAGCCCACTCAAGTCTAAGGCAGTTAAATGGTTTCAGGAATAAGCCACAACTGAGTTTCCAGGAGGTCAAAAATGGAGACATTTCTCTCACGTATGGTCCTGCATGGTTTGTGTTCCGTTCACTGTCAAAAGCTACTGCTGCACAGTAGGTCTGTGTGGACTTGATGGTATCTCTAGCATTCATGTTTTTATGCATTGGAATAATGTCTGGAGTGACCTTCTGTTAGCCCATGTGTTGAGCAGTTTTGAAAGAGTAATAAATTTCTTTTGGCCCACCAAAACAGAGCAGAGAGTGGTCTTCCTGGTGGCATTATCAAGATGATTGAACAACCAGCTGTCCTTTCACCACAGTGATGGGAATAGGGGATGAGCTGAAGAGGTAAACCAGTTCTTTTCATGTTGGAATAGGGAGTAGGTAATGAAAAAGAAGACATTCAGAAATAAATAACTGAGATGGCACTTTAAACAAAGCAAAGATATATACGCTCGCCTATTCCCACGCAAAACCCTGTAAGACTTATTTGGCAGAGTGGGCGCTGATCTTTGCTTTGTTCTCACCACAAAGACACAAATGGGGTGAGAAATTGCAGGAATTTAATCTCATGACAAACACAAGAGTAATATTGAGCCGCTTTAAAGATGTAATCCAACTTTATCCATTTTCCTGCATGACTGCACTCAGTGCTACATGCTCAGGCTCTCCGTCATGGGCTGCCTGTTGGGATGACACTTTGGCTGGGAAGTGTTTTCAGAGGATAACCATGGCAATTTCCTGACTTCTCAAGAAAGATTTTGAGCCCCTATCCAGGAAAGTCAAGGCTCCTTGCAACATTAGTCTGTCTTTGTTCTTTCCAGGGAGTCAGTAGTGTGTGTCCGTGGAAATTTGATCACACCTCAAAGAGCAGAAAAGTGCTTTATTAACTGATTAATTAGCAACGGTGAAGTGTTGGTTGGATTGGGCAGGTGGCTGGTTAACTTCTGCACCAGCAAAGCCTGGAGACAATTCCCTGCAGCCCTTGCATGCCCATGGGACACTGGTTGATGGGGGCCATCACTCTCCACTGCAGGTACACAGAAATCTGCTGGACACCTGAGACCAGGCTGCAGCATGTAGCTGTGGGGCCACACTGTCCCAGGCAGGCTTGTCCAAGGTTTGGGAATAAAATGTCCCTCAGCTTTCTTACTCACAGTGGTAGAGCCCAGTCCCAGCCTTTACATGCATTATTCTGTTTTGATGCTTTTCACACAGAGACCAAGGGAAGGCTACTAAGGGGGTGCTGACCAGTGTTTTTCCTCTTAGAAGTCTAAAACCAGAGTCCAAACCCCAAAGCCAGGTGTTTGGGGCAAAATGATTTTATTACTTTAGATATTCCAAATGGCTGAGTATTACAAATTCAGCATATGTCACTGGTAGTGCAAGTTCTCAGCAAACACGATGCAACTCCCCACAGATAATGGATTGAAATAATACCATGTCAATTTGATCAGAGGTCTCAAAATGTACACGAGCATAAATTGATGTCTGAAAATATCCTGGTCTTATCACCTAATTCCTTAAAAGTGCAGGACCTGAGTATCTTCATTCCATTTCTAATCCTACTGGTGTATTAGCATATTGTAGCAGGACTCCTGGATTGCGATTAAACAACTCAAACAAAGCCCTGTTTTGGAAACTACCAGTGGTTGGCTAAGAGGGGGCATCATGTGCTTGCTTTGGTGTTGAATTATGCTAAAACGAGTCTGGTTCACCAACCCCAAATCAATATTCTGATAGTGAGGCAGCCAGAGACATGAGACTGGCAGTCAATCACTTTATTCTATAACAGTCCAGTCCACTCTCATATGGTTTGGTTCTTCTAACATATTCCTCCTTGGAGTGTGTGGAGATTCCTCCCTTGGGCAGGGGACACCCCCCAAGGATAACCCTCAAGGCTGGGTGAAAGAAATTAAGCCCATGGTCATTGGCTTAATGGGTGAGTTACATCAACATCTATTTTAAAAATGGTTTCTTTTTGTCTGCTTTAATATAATGGCTTTTGTATAGTGCACTATCCTATACTATGTACTACTAGTAGTTTTAGCTTTTATGTTGTGCACTAATTAATTCTGATTAAGATCTTCTTGTCTAATCATTAGTCACAATAAATAATTCACTATTTATAAATATATCTCATTTGTCATCCTTAATTCTTCTGGATCAAGTAATTTAAACCACTGACAAAGTCTGGGGCTAAGATGGGATCCAGCTGCACCCAGACGCCTCTCCGAGAAGCTTAGAAAGCAAGGGGGGGATCCTTTCTGCGCCTCATGACTCAATGGCAGGGCTTCTCTAAAAAACTCCATCTGCAGCTCCCACGCACAGCTGTGACATACACGTGTATCCTAAGAGTAGAGAGGTAAAAGATTATATAAAACCTTTCACCTTCACTATTTGAGTAAGCTGCTATCCAGCTTGTCATGACGACTCTGTTGTGCACAAGGAGCCAAAAGGAGAAATTCAGTGCACAAAGAGCTGTCTACATTAACACATAATGCAGTGCAAGAGGAGTAGATCTGCAGAGTGATGGAACCAGTACCAAGGGCCAAAGTTGGCACCATCCATCAGATTACTTTACCTTGGAAGAGTTCCTGTCTGGTCACATCAATGAAGGTTGGAACTCATTAGGGACATCCCCCATCTTCCAGTTTACTTTCATCTGAAAAAATTCCAGTATGTGCGCTCTGTAATCATGCCATGATGCAAAGCAATGCATAGGAAGTGAAGAAGATCAGGATATTTTCTTTCAAATTTCACTGCTGATTTGAACTAGAATTTGAACCAAAGCAGGACAACTCCCACACTGATTAAAGAAGCACATCACATATTTTCAGTCTATACCTAGTTCTCATCCAGCAAAAAAAAAAGTGACAAAAGAAAAAACTCACAGGTCTGTTCAGCACCTGTTGCAGCATCTACTGTGTTTTCTAAATGAAGTGGGAAGCCATTTCTTAAAAAGATCTTGGGGAGTTGTGCACATGTAAAATGGCATGCTGAAGCCCAGGAGCTTGTTGTGACATTGCACATTGGCTATTTAGTAAATGCTCAGGAAGTCCAACTGCATCATATGGAAAGGGGAAATTAAGTTCAGATTCAGCATTTGTATTACAGTTTTCTCCTTGCTTTAGGTACCCATTTCTGTTACCATTCATCTGATCTTCAAACTGAACAGGGGAAGCTGCATTCCTATTTCATGAGACAAAAGCAACATATATCTCATTGATGAGAAATCTTTATATGTCCTTGAAGAAATGCAGAAAACCTCTGCCTGTAAGGACATGGAAAATTTAGAGAAGATAAATTGTGGCTGACAAGCAGCTGTAGGATGAGGCCTCTTTTTGAGAAAAGACCTAATAAATTAAAGGTGACATATGAAAGTTTTCTTTTCAAAAGGAGACAGATTTGGAGGTGTATCTCACAAGAAGTGTGAGACAAAGAGCCTTCCTGCTTACCAGGGCAGAAGTGACCCACCTCCATCCTCTCGCATTGGAACTTCCTGAAAAAGATAAGGTAAAACTTCGTGGCCTCAGCCACTGGAGGTTAGGTGTATTTTTGGTCAAAACATAGCTGCAGAACTTAGAATAAAGCTTGACTCCCTGCACAGCATGGCAGAGAGAGAAGGGAGGGAGATCAAGAGCAGGGTTGAGCCTGGGTGTGGGCTGGCTGGGTGTCAGGGTCTGCACCAAGGTGTGTAAGTACTTTTGCAGCAATCCTGCAGTGAACAACAGAAAAATTCAGACCTTGCATGTGTTTCATCAATTATAGAATAATTAGAGGCCAGAAAACTTGGAATCATCTGGTCCCACTTCAATCCATAGCAGGGATAACGAAAGTCAGTCAACGAGCTGATCACTCAGGGCCTTGTCCTGACAGTTAGTGAAAAATCTGTGCTCCAGCAATTGACCTCTCTCATGGTGAATTTTTTTCTTCCTCTGTCTAAACTCTGCCTCGCTGCAGTCTGTGCCTTAATTTTTTTTTTTTTTTGCAATGCCTCACATTCATCTGCTCCTCTACCACAGAGCTCCTCACAGTCAACCCCAGCAGCAGGACTGCCCCAAGGAGAGGATTCTGCATTTGTTTTTGCTTAACTTCAGGAGGTTGCAGTCAGGATGTGTTCTCATGGGTCCCCAGCCAGCCTTTTTTAGAGCAGACCTCATATAGTATAGCTAATGAAGGCTTACCACAATCAGCAGGAAAACCATTAGGATCTGTCTTTGGATTTAGAGAAAAGTACTTCTGCCAAGGCAGTCCTCTAGAGGATGTCAAGGAAAAGAAAAAGGACATGAAAAAACATATAAACTGTCCTGCTCCCTTCAGTCTTTTCTTGGATGATTAGACCAGAAAACTATGGTGAGCTGGATACCAATTTCTTACACACCATGGCTGCACACAAGCACATGCTACCCTTTAGCAGGGCCTGATGCCGTGGTCCCTGAAGCAGAGACCTCAAACCCCTGTGCTGTGAGAAGCACGGTTGTGCTGTGGAACAGGAGGGAAGTGTCCACTCTCGGGGACCAGCCACTTGAGGGAGCCAAGATGACATGCACTAAGAGCTGGAAGGTTATATAAGCATTTTTGGAGTGTTTCAGCTGGAATCACCTCTTCTTCTGTGATATTAAATCCGTTGGGTCAGAAAACTCTGAGAGCTTCTGTCCCAGATTTAAGTGGTTTTTAATTTTGCTTCCAAATGAAGTCTTGCACAGCCGTGCTCAGTCTTCCCCCTTTGATAACTTTTGATGATGTGAGTGTGAATTTCCAAAAGATTTGGTAGCTGTTCAGAAAGCTTAACATTAACTTTCTACAGGTTGCATGAAAACAGACAGAAGATAGTCATGGAAATAGGTAAAGGTGACCTCCTTTTATCAGTAAATCAGGTAATACAGTTTGAAAAAAACGCACAACCACTTGGCCTGCAAAATTTTCTTCAGGTCCAAGCCTACTGTCTCTATTTTAAACATTAGATACTCCTCAGAGGAGAAAGTTATGAGAGAGTTACAGGAAAGCTGTTATATGCCATAGGAAATCAGAATGCAGTGGTCAAGGAGATACTCATTTAGATATTATACAGTGACTTTTTTGGTACCTCTTCCACACAACTTCCTTTCCCCATGACACAGGGATTATTTTCTCCCATCTCATGAACTCCAACTGCTATCTTAATCTTAAACCAGCATTTTCAGGAACATTATGACTACAAGGAGAAAGCTCAAAGGCTTAACTTGTCCTAGATTTTTAGCCCATGGGATTTATCATACACTGAAAATTTCTTCATGGAGCCAGGAGACTTCCCCCTTTTTGGGTCCCACAAGAATTCTTGCCTTTCCTAATAGGACTTTGTACCATCCAATTCAACAGTTTCGGCCTGAGAGTGTCTGAATTCCACCTCAATGGCCTTGTGTGAGGGTGGTGGGATCTTGTATCCATGGCAAACTTGTTCCTGAAGGACTGTGTTGTCACCAAGTCATGACATGAGCAAGAAAGAGAGAAAATTAGGAGGCAAGGGGAGGCAGAGCATACTAAAAGAGAGGGTTACATGCAATGCTTACCTGGCACCTAAAAGGACCACCACACTTCTCCCCTCCTGATTTTACTAAGTGGCAGACTCCTGTGGGTGGGTTATGGACTAGACTGGTTCTTGCAGAGGCTCTTAAAGGAAAATGGTAAAACATTGTAAGAGTTTTGTAAACCATTGTTCAAGTTGCTTTTAAAATGCTGTTCAAGTTTCAAAAATTATTGCTAAAAGTCTATGGAAGTGACAACACAACCCTTTGATTTTACCTGTAATTCATCTCCATGTGTACTGGGAAATAGCGTTAGAATTTTGGCAGTAGTGTTACATTATGGGCTCTCACTTGTGTTTCCTTTTCCCCCAGGCAGATTTATTTCTTATCCACATCAAAATGCAGAGACTGTTCTGTCCATCAGGACCATGGCATGGAAAGGAGATCTTATCAAAATGCATCTTGCGTCCTGGCATGGAAAACTTGGTGTCAGTAGAGACATTTAGCAAGTGGACAGAAACACAAAGTTTCCATATTAACAGACACTGTATCAAATAAATTAATAAAAAATAATAATGGATGACAGCAATGACATCGCTGCTATACACTGAAATACAGCAGCAGCAAGTCAATGCCACTTGGCTGTAAGGACAACCTCAGAAAAACCCCACCTAGGAATGGGAATAGGATTAGCACATGACAGAAGGATGATAATAAACATCATGCCTCTTGCCCAGAACAAGACTTTCTTCTGAAAAGACAGAAGGTATCAATTCAAGGGCACTAAAGCTATGTGCTTTTTAAAAAGACCTCATTTTGCAGTGCATGTATGCATGTCTCTCTCTCTCTCTCTTCATGTCCCTATATATGTAAACAGTCATTATTTCTTTCCTCACCATCAAGAAGGATGAAATGGCCTATAGGTAAAATGCCTATACATGAACCTTCTTGA
Organism: Coloeus monedula; assembly: GCF_965178545.1. Classification (NCBI taxonomy): domain Eukaryota; kingdom Metazoa; phylum Chordata; class Aves; order Passeriformes; family Corvidae; genus Coloeus; species Coloeus monedula. The sequence continues at coordinate 43,801,454 of NC_138781.1, forward strand.
CATAAAAATGTCTCCTCACAGCAGTTCCAAGTATATACTGCAGAAGCTGTTGCAAAAGAAGAAAAGCATCAGTACCTTTCAGCTTCTGCTGTCTTGTCCTTGTACTCTGGAAAAAACGTGCCTTTATTTAGAAAACAGAATTAACACTGAAGCAATTTTCACATCACTGGTCCTTCAGCCTCCTCAAATACTGTTTGTGGTATCTGCTTTCATGCAAGAGAATGGGGCCACATAAAAGCAATCACAAGGATGAAAATGTTCTCAGCAGGAGGAAATGGGATTATCAAAAAGCAGAGGAATAAGGCTTATGAATGTTTTGTACTCTTGGGCATCCATATACCATTTGAGCTATGTAGAGTGTTAATAGATAAATCTAAAAATAAAGAGTACATTATTTATTTACTTATTAAGCTTTCATAATCAGGAGCTGAATATGTTTGGCTAATAAAGACATCAGACCACATCCATAGGAAGACAGTGGACATAAATTGGCTGAAACGGATATCTGCGGGTCTTTGGGAGGCCATTCAGGAATGCAGACACTGAGTTACTTTTTCTAGGGAAAATACACAGAACAAGTATGAATGCATCTCTATAACATCCTATATCCGTCCTTGCCCTGCTTCCCCCAGGTAGATATGAGTAATTCCAGATTTTTTTCAGAAGAAAATGTGCCCAAAGGAAAATATGATTCAAGGGAAATATGATACCAGAGAGCAAATTAAATGGAGGAAACAAACCACTGAAGGCTGTTTGTTGGGATCTCAGGACCTACCAGGCCTTTGGCTGAGCTAAACAAACTGCTGGATGCACCAGAATAGAGAGTTAATTTACAAGTGGAGAGCCTGGACCAGCTTTCTCAGGTCACCCTCTCATGAAGGCTGAATCTCTTTGCATTCTTGCCTGGCTATGCTGAAGGAGAGAGATTAGCAGGAGAGGCTGGAGTGATGGTTATTGAGTGTGTGATGTCTTCTTATGATCCAAGGATCCGTTTGAACTGGTTCCTGGAGAAGTCTGGTCTGTCTCCACACTGATCTGTGTGTCAGGCCAGATGCGGGGGCGAGGCAGGGGTCTTGAACACTGTAATGACATTTTTGGGAATCAGGCTTCTATGAAGACTGCTCACTGCGATCATTTAATCACCTCAATGACAGCTGCTCATGGCAACCATAGCACAAAGGTTTTATAAAAAGCATCAAAGTTGAGGACTTTAGAGCCTATGATGATTTTCATGGGGTGATGGGCTGTAAAAAGCATGGAAAGAGCCCTCCTGTTGTCCAGTTAAAAGTCATAGGAATCAGAGTAGTGTTACTGTCTTTTGTGGTTAGAAAGGCTTCATTCTCACTCTTCCAACATCCTCCAGCCAGGCATCTCCCTTTCCCCATGCTAAATCATCCCTTTCTCTCATGATACAACCACCTCAGGACAGTCTGGCTGTACACCAACCTTGCCAGACATCAAGGGAATGAAGTCCAGAAAGAGAGAGAGCACAAAAACAGACATCAGAATCATGGAGAAATCTTTTTCAAGGGGAAAAGCCCTGATGAAGAAGGAAACCTCCAGACCATACAAAAGCTTGTTGGGTGATGAAATAGGAAAGGAAAAGCTTTTCTTCTTTTCAGCCCTTGATTCCAAGACATGCATCATATATTGTTTATTTACACATTTACCCCCTGCCTTTTTCCACAGCCTTTCTTACAACCTTACCTTGAAAACTGTGCTGTGCATTAGCCTAAGGAACTAATCTGAACCCAACAGACCCATCTGGGTGCTCATCAGCAACTTTGGAGCCACTGGTCAATGTTAATTGTACTTGGCAGGATGAAGTTTCAGAAAGGAAGTTTCCACTAGTTATATTACTAAAAAAAAAGAGTGGAAAAAAGCAACAAAGAATGCTCCTGGATGTTCCAGACTGCTATCTAAACTCTGCTCATCCTAGAGAAAAGAGGCCTTTACCTCAAGGCACAAGGTCTTTGTACAGGCTTCATACTTTTGCTCACGTGATTACTTATTAGTTTTATTTTTTTTTAATACCATTGTCTCCAGATGGCCAAAAACTGGTGTGACTTGAATTGAAAGACCAAACATTGTCTGTGTTTTATAAGGAAATTCTACCTAAATAAAAAAAAAAAAAAAAAAGGAGGGCGGAAAGAGGGGTGTTTTAAACTCATGAGTTAAAATTTTGTATTTTAAAAGAATTTTGTTTTTCTGTTATACCTGTAAAATCATATTACTTCTTTGTTTTGAAATGTCACATCATCTGATGCAGTAACTGCATGCAGCTGTTAAGTAATTGTTCCACATAGCTCTATAAAAAAAATTTATTTCTGTATTTCAAATTTGCATTAAAAAAGCAGAAAGTGGAAGATTTTTTTGGATGTTATTATGTGTTAGGTACCTCCTGGGGAGAGTAACTATTCATCTGGTCTCAACAGGCCCCCAAAAGTCAGTTCAAAGCTGCCTGCAGGAGCTGGTGTGGACCTCGGGAATTTACAACCTCCAGCTCTTTGCCTCCAGTTTTGTTGGTGGAAGACAACATGGAACACCTGTGTTGGGACTAAGTGACAATATCTTAATGGTAAAACTCCCACCCTCCTCTGTGTTCCCTGTTGCTGTCTGCAAAGCCCTCCTTTGGCCTCAGCCTCCCCAAGCTCACAAAACTGTTCTTCAGTCTGCTCTCTCCAGCTTCACCTGGAAGGTCAGGCAGTAATACACAGGACTTACCTGTTGCATTTAGGTTAGAAAACTGACTTTAAATGGAGCCTCATAATTTATAACTCAGTGTTTACAAGTGCCTGTTCTGAGAGGCTGAAGAGAAGCAACATGGTTTTTTTCCTCAGTTGACTGAATTGGGTGTCACTAATTTCCACCTCCTGAAGGCAGGCAAGAACAAAATGACTGATATATACAGGAGCCCCCCTCAAGTGCCAAAATAACTCATCTGAGGAGCTCCCCCTCACTGGAATGCCACCTAATGCTAACCGTGATGCCAGAGTTAATTGCAGCAGTCAGCTGTTGCATTTCATCTACAAGTCCTGCTCAGTTTAATTAACCTTTGGGGAATTAGCATTTTGTGGACTTACAGTACCTGCTTTGCATTTCTGGCAGTGTTAGAGAAACACTGTGACTTGTTTCACTCAGAGACGAGCGATGCCCAAAGGCAATGCCTTTAAAGGCCTTTAAAGGATGGTCCCTGGGCAGCAGCAGGCTGATCCTGAGTCAGAAGAGCCTGGAAAGGAAGAGCCTCTCCTGCCACCAGACTCATGCCCCACTGTGCTGGAATTATTCATTCACCCCCACAATGGGGTCAGGTGTGAATTCCATACTCCTCCCAGAGTCTCCTGAGCATTTTTGATACTTGTTCATCACTTTGTGTTTACAGTAATTTCCAAGCGCCTCCTTCCACCTGCCAGTACCCTGCCTGCATTTATCAAATAACATCCAAGTTCTGCCTCTGAAGAGTCAGCAGGTGACCACCTGCAAGTTTCAAGAAATGATGCCCATCCTAGGAGAGTGCAACCCACAGGACCCATCTGTCCAGGTGCAGTGAGCTGTTACTAGCTCCAAGGAAGTGTTGTCTGGCCAGGAATGAGACTTGAGTCTGGCTAAGCAACGTGTGTCTTGGGGCTTGCAGCTATCTAAGAGCCAGCCTGGCCTTGGAATAGGTGTTCCTCAGGTTCCTTAAATCAGGCTTCCAGGATTATGTCCACCAAAGAAGGTGTTTCCAGCCTCTCTGAAGAGATCTGTACTGCCACCTCCTACCATGCCTCACCTTTCTGACCTAAACCTATTCCGTGGCTTTTTCCCCCTTTGCTTATCTCTGGACAACATCTAAGGATCCACTGCAAGGAGCATGAGATGAGGTTATTGCAGGTGGTCAAAGGGAATGACAGCTGTGAGTCAAAAGAGAATGAGTGCTGTGACAAGTCAGACTGGTGCTTGGGCTGGAAGGGAATGATGCAACACTGGGGTACAGAGAAGGGAGGTAATGTTGATGCTGAGTCACCAACCCTGGACTTAAGAGACAATGGTTTAACAGACCTGTGGATGTGGTGCTTAGGGACACAGTTTAGTGGTGGACTTGGCAGTGCTGGGTTAATGGTTGGACTTCATGATCCTAGAGGTCTTCTCCAAATTAAATGATTCTACTGATTTACCAAAATATGGGTAGGGATCTAATATTGTGTATTGGGTTGACCCTGAGCTGATGGACAGTCTTTAAGACCAATTACGCTTCTCACAATTTACATATTTAAACCGCACAGAAAGGCGGGACTTCCCCCTTTTGGGTCGGAGCTCGCTTGCTGGGAGGTGGGAGGCTCTGAGCCTCCCGGCCCCGCCGGGCCGGGCCGGGGCCACTGCCCCTTTCCCCCTTTCCCAACGCTGCGGCACGGACCCTGGGTGGCTGGGGGGGGACTGCCTCAGAGCCACAGGCAGCTAAAACCAGCCATGGACTGCTCACAGCTAAACCCAGCCATGGACTGCTCACAGCTAAACCCATCCAGCGCGGCTTCTGGGGACCGGCGGGTCCCTCTCCTCTCCACGCGGGGCCGGCGGAGTCAACGGGAGCCGGCAGAGCCTCCTGTCTGCAGCCAGCACACTTCGTGCTGAACTGAAGAAGACACCACGCAGCCAGCAGCACAAAGGGAGCGAGGCTTTCCCCACCGTAAAGCTGAACAAGAACACTCTTCAGCATGGCGGCGTCAGAGTCAGAGAGAAAGAGAAGTGAGTCCCGTGGGACGGAGCTGGAAATGGCGACGGGAGAAAAGAGGGCGGTGCCGCGATTCTGGCGCGCAGCTTAAAAGAAACCTTCTTGCATGCCGTGGTAAGAAAGTGTAATACCACAAACTGTTTGTCTCTTTAATCCATTTGAAGAACATGGGGGGATGGAGTATCTTCGTGTGCCTGTGAAGATTGTGAAGAATGCCTATGCCAGGCTATACAGTAGTAAGAAGCTGCTAGAGACTTGTGGCGAAGAAAAAAGCTTTTGTGTGCAGGCCAAAAGAACTTATCCTTAAAAAGATGAATAACCCCATGTGATGGCCCATGTTTTGTAGTGTGAAGGAACTGTGAGATTTTTCATGGGAGAGATGTTCTACACACAGCAGATTGTTTGTTTCCGGGCGGATCTGCTGTTAGTGGCAGTTTGGGAACCACGTGCAACTGAAGGAAAAACCCTTTTTTCCCTTAAGCATAAGAGAGAGACTTTTCAAGAACTGGAACACTGACTAACATCCCATGTTCTGTTATCCCTTGTGTGAGCTAGGTAAAAGGAGAGAAGTGCTGGCTGGAGGGGGGGGGGGGGGGAGATTTGCTTTAATTTTGTTTTGTTATTGTCTCTTTACTTTTAATTCTATTAGTAATAAAACTCTTTCATTGTACTGCAACTGTTTAAGGTTTGTGCCTGCTTTGCTTTTCTCCTAATTCTTATCTCACAGAAGGAAAATAAGTAAGTAATGAATATTTTGAACCAAAACCACTACATTTAATTGGTGTTTTCTGCCCAGTTTCGAACTCAACCCGCTACATATTGATACCCAAATGAGACAGACAAAGACTCTCTAACAGTTTAGAGTTAGAAAGTGTATGTTTATTCCAGCGCTGGGCAGCTGCGCAGGATAGCTCTCTAATACGCAGTGCAAAGGTACAAGCCAATAACAGAGTTTATTTGTCTACAAAAGCTATGAATAACCAAAATACAAGTGCATATTTATAACCTTAACACCTCCCATTCTCTGCTTCATATGGAAATTAGCTTAAATGTCATCAAGCATGTGTAGTATGTTCTCTGAATTGAGTTGGTGGTCTTTTTATTACGGGAGTGGTCTCATAAGACGAAGCATAAGTAGTCATCCTCAATTTGATCTTTCTGCCTTCCTAGGTTTTAACAATTCCAATTACTTTTGTTGATCTCCCAATTCCTCTTTGTGTGACCTTAAATAGGTTCTCAGATAGGGAGGAAATTCACAATTGTTTACGTTCCCTAAATCTATTTATCAACGTTTCTGTTTCTCCTTCTAAGCACAGCTAAACAAACATAAAAGTGACAGGTAATCAGTTATTTAGTAATCAGTTACTCACATCTTGAAAACTCATTCCAGGTCCAGCTCTTCTAACTATTAACCTTTAATTAATTCTAGCCAAACTTATACTCACTTCTATTTTAATTAAATTCAGCTCAGCTAACCTTCTAACTAAAACTTTATGTTTCTTTTAAAATTCTCAGCTTCACTACAATTCAGTGATGCACTGGTTGGTTGAAGGCTGAGGATATGGGGCAGAAGAGGTCTCTGCATGCTGCAAAGCACTCCTGAGTAGTGTCCACACTGGCATGAATGACCTCTCCCATATCTTGCTGTCACCTGATTCAGCCACCACAACCATATCTGAGAGGAGACAGCAGCTGGCCAAGGTGTTTGTCCAGAAGATGGAGGAGCCCATCCCAGCCTTGCCAGCTTGTGCACGGTTCCAGGAAGGGCAGTAGGCCTGGCCTCGCCAGGAGACAACTGTTCCTCCCATGACTGACTTAAACAACCTCGTACCACGAACTGACCTTCCACCCCTCTCCATGCCAAATGGATCCCAAGCTTCTCGCCTGGGGATTAAACACTGCCTGTCTGAAAGTCTCCTGCAAGGGAGGACATGTTTAGGGTGGCAGCACGCAATGCACTCTCAGCAACTCTCTCTGCAGCAGGCTGACCCTGGCCTCCTACCATCCACACTGTGCTTGGCTTTCTCCCCAGTCTTTGAGGAGTGCTGAGAACAGAGGAAAATCAATGAGGTTTTGTGAAATAATTGTGGATTATGCTCTGGGCAGAGAACTGAGAAAGCACATTATAGATATTCTGGATCGATAGGATTCATGGAGCATTTGAGCTTCTGCTTTAGCTCTCAGACTAATGCACTTTACCTCTGATTTGGGGGACTTTAATGTGATCTACTGTAAAAAGAGTTTTCTGTGAAAAGGGCAAGAAGGCTGAGAAATGGGAAGTACTGGTTTTCCCATAATCACTTTCCTTTCCTACCAGAGATCTATAAACTTCTTACTCAGAGGTCTGACCATAGTTTAAGGGTATAAATAAGAAACACAAAAGAAAAAATATAAAAAAGATGGATTTAGGTTATTTGGAAAGCTGATGCACAGGCAACCAGACATTTTCCTGTTAATTTAGCAGTCACTTCAGGAGACAACATAACATTTACATCCTTTACAGCAGAAAAAAGCAAAGCAGCCTGCTATCAAAGGAGTTGTCTCTGGCACATCTTTTGACTGAGGTTTGGTGAGGTGTTTTTATCCCCTCTACAGGTGTATCATCCTTGGTGTGAAACAGAATAATTACTGCTGGTTTGTGAGAAAAGGTGATAATTTGAAGCATATTTTGGGCTCTTTTTCCTGAGGAGATTCAGCCAAAAAACCATTCTTTTCAACTGCAGTTTTCAACATTGCTAAACTAATATACCATTCAATAGAGGATTTGCTCCCATGTTGTCTGAGACTACATTTACCTGACTGCCTGTCTATTTATACTTGGAAAATTCTTTGGCAGCAAAAGATACCATTAATTTCATACCAATTTGTTATTTTACGAGAAAGCAAATACAGGTTTTTTGACTGTTTCTGTTCTGCATTTACAGGGTGTGAGGGTTCAAAAGGGCCCTTGCTTCATCTCGCTGGTGTGTTTCCTATAAACAAAGATGGTCAAAGTTTCAGAGATTGAGTCTGTCGTAGCTACTTTGCCAGAGAAAATATTTTATCATTTGTTTGTTTTTACAAATAAACACAAGGTTTGATTCACCAGTCCACCTACACTCTGTTTTGTCAATGGAGCTGCAACAGAACAGCACTGGTTTTATAAAGGGAGAATCAGGCTTTTTATAGTCTAGTACTAACTAACATTTTTTTCCACTCACTCTAGCTAATAAAATTCTTTAGTTTAGGGTATTATTCATCCCTCCCTGCCCTCCTCCAGTCCAGGATATTCCCCATACTAGCCTGGGTAAGAGTAGAGTTTTGCATCTCAACAGAAGCAATGGGTCACTTCTCCTCCAATATCCAGCCGACACATCCCATCCCATCACGTATTTCTTAGTAAGAAGCATTTGGCTGGGCTGTTCAGGCCTTAGTTTTTCACCTAAAATGCAAGGAAACTCCCAGCTGAGGTTATAGTGCCATCTCCATTAATTATGTACCTAATTCTCATTGCTCTGGAAGGAGAGACAACCCCCTGAGCTCCCTGGAGTTCAGTCCTGTTTGATACTTGTCTGCACTGTCTCCTTCTGCTTGGCTGCCTGCAACTCCCACCCTGCCAAACCTCTCTAGCCCTGTAGCAGGGACCAGGCTTTCAGGAAATCCTTTCTGAACATCAGCCATAACAAAAATCCCTCAAACCATTAGCATCACGCTTGGCTGCAACTGCTTGGGTTAAACCTCTACCTTCCTGAAACATTTTATTTATGACCTTTTGCATTTCACTTCACATGGTCCTTCAGTTAAACAACAGCAGAGAGTGTATGAAAGTGAAGGCTGCTCTGGAGATGATGGATGAGGCTCCCCCTGCTCCCCACTGCTTGCAGCCCGTGAGTCATTTGCTAATTTCCTCAGCTAAAACTGACAGACAATTGCCCGGCATTTCTTCACAGCCAAACAGATTTCTTTTCCCAGAGCTCACTGTCTATCTTTTGATAGCAATGACTACAAAACCTGCTGCCTACAACATTGTCTCTCAAATCTTTAATATTTTATTGCTCTGAGTTCTTATTCTCTTTCCTCTCCCAGGGTTAAGATAATTTAAATGTAATACTGCACAATAAGATGCATCTTGCATCTTTGCTGCTCCAAATCTTTTTCTGTATCTGCTTCTTCACAGCACATTACTCAAGAACTATTCTGTTAACTGCTTTATATAAATATTGGAATAAATCACGTTATTAATGAGTCTTTTTAAAGGTCGGGTTTCTTTGTAAATGCAACTCAGTGACTCTCCCAATTGCTTCTTTATTGCAGTTGATGATGATGTTTAATGTAAGTGTAGTATTTATAGTTTTGTGCAATACCTAACAAAAATCCCAGAGGTTCCCCCTCCTCCAAACCCTTTGGCTGGACTCCCAGCTTCACTAGATGGAGTGTTCCACTGTTTGGCAGACAGCCCAAGTGCCAGAGGGTCTCTTTCCCCCACAGTGGGAAGGTCTCCCTCTTCAGATAGCCTGCCTGCAGTAAATCCCTCCTCAGCATGCCTGGTGCTCGGGGCAGCCCTGTGCTCTGTAGCTGCTGCCTGTGAAGGCACCACTAGCAGATCCTGCCTGCCTGAGCCACCGACTTTCCATGGCTCAGGGACTCCTTTGCTGACCACAAGTGGGACTGGGACCAGCTTCAGAGACTATATAAGAGGAGCCTATATAAGCAGGGCCATGGCTGTGAAGAAGGGACCCTGTGCTCTCCCAGTAGCTGATACAGGGGAAGATTTTTAGAGCCCCTCTAATTCAAACTAATAGCAGGGGATAACTTGCCTGGGATCTGCTGTAACCAAGGCCATGGGATGTTTCATGCTTAATAAGAAAGCCCTCAGTCACCCCGCCCTTCTAAGGACTTTTAGGAGATTTTATAATGGTCATCTGATATTCAGTTTTGATTCTTTACAAATTGATCAAATGCCCTATTTTAAAACATAAGATTTTCCCTTGCAGAGATTCTCCAGCTTCAGAGGAATGATGTACCATACCATTTTAAAGGGCAATATCCTCTTTGGTAGGATAAGAAAGTACATTCTTCCCAGAGAAGTTGTGGATGCCCCACCCCTGAAAGTGTTCAGGACTAGGTTGGATGGGGCCCTGAGCAACCTGGTCTAGTGGAAGGTGTTCCTGTCCATGATGGAGAGGTTGGAACTAGATGATCTTTAAGGTCCTTTCCAAGTCAAGCCATTGTATGATTCTACACCTGGGCAGCCAGTCAAAGCTAAAATGGTCTCAGAAGCTGATGGTATTTTCTGTTCCTAGGAGAGCCCGAAGAGTCCCAAGCTCTGTGGTTCGATTTCATCAAGTTCTCTATATGAGAACTCCTCTCAGCTTTTTAACCTTTTGATATGCTAAATCCCTGTCATTTATACTGCATTGGGTAACTGTGAATGCAGTTTGGGAAGAGTCTGCATAGCCCTGGTAGGTGTTGCACATGGCCAGGTGGGCTTCATAACCTAAAAAAGTTGTATGTTAAAACAGTCTACTCCTTTATACTTTTTCAGGCTAAAATTTATCCCCGACCATCTTAAACCCATTTTTCTTTCCTGGTGATTATTTCCTCCCTTCTGGCATAAGTTCTAGAGAACAAGTATATCTGCTCTAAAAGGGCCCTTCTTCTCCTCGACCATGATGTCTCCATCCCTCTGTCTGTCCTTGTGGCCCCATCTGCACCTGCATCCACTGAACTGCATCTTCAACATCTCAATCAGAGCTGCAGAAAACATGCCAGGTTTTGGAAGCAAATCTTACTGTAAGGCATAAAATGTAGAAGAGTGGAAAAATTAACCAAATCAGTCCTAATTTTGGAGTAAAAATATGACGTTAATTAATCTATTTTCAAAACTTACATACACCTCTTCCTCTTGGCTAAATCTTAACAACTGGCAAGAACTCAGATGCTAGAAATGTTTCCTGCTCCTATTTACTCAACCAAAAATAGCTGTGAATGTTAAACCACCCTAGCACTTCAACCTAGCACTTCTGCATTCTGTACGTGTGCATATATAAATATATAAATATATATATATAATGGGGGCATATTTTATATGTATTTTTATATACATATGTAAAACACATATGAAACAAGCATATGACATACAGATGTGTAGATACACACATACACACAAGTAAACACAAACACACACTCATAAGTGCTTTGTGGTGCTATTTTGCATGAAGCAGAACATGCAACCAAGAGCAGCCACATAAAAAAAATTCATGTATTATGTGAAACTTCCTCCAGAACTAATGGCTTATATGCATGGTGTTCACTCCAACTTCTGTAACTTTATAGAAGTTGAGCTGTCCTTTAAAGTATCTTAGACTAAGGTTATTAATTCCTCTCCCCCCACCTGCAGTTCCAAAGCAGCACTTGGTAAGAGCGCGGGTTCGTAATCATAAAGTATTGATGTCACAAGCATTTATTGCCAGGGTAATCAGAGGAGGAAAGGTTACTGTCTATGTATGTGCACATTCATATGTATGACTTCTGCCTATTCTTTGTGTCTCTCCCTTTGATTCCCCAACACATCAAAAGGCTTGTGGAGGACCCAGCTGAGCAGCCACCTGCAGCGGGGAGGCGCTTCAAGATAGTTTGCCATCTTTTGACAATGGCCCAGGGAAGGCAGGTGGTCTTCCCAGCTGGGCTCTCTGAAAAGGACTACCTAAAAGCAATTGTTTGAATTTCAGTGCTCCCCAGGAAAATGTTGAGCCCTTCCTCTGATGTGCCTGGGTTTGTTAACACACCATCCCAGGCTGCTGAGCAGTGCCAATCCTCTGTCATTTCATGCAGGCTCGGTGCTCATGTGTGCCTGCCAAGCACAAGGGTGCCCAAGGGCAGTGGAGAGGGAACTGGATTTGTCCCTCTGGTCCTGCGAGAGCCAAGCCTGGCTGTGGCTTAGAGCTGCCAAAGGAGGTGCTCTGGCCTACGTCCCTGGCAGAGCATCTCAGCGGATTTCTGTCCCACCCTGCCTTCATTTGTCCCATGTTTCTGGTCTGTGAGACACACACCACTGGGATTATCCTTGACCCTTCTGATTAAAGTCATGCCTCTTTATCAAGCCAGAGCATGACAGATCCTTGACCATAATGAATCTCAGACTCATCTCATTTTGCGGATATCCTAGGCCAAATGAAGGCACAAGATCTGGGGAGCGTGAGGGCGCCAGAGAGAACAAGGCAAACCAGGAGGGTTTTGTTTCACTGGGGTTAACATGGACTGGTGCAAATCATCCTTTCACATATTGTGGTCCAATGTAGTTGGTGACCCCAGTAAGATGATGAATACATCCTTCTCTGACTCGTCTTTATTCCTGAAGCCTCTTTTCCTCTAAACTGGTTTATGGGCTCTCTGTGCAGTTGGGTCACTTCTACAAGGATCACTGCTGATCCTGGCAGCCTTCAAGTGGGAGCGTTACTGTACTCCAGGGTGAAAACAAACCTTGCCTTGAAAAATACATCATCATGAAATAAAAAACCAAACCAAACCAAACACAATTATGTGAATCTCAGAACTGCTCTTCTTGAAACTGGCTTTAAAACAACTGATGATCACATCCAGAAAGTTTGTGACTGTAAGTTATGAGAATGGAAAAATTTCTTCTGTTTCAAGAAGTCCCATTCTCTATAATGGCCTAATGCAAAGGCTCCAGGAATCAGAGAGAAGTATTTACTGACTCTAATGAGAGGAAGGCAGAGGCACTGAAGGCTGTAAGGTAATATTTTTTTAATTTGACCCAATGAACTTAGACAAAGAAAAATATTTTTCTTTTAAGGAAGAAAATATGTGCATTATCTGACACAGCTGACTCTTAAACACTGAGCCACTGTGCTCAGAACCCATGCCATTATTAGTGACATGAATGAAAAACAAGAGCATGAGGCAGACATAATTCTCAATGATTTTTGCATACAACCATAACAACGGATGCATGGAAGAAACCTAGCCAGACAGAATTCAGAAATACCAGAAATACATAATTATTTCAAGTCTTGTAGAAAAAAAAGTTGTCACTCAGTGAAAAATAGTAACATCTCTGGTTTTGGTGGGGATAGGGGGTGGATGGGGGGCGTGACACACAACAGCCTCCAAAACTTCATCCTCACTATAAAAAAAATCTCTGAAATGCGTAAGAGCGAGATGGAAACACAAACCCTACTATCTTCAGAGACATTATATGGATTAATATGGTCTTTGAACCACAGCCCTACAACAGAACTCTCTTAAAGACAACCCTTCAGGCCAGTGGTCATCAGTCTGTCTTCATGCTCATCTAGATGAGCCTCTTCAGCAAAGTGAGTTTCTCTGACCTTCTGTCCTGAATGGGTGTGTTCCTACAACAGGGCTCTGGGAAAGATATCTTTACAGTCTCTTTCAGCTGTGTTTTCCCAGCTGTCTCCACATGAGTGGGATCAAATGCCATTTGCAAAAAAAAGAGGCAGAAGCCTATTTAAAAACACCCGAGCTCCTTAAAGGGCTGCATCTGCACCGACACAAACTCTGTCCTTTCTCAGTGACCCAATACCATTTAAAGAGTTTTCACTGCAGCTTTTTCGAATGTCACAACTGTCAACAGCTCTAACTTCAGCTCTGATTACAAGCCAGACTGAATTGCCACCAAAGGATGCAGTAAAATCAATCCCCACACCAAGCAGGTCCCAGTTAAATATGTGAAGGGAACATCATCCATCTCAGCAGACACCCCACAGCTGACTTCCCCAGGTACATCTGCATCCAGAGCCCTCCACTGACAATGGACACTTTTTAGGCATTTGCAGTGCACAAGGGTGGCAGTTGCTTGTTCTGAGATAGATGGGTGAAACCCCACTCTCATCTAAAGGAGCCTGGCAAAAACCTTGCAACGATCCCACAGAGCATTTCTTCCTTTAGGGCATCACAGAAGAAGGTGGTTCCTGAAGGGAGAAGAGGAAAAGATGAAATCCTTGGGAAAACATGAAGTATTCATAATTAAGCAGGGCGTTCACTAGCAATGACCGAAGTAACAGAGACAATTAAAGATGCCTCTTCAGAAAATTCTTTACAGTGCAATTTCCAACTAATCCATGCAGCAAAAATGCTTTTAGGATCAAGCTTTGAATACAGCCATAGTTTACTACCAATTTATTACCTGTTCCAGTGTGTAAGGTTGCACAACACATAGAAGAAGTTACTGTTTTACCGCACCAGGTCAGTGAGGAGGCATAAATCATCTGTGTTTTAATTATGTGTTGATAAGCCTCTTGCTCATCAATGTTTCTGTACTATGCAAAAATGAGACCATTTAGTCATATGCCCACCTCTCATCTAGCGCTAATAAAAGGCCTGGCAGCAGCACAAGACACAGCAAATCAAGGTTATATGTGTGGGGGTGGAGAGGAGCAGGGACCATCAGCTCCATGGTCCCACCCACTCAGTGTCTGGAGTAAAAAGGCACCCCTGGCACACACCAGCCCTGACACAGGGACACATCATAGCACCAGTCCCAGGTGGCCTCACAGGATGTCCCCTTAGGCACAGCCAGACTTTCCTCTCTGCTCTACCATGATTCCAGCTGATACTTTTGCATGGCTGAGCATCAGGAGCTTGTACCGCATGTTTGAGGTTCAGGTCCACGGGAGCAGAACATTCCCCAGGCTTTGGCCGCTCTTCCCTGGTGCAAACACAACCACCAAGAAGAGCCAGGGAGACGCTTCATTCCCCAGAGCCACACCAGGTGTCTGCCTGACACCTTCACCTGAGGTGTCCATCCCACTTGGCACAAATCCTTCGTGTCCCCTCAGAGCTTCGTTAGGGCCCCATGTAACACACTTCTGCAACCCCCTTCCAAACCCTCCATCTGGACTTGGCAGGAAGTGTATTTTCCTGTCGGACTTTGTACCATGTATATTTCTCATCAGGAACTAAAAGTAATTGCTATTTACAGAGCAGCCAAGCTGCAGAGGGCTTTTACAAACAACCAAGGATGGAAACACACCCACTCAAAGTGTTTACGGCTTTAGTTGGGAGTACACAAACTGTCTGCTGAGGTTGGCTGAGATTTTCTAAGGGGGGAACCAGTGTCCACTCACCAGGGCATGACATTTTGCTGTGCTTCAGGGCAATGGGTGCACTGTGGCACTCAACCTGCAGGTTCCCACATCATCCTCCAGGGCTGCCTGAGTCTGCTCTGCAAACCCAAATACTGCCCCACACCTGAACTTTTCTTTGGACTCTGCAGACAAGCTGTGGGGACAGGCATCTCAGCGCCCCCAGGCCCACCTCCCCAGCCCCCCACCCTGGCAAGGCAGGTTTTTAAAGAGACTTCGAAAGTGGCTTTGGTAATAATATGCACAGCAATGACTGAGAATTCTCTCTCTGCACCTCCGGATTGTAAAGCCTAAATTGTATTGCATTCTCCCTCTTCTGCTCATCTAAGAAGAATCCCAGCAATCACCAGCACAATGGTGCTTTCTGTTTTCTGATCAGCCTGTGGAGGAAGCTAAACTGCAGAATGAATGGAAATTTAGCATCCAGGCAGAAGAGTTTCTCTGCGTTTTTTAATATTAACTGTATTTTGATTAATGTGGCCAGATCCGTCCCACAACAGACAGGGGAGTGCTGAGCTGCACCAATGGAGCCAAGAAGCAGCAGCTGCCTTCCTGTTATTTCTATCTCTCTAAAGCCTCCCACACCTCTCATGCAGACATGCATTTGAACTCTGCTTAATTCACAAGTGTAAAAGGGGGGGAAATGGACTTTGACTGATGCTATAAATAGTTCACAGCCAGCTATGGGTGAAAATCAGAGAGAACAAATCTCCAGCTTCTGTATGTTAAGCTGAAGTGGTTTATCAGAAGAGGAAGAAGTAAACATTTGGAATGAGGGGGAGAAGTCGAGAAGATGGACCAGTGTGCTGACACTACACTGAAGACACTGAAGAGGTAAATGTCTGGGGATGGGAGCCCTCTCGCGGGACACTCACTTGGAGATGTTACCAGTGCTAACACAATACAGGGTGGCTAAGGGTGTATCCCAACAATTCACAGTGGCCCAGGCTTTGCCATCCAGCCTCACTCTGTGCAGTGCAGCAGGACTGTTCATGAGGGCTGTCAGGCCCTACTCCCATGGGGAAAGAACAGCTCTCCCTGGGGGAAGAAGCTGGTGCAGTGTCTTGGAACAAAAACTTTGGAGTCTGAACACAACTCAGGACTTGACAGCTCAGAGGTGACAGCTTATCTAAGGATTGTCACAGGAAATGATAAGTTATCAGTAACATTTTGAGGGACATATCTCATGGCATCTAGCAAAGAATTGCACACCTTGGGAATTCTACAGGTGTAAAAACCCTTAGGAGCTGCCCCAACCTGTACACACGTCCCTCCTCCTCAGAGCAGGAACTCACAGCAGCACCACTGCTCCCCTTCACTCACACATCCAATGAGCCTGGCTGGGGAAGGACCAATGAAAACCTGAAGACAGAACCCAGTGGAACAGGCAGATCCTTCAAGTGTTGCTGAACATTATTGGCAAAAACAAAGCTAACTTTCAGAATGAGTTTATGTTTGAAAACATGATTATACCACATGGCTTGCTCCAGTAAGAAACATAGCAAGTGATTAAGCTGCAGCTATAGTCAGGAACAGCAAGATTGGCTTGTTGGGAATGGACAATGCACAGCAAGGATTTTGATAATGCATTTCACTAAAACCCAAAATATTTCTTTTCTGAATACATAGTAGAACAAGTATTTGTGTTGTTTCTTTCTTAGCCATGAAGATCAGCTTTCTGCCTGTATTTGAAATATAGCCAGTCTAGGGTAGTTTTCAGAGTCCCAGCAATGTTGGCTGAGCACCACCGGTGCTCAGAGCAGTTCCACCTCTCTGACTCTTCCTCAGACACTGGTCTAAACCAGACATTTAACTTACAGCTTCTCAGTAACCGCTTCCAGTGTGGAGAAGTTTCTTCCTTAATGTCCATGCTGAACCTGTCATGCCACATTTTTTGGACATTATCCCAGCTCAGACAAGAGTTCTAGGAGCAGAATGCAAAGATCTAAGTCCAACAGAGCAGGCCAGACCATTTTTTCAAGACTGCCTTAAATTTCTTACATCTAAATTGTAGATATCTAAGTAGTCAAATCATTTAAATGCCTAGTGAGGTGTCCATAGTTGGAAAATAGCAAAACTGAATATAGGAGACTAAATTCAGGTGCTTACTGCAAATATATCAGTCACTACAAGCAGAATATGAAGTGTTTCACATTGTTCAGTATTTCCGTTCTATTGGGTTGCTTCATCAATCCCAAAACTCACATAGGTTTAACATCAGGACCTGGGCAATGCAGCTTTTCCATAGGAGCCACCAGCCTTTGGGATCCTTCTTCACTGACCAGTGGTTCAGCTCAGTTAGTTCCACAGAGAGGGGCTGACCAGCAAAGAGGCTCAGCTCCTGTGGCTCCTCTCTTACAGACTTTCATAGCATTTCCAGGCAAATATCAGCCCAGAAGTACAGCAATTCCAGGCAAAGACCACCCCAGAAATACAGTGAAGAAGGTCAATTTTCATTCAATACTGATGCTGCAGCTGTGATTACTGGTGAGACCAAATAGAAATATTAGGCTCAGAACAAGGATTTCCAGGGAAGACCCTCAACAAACAGTGAGCAGGTAGCTCAAATTAGCTTAAAAGCTCGAAAGGCAGAGGTATCCCTGGGTGAGGGAAGCCCATTCAACCTAAACAGCAGATGATGTATGAAAAGTGAATACTTGTAAACAGAGGCCCACCCTCTCCACATTGTTTTGCACCTCAGTTATACAGACATGATAAGAAACACAAGTGTGGTCAAACTGCTATAAAAAGGAATGGATTGATTATTTAGATCTGTTGTGATAATGAAGCTTGCAAATAGAGCTTGCCTCCCACTCTCTCATTTTCTTCCCTGGGATGCTCATGGGACTCTGGGACTAGGATTGGATGCCAGTTGCATTTAATAAGATACTTCATATGCTGTTTGGATTTCACAGTGTTTGTGCAAATATGAGATTAATTAAAAGGGAAAGATGGTGAGAAGGTGCTAACAGTTTACTTCTAAAAAAAAATAGTTTTGTATTCTGTTTCTTTCAAAGACTCAAGCAAATCTCCCCATCTAAGTCTATAATGGCTCCAGTGATGTGGTTCTGCTGTGGCATCAGCAAAAATCTGTTAGATTTTCCTTGTCCCAAAAGACTGCATCACTCCCTGCTCTGCTGAAGGAATTTGGATCCAGGGCATGAATACAGACAGTAGAACAAGCCTTCCTAAACACAGGCAGTGCAGGATGAGCTGCTCTGTTCACAGGGAGCACCAGCCTCCAGACTGGCCTGGACCTGCAGCACAGAAACATCTTGGAAGAGCCTAAATGGTTTGGCTGCCACATACTTGTTCGTTTAATGAAGCTGGTGAATAAGATAGCGGCAGCCAACCTTGAGAGAGCTCACAGGGCAGTGGGGGCCATTTGTGGGCTGTGAGGAACAGGAAACTGTTCTGAGCTCAGGGAAGGGCTGTCAGCACTCCTCATAAAGTCAGTAACTGGCAGCAGCTTCACTGCTGGGGCAGCAGAGCTGATACCAGCTCATGCACATCCCACCTGAATCATCACATGCTGAAACACTGGGTAAGATACAACTCATCTTGAAGGTTAAAACAGAGGCGAGGAAAATTTTCCAACAAGCACTTGTTTTCCTACTGTCACTGCCAGTGGTGCACACCTCATAATTAGATGACTTGAAATTTTTTGGCACTGAAGAATAGTTTGCTCTGACTTTCTGAATAGTAATTTTAAGTCCCTTAGGACTGGGTTGGCTTTGTTGCTTTGCAGTCTGTGCCACTGCAACTCGTTTAAAAACTACATTGCCTTAGCTCACACAGCAGAGCAAAGTACATACATGGGTCTCATGCTTTTGTTAGCAATATATTATCAGCAAAACTCTTTCTTTCTTTCTTTCTTTCTTTCTTTCTTTCTTTCTTTCTTTCTTTCTTTTCTTTCTTTCTTTCATTCTATCTATCTATCTATCTATTTATCTATCTATCTATCACAGAATATGCTGAGTTGGAAGAAAACCACAAAGATCATTGAGTCCATCTTCTGGTTCTGCACAGGATCATCCCCAGGAGTCACACCATGTGACTTCACCCAGAGGGTGGTCAGGCACTGAACAGGCTCATGTTCAACTTGTCAATGACCAGGACCCCCAGGTCCCTTTCTGCAGTGCTGCTCTCCAGCCTCTCATTCCGCAGTCTGTCCGTACACTCAGGCTTGCCCCAACCCAGGTGCAGAATCTGGTACTTTCCCTTGTTAAAAATCATACAGTTGGTGATTGCCCATCTCTAATTTGTTGAGGTCTTTCTGCAGGGCCTCAAGGCAGTTCACATAGCCTCCCAATTTTGTATCACCTCCAAACTTAGTATCCCTTCCAGTTCTGCATCCAAGACATTTATGAAGATGTTGAAAAGCACAGGGCCTAAGATGGAGCCCTGTGGAACCCCACTAGTGACAGGTGCCAGTCTGATGTTATTTTGGTCCAAAGGCTTTCCTGTGCCACAGCAGGGCGGCCCTTCCAGGATGTGAGACATTTGTGTCTGGAGGGCTTACCCCAGGTTGCACTGGGATCCGTTTTGAGGTTGAAAGCACAACCCTGCTGTCACCTCCTGGTGACAGGAAAGTGTTTGGCTGGAGAGGAGCACACATTCTCTGGAGCTGGAAGTACATGTGCTCCTGCAGTCCTCCTGTATAAGCCATGTCTTACAGTCACTGATTTCCCAGTCACTGCCACTTATGCCAGTCCCTCAGGTGAAGAGCTGCCTTGGAAAAGCCTGCCCTCCACCTTCCTTTGCTTTACTCTTGCTGTGGAGATGGTACATCCACATTCAATCCTTTCATGCAGGCTCCCTTGGTCTGACTTTTCAGAAGAACATGCAAAAATGTATATTTCTACGTACAAGGATTTTTTTTAAAAGTGTGTCTTTGCACGGATACTATAAGAAATTAGAAATTATATGTACAAGGTAAATTTTAGTTAACTTTGAATATGGTTACTTAGTCAGTGAACCTGGAGCTAGATTTTACAAAATCCAATGTCTAGCCTGTAAAATCCTCCAAGGTTGATCAGTTTAAGCTTGGCTTTTGAATACTCAAACCCGCAAAGTCCAAAAATGGTCAGATCCTGCCCTGCTGTTTCCTATTTTAAACACAAAGTAAAACTGAATGAAGTAGAGTGGGAAAAAGGCAGCTGAGGACAAGCAGGTTGCATTAATGTGAAATAAAATCTATCTTCCAGCTCTGCAACGAAGTAGCCAAGCATCTTCTGCTTCTCACAGGAGAAAAAATGCTAGAATTCCATGTGCTGAACAGAACCCAAGCACTGCTGCTGTCACACCAAACCTGCAGTGTCTGACAACAGGGATCACTGACCTGGCTGGCAGTTAGAGTGAGGTACTGAAGGGAAAAAAAGAAGGAAAGAAAAAAAAAGAAAAAAAAAAAACTGAAAAAAAGGAAAAATAATGGAAAAAAAGAAAAACCATTAAAACAAGGGAGAAAAAAAAAAAGAAAAAAGAGAAGAAAGCTGAGCTGTTTTGACGATATTATCACCTTTTAGAATTTTGTCTGTCAACAGCTTTCTGGAGACGTTAACACAACCTGTGCTGGATACGAACTGCCAGGAAGGCACAGATGTGATCAGTCACAGATCCTGTCAGGCACATGTTAAATTCCAAGTGAACCTCCAGTATTTCACTGTAGCTACTTTTGGGTACATACCAGATGCAGGATGAAGTTTTTTCTCTGTGCAACTCCTTCCACAAAACTTTCTTTTCCTCCACCAATCTAATGTATTGCACCCTATTTCTCTGCTTCTTGCTGGCTGTTGCACTAAGTTCACCAGCCATGACACACCCAGCAAGTCACTGGCAGTAATTAAGTTTGTTATTAAATGACTGGCAGGCCACTGCCACAGGGAGATGAAAGGAGAACACAGAGGCAGAGGTTGATGGACTGACTCCTCAGCATAGATCATCCTTGCATTTCAAAATGTGAGGTCTGTACATCCTGCTGGGCCCTTGCAAAATACTCTCAGTACCAAGAGTGCACAGCAGCAGACACAGCAAGCAGGGGATTACTTAAGACAGCTAAGGATGGGGCTTAAATTTAAATTCTGCCCTTAATCAGGGAATGAAAGCCTAGCTGCAGGCAGCCGGCAGGCACTTTCCTCAGGAAATAATTCAGTGCCTGGATTCCTCTTCTGAAGATTACGCACCTGAATTTCTTATTTCAAGAGAGTTGCTTATCTTTTCAGCTGGGTTAAAGCAGAATCACCAAGTGTGCGGGGCATCTTTATCTCCCCCATCTCCCTCCAACCTTGCTCTCCTGAGAGTTCATCTATCTGATTTTGTCAGGTCACTCTCTTAGATGATGCCCAAGCTGGATCCTTTCAATGCAGTCCTCAGCTGCAAACACTTCCTAGGTTTGCTACCCACATCCATCCTGGTTTTACAGCCTCTTCCCTTGTTCCCACCAACCTGCAGCACGAAGCCATGTCTCTCCTGTCAGAACTGTCAGAATTGCTTCTCTGCAAATTCCTCAGTGCCTCCTTCCTCAGTTGCACATCTCCACACCATGCCCTGTGCTGCTGGGCTGCTTGCACTCCTTACATACATCTTCCTCCTCACTCCCTCGTCGTTCCTCTCTCTCCATCAGTTTTTAGGTGTTGCCCTCAGTGCAGCACAACTCTAACAATGTGCCCAGGCCTCAGCTGTCAGGCGTTTACTCTCTTCTCCTCCAAACCCCTTTCTGAACAGTGCCTTCTTCTCCAGGACCTCACACACTCTTGTCCTGTGTCAAGTTTCATCTAAAGTCCACAGTCTGTGGGATGAATCTTGCAGCCTACTGACATCTCAGACTTGTGCTCTCTTGAAGCGGCTACCTACTAGTATAAATCTAAACACACATTAATAGCATTTGGAAAGGTAAGAGTCTGGTTTCAAAAACACTTTGTAAGTGAAGAACTGGGCAATAGTAATGCATTAGGTTTCTTACATGTGAATTAACAAATGAGATACTTTCATATTTATACAGCAATTATTTTAACCTGATGATTAATTACTATGAAATTGTTTGGTCAAAATCTCTCTGTGCTTGAAAACATGCAATTGCTTTTAAATAAAGCTCATTAAGTGATTCATAGAAGAGGACCAGTTAAGCACTGGCTTCAATAAGAACAGATGACACCACCTGGTATTTCCGATACAGTCTGCATTTCAGACAAGAGCAAGCTTTGTGTTCACATCAAAGCACATATTCTGGGCATCAGTAAACATGCTAAATCTTACTGGGGGGATGCATAATAGGGGAGAAGGCCAATGCTTTTGCTTAAGTGTCTACACTGAGGTTTCAGGACTCCATTTGATTCTTTTTCTTCCTTCAAGGAGTGCAGAGAACAGACTGTTTCACCAACTGGAGCAGTTGCACTGAACTGTAAACAGGTGATGCTTGAAAGCCTGTCACTGAGTCTCCTGATCAGAAATTACAACCAGCAAGCACTGGAGGACAGGCACGTACACACACGCAGTGTACACACCGCGGTGCTTGGGTTATTCAGCTGCTAACTCAGAGCTGGTAATAGTTCACAGCTCCAACAGCCACTGTGTAGGGCACTCAGCAAACTGTGCTTCCAAAAGAGCTCCTTGGCTTTTCAGTAGCATGAGGAGACAAATCCTCCCCCAAACACTTTCCACAGCGTGTGTAAGGTGGGGGTGGGTGAGTGCCCTCAGCGCAGCCCCTAACAGGCAGGATTCAGCAGCCACACCATTAAAGGGTCCAATAGCTTCAAATAACAAGGCTTGAAACATTCTGTCTCTGGTGCTTGCTGTGCCTGCAGGATGATAACCTTTGGGCTCACAGCCACGGCTATATGGATCCAAGATTGTGTGACAAAGAGCCGAAGGACATTTCACGGCACCTTGTCTGTAGGGGTGAAGTAGCAGGTTAGAAACCAACTGGCAATTTCACAAAAAACAATTGATTTTCCCTTTAAGTGCCATACAGGGAAACCATTTCTCTCTCAACTCGTGATCAAGGGAAATGAAAGATGAGGGAAGTGAAATAAAATGTTTCTTTCCTATCAAGTTATTTCTCATATGCAGCTCTAAAAGAAAGGAAATATTCCAACAAAGGAAAATTTCAGGCTAGCCTAAGGAACAACATGGTAACTCCAGAGAAGTAGCTCCCTTGGAAAGAGGTGGTGCAATTTTAGAACAAACCAGTAGACAAAAATGCCTTTCTTGCTTGCTGCAAATAAAGGCACCATGATTTTGGAATATGTACCATGTAGTAAAACTCTCATTGTCCACTGCCAAATTTTCATGCATATTTTGTGTGGTGCTGGGTAGATGTATATTAAGCAGGACTGAGGCACCAAAACTGTAATTTTTGCTCACTACCGCATGCAGCAACAAAAGATTTCAGGCAGGATATGGTGAGAATCTGTGGAACATCACTTCAAGAGAGGCCATGTGCAGAAAAGACTCTGATTCAGCAATGTTGATCTTTCCTCTTGATCTTTTAGAAATAAAAAAGGAACTTCTATAAAATGACTCTTGCCTAGGAATGATGAGTCATTCTGCTTTTCAACAGAGCAGCAAGTTGCCAAGGGACCCTCTTCAAGGTTTTGAGTGCCTGAATAAAACCCACATTTTTAAAGGTTTTCTACTACTTAGAAAGGAAGTGAGGAAGGAGATGAAAACAGATGAAAACTTGACTTAGCTGACTGTATGACTGTGTCACCCAGGGAAATGTGACACAAATTATACAGCACAACTTGGTTGATACGAAATTGGTTTAAGTCAATTTTTTGTTAACACCCCCCCTTGCAATCCTGCCTCTTCCAAAACCCCAAATCTGGATTTGTGCATAATTTGACTTCAATATGTACATCTTATGCCAGAAGATTTTACACACAGGAATTTGAGAAGCAGCAGGAAGTACCACAGCAGAGGGCCCAATCTCCAGCATTCACTCATTACATTACAGCAAATAATTCAAGCCATTTTCTGTGTTCACACTAAAAACTGCACTCATTTTCTCAGCTGACTTTCTCTTCTGGGTTCACTTGTAGTGCTCAAAGTTACTGCCATGAAAGTGATTACTAATTTAAGCCCCAAATGGAATTATTCCCAAGCAGTGATTTTCAATTCATGGGCAGTAGGTGCCACTTGGATCAAAAAGCAAGAACGCAGCTCAGGTCTTTGGTATTCCAACAGAAATGAGTCTATGGCATATCAACAATGCATAAAGGTGGCACACCATATGTAATACCTTACTGGAATGAGGAAGAGCTAGGATGTTATCACGGATGTTGATGCTGCTGAAAATCTTTCTTGATGCCCACTCCAGTGCCACATTCCCACTTACCACACACACACTTCTGGGAAACAAGGGGAGAGATGCAAGGAAGATGCACGGACAGAAGGGCAGGGGACTGGACCAGTGTGCTGGTCTTCTCCAGTTCACACCCCACGTGTTTCTGGGGGTACTTCATGAGGTAAAAGTCAGCAGCTGCATTAATTTGGAGGCTACCAGTCCTAAGGTACCTCTTTCCTACCTGACACCACAACTTGGCTGTGCACATTCCTCAGGAGAAACTGCCACCTGTTCTGCTGCCATGCTTCAGACACAGCAGAGCTGTACCCATTGAAAGGAATTCTTTTTCTGGCGTGAAAACATGAAGGTTACGTGTAATCAAATTCCTCCACCACAAGCTGCATGCTGTCTCCAAAACCAGTAAACACCCAAGGCCAAGGTCAGCATTCCTGCATGTTCTTACAGCTGTTAAGTGCCATCAAGCTGTTACACAAATAAATGCTATGCTACATGCTAAGGTGTGCAACAGAGCAGGGCAATTTGCTGCAGGTGAGAGATGCTCATTAAATGCAATTAATAAGCACTACCTGTGCACTGAAGGGCAGAGGAGCTAATTATTGGAAGACACTGTGTACAAATAATGTTTAGTTATGAAACCAAGACATTCTCACACGAAATCTCAAGGGGAGGGGGAAATGACATAAATCAGAAGAATGATCCAAGCCAAGCCATATCTACAAGACACAGCAATCCTAAAATTAATGAACCCCACCACTGTCCTCACTGTGGTTATTAGGCCTCTCTGTTAGTCAGATTTTATGAAGCACCCTAGGATAGGGCCAGCAACTTCCTTTTAGTACTCACTTTGGCATTCCAGGGAAGCCCATGCTGGAGCTCACAGGCATGGTGCTGGCAACAGGCTGCCAGTGGGAAGCCTCTGACAGGGGTTTGGGCTACATTCATCAGCCCCCTCACAGTTTATATCCTCATCAGTTTTCTTTCAATCACAGAGTCTTCAAGGCTGGCAAAGGCCTCTAGGATCATGGAAGTCCCCCAGGACTTCTAGAATTCAGCAAGGAAACAGTAAAGAAGGTGGAATTTTACACATAAGCTCTTGTCACCCCTTCGGTTTACTAGAATAATATTTCTTAAATGCTAACAGAGCAAACCACAATCTTCCACGTGAAGTGAAAATAGCAAATGAAAATGTTTATCGGTCTCACATAATGACAGAGCAACGATTTGAAAGTATGGTATTTCAAGAGAAACAAACTCTCCTTGTTTATCATCAATGGCTGCAATTATGTTGTCAAGTGATACATGAGTGTTTTGATTTCCTCTTCCTGCTGTCTTTTTACCTTCAACTTATATTGTAAGCTTGACACTGTTTATTCATGTACTATTACAGAACCACTGAGAAGGGTTATTATTGAAGAGTATTTATTTTTCAAAGCAGTCACGTCATGAAGCTGCAGATACAGCTAAAGCTTAACCCTACATCCTCCTCTGAAGCAGCATGGCCGTGATGTTAAAAACACCCCACTAACCCAAACAAAAACAGCATAAGGAGGGGGTTAATGACCACCTGCACATGCCGACTCCAGCTCAGTGCCTCACCCACAGCACAAGGGCATGGAATTAACCCCTAGAGTGAGTCCAGAAAAAGGCCACAAAGGTGATCAGATGCTGGAGCACATCTGCTATGAAGACAGGCTGAGAGAGCTGGGGTTGTCCAGCCTGGAGAGAATAAATCTCCAGGGAGACCTTGTAGCAGCATTCACAAGTTATGGCACTGGTAGCGGAGCTTGACAGCAGTTACTTCCTTGGGCAGCAGAACAGACCCCCACATTGGGTAGGATGTTGTCCTATAGGATTCAGACTCCAGGTAACATGTTCAGTTCCTTCTTATTTAATAATCTAAAGGTAATATGGAATAAGAACTTACGTGTGTTGCTGTTGTTGCTTGCCTGAGCAAATGTTGCCTGATGGCTCTAAACTGTCATTACTCAGCCATAGCAACAAAACACACAGATACATCTACTTGCAACAGAGCCCTTGGTTTGCCTTTGGAAAAAAATTAATACATCCTTTTGCATGAGAAACTGTTGGCTCATCTGAGACACCAGGACTTGGTATTTGCCTAACTTTGTCTCTTACCTGAAGCTTAAAAGTATCTCCATTAGCCACAACCTTCAGCCACATTGAAGAACAAATACCCAGCTCCAGCACCTTTGGTAATGTCTAAAAATAGTTCCATAAACACCCTTAGCCTTTTCTAAGAACAAACTTGTAGGTAGGCTTAAAGCATTTGGTGTCATTACACTTACGAACAAGTTTGCTCCTTGAACTAAATTCAGCCTGGCTTTCTTCTGCTCAAAGTCCCCTCCTAATCCAGAAGAGCAGAAAACAGAGATAGGGACCATAAGAAAACTTGAAACACCATAAGCCTTCTAATACCTGCTGGAAGAACAGGTGTAATGGATGTTTATGTTCCAACCTGTGTTGCACTACTCTGAGCTCACATCAGCAGGTATTGCCCATCTCATTCTGAATCTGCTCTGCAGAAAATACTTTGGGACATGAGTCTGCAGTTGAGCTATGAAAGCTCTTGTCTTTGGTATTCAAGCACTCTTATAAACAAAGATGGAAAAGGTTTCCCCTGCATATCTCAACAAAAATGAGACCTGAATAAGCAGCACCTGGAAAAAAACATACAGCTCACACCCAGCATGCATTTCAAAAGCACAACTGCAGAGACTACTGTGACAGAATGTTGGCTTCAACAGAAACTTTAAAACTGAACAAATGGAAGACAACATTAACCACAGCATTCCCTGAATGACTGAAGTCATTCCCTGGAATAGCATGATCAGATCATTGGAATTTCACTTTTTTATGCCAGAAAGGGAAAAGTTCTCTTACTGAAGAAACAGGAATTGAAGTACTTCATTGATATTCCCCCCACTGGGATATTATCTGATACAGAATTCACCTTAATGTGCTTCCACAAACCTGTGGCTTCCTTTGAGCTCACATCTTGTGATGAAGCTGCAAAGATGAGTAGACAGCACTGCCAGAGTATTACTGGTAACAGTGTATACAAATTCTCGAACTACTGCAGGGCTTGTGAATGCCCTGATGGCACTGACAGCTATGCAGCAGGTACTTCTGTACGTGAGAGGATTTACAGAACACAAAAGATCAATCTTATAAATAGTTAATCATGCAAAATGAGAAGTAGAAGGGGTATAATGATCCCAGCTACTATTGAAAGGTGGGGTAGAAGAAAAAAGCAAACACTATCATAAAGACAAACTCCTAACATCTGGCCTCTTTTCTTTGAAAAAGCTTTCCTGTAACACTGTAAGAATCCATTACAGAGACCATGGTAGATGCAGAGAGACTTCTCCAGAGAGCATTCAAGGGATCCTCGGTGAAGCTCAGAACAAGCTGTTAGCAAAGGCAACAAACAGGTGGCCCCTGCAGTCTTAGTGCTGCTTTGTTACCTGAATGTTTCCCACGTGACACCCCCTCACCCTACACATGGCCACCATCACCCTCCCTCTAGAAAATCTGGTATCTGCTACATTAAACTCAACACAACACAAAAGCAAAAGGAAGAAAAAAAGCTCTGGAGAAAAGAAGGAATCAAAACATGCTCATTCTGCAAAACAATGCTCAAGCATTTTCTTGTTTTATTTTGGATTAAGTCTTCATGGATTCCCCCCCCCCCCCACCTCAGATGCCAAGGCAGATTTGGAACCTTTTTCTGATTGATCACAGTTGCCCAGTATACTTCACATAAAAGAGAAACAGAATTTGTTCACGTTCAGAAAATGAACTGGAACCATCTTCAAAACAACAGTTTTTCAGGATTGTGTAGGTTTTCACAGCCTGAGGCAGAGGACAAAAGGTCACTGAAGACACACAGTTTGATGTGCTTTACAACCTGTCCCTCAGACTTACCTGTTGCTTTAAGTACAGGTTTGACACTGACAGTGGGAAATCTGATTACTTGACCAAAATGGCAATACCTGAAGTGTTTAAGTCAGTTGGCCAGACTGCAATTCATAGGCTTACTTTTATACATCATTGCAATGTTCATGAAAATAACAAAAGTGTGTTTTCAAAGATGCGAAGACCATTATGTGAGTTTGACAGATGGATCTTTGAACTGGAAAATCTCCTCATCAAAAAGGTCTTCTGGCAGTTCTTCATCTCCATCAGCAAAAAACGTAGGGAATGGAGGGTTTTTATTGCAGTCCTTGTAAGTAGGCAATTTGCTATCTCTGACCTAAAAAGCAGGAAAGGAGAGAGTAGGGTTAATAAATCTTCCAGAAGGTTTTCAGACAGTGATACACTAGAATTTAAAGAACTCAGCTTGCATGCATAAGAAAAAATCCAACAGCATTCACACTGCATTTATTTAAAGAATTCCAGGTATAATATCAGTTACTTTAACATCAACCCTAGCTATCGAATTTAACCTTTTGTACTCATCATTAAAAAGATTTTCAAAATCAGCAAAACTAAAAAAAAAAATCCAAAGAAAATTTGTCATTGCAGCGAATCAAAACCTACTCGTATGAATTCACTGCTCAATATTTTAAAACGTTATTAAAATAGAAGTACAGCTTGTTTAAGCAGTGCTTATTTCCCACAATATGTTCCTACCTGACATTCCAAGTTACATTATGCAGTGTAATCACCTCTTCAACAAACAAGACACGCATTTGTAGGTGTGATGCAAACTAATTATGGCAACTAATTTTGCAAAGATATGTGCATGTGCTGTATTCAATCCCTCTGGCTATTGCAGAGCTATTCAGTGACTGCAGAGTTAAACATCTGAAGTTCTTCACTCGGGAATCAGTACCTAAGTTTGTCCAACATGAGCCCTTAAGACAGTTCATTTGCAAGAACTGTGGAGCCACAGAGAAATTCCTTTAGTGACCTCTCTACATGTGGAAAGATTTAAAATCTAGCCCCTGAAACTCCAATCTCTGAAGCAAATTAGTAGCTAGAATTATCAGCAAAAAGCAGTTTGTCTGCAGTAGCAGATAGAAGGCTGGTATCTCTGAATAAAAAAAGAGCTACAAATTCTTCAGCAATGAAATTTGATTTAAAATTAAATTCTTCTTTTCTATATTGTTACATACGATCTTCCTCCTCCTGAGGTGTAATAATCCCTCTCAGGCACTATACTCAAGTGGATTAAAAAAAAAAAGTGCAAATAGATTAGACAAAATTTTAGCAGAGGGAAGATAAGCTCTTCCTCTTAGTTTTTGGTGGGCTTTTAAAGAACAGGACTCTTGTTCTTACTTAGCTGGACAAAGACCTCACATAGGGCAATTGTGATTTATGCCAAAAATTAAATAAAACAATTTTATGCCCACTGAATGCTCTCTTCTGACAGCACTATATTTACCACATACATATCTGTTATTACTTGAACCTTTCCCAAAGTCCATGAGGATTCCTGCAGATGGCATGAACAATAAATTTGACATTCCAATAGTTTTCTAAGGACAGGCTTGATAAACAAAAGAAAACCTTTTGCTAAGAATGAGGGTATGAAGGGCTCAACATGTTGCACTGGTTAGGATGGCTAAGTAGCTTTCCAAGTAGATCACTTCCCTTCTACAGAGGTGTTCTCTACAGACTCGTGAACTGCCAGACCTGCAGTTCCCAATTTACACTGTGTATCTGGATGGAATGAACTAGGCTGACGTCCAAGTCCACAGACCTTTGCTGCAACAGTTCCAGCAGCAGTGAATTCAGAAGAAACAGTCAGACAGCTTCAGCAATGCCACCTGAAGGATGGCATTTTCAGAGATGTTATCCTTCCCTTTCAACATGCCGCGGCCGTTTCTTTTACCATATGAAAACACGTTTTAATTGCTTCTCTGGTTATCTATTATTTCCCTTGCTAATTTCTCCTTTACTCTCTAATCCTATTATGCACCATAAACTTCTCTGTCAACAGCAAAACCCCTCATGGTCCCTACATGAGTGAGTATGAGGAAGATTAGAACAAATTATTTTATTTATGATAACTTACTTATTTCATGTATATCTTATTTAAATGTTTTTCATGTCTAGTTTTTGTTATTTTTGATTATTTTCATCATGAACTAGTATGTGCTGTTACATACAGGCTGTGTCATTGCAGGCAGTTCTGGATACCCGGAAAATGAAAGGAATTGACATGTTTGTTTTCCTCCTATTTTTTTTTCCATTTCTTCTTAAAACAATTTCTTATGACAGGATTTAGCAGTTAGAACATCTGCTCTTAAACTCAAGGCAAATCCAACAGTCTAATCTTAGTCCTGCATTAGTTTACCTAAACGAATTTCAGATTTCTGTCCAGACTTAACATTGTATGAAATACATATTAATGCTAAGGGGCATTTTGGAGATAGTATCTCAAGTGTGATATGGAGAATTCTTAAAATAGTTCTAAGATTCTCATGAAACATCTCCAACAGACCATTGTTGCTCTCAGAGGAGTACACTACTGTTTTCATTTTGCCCCTTCCAAACTCCTCAGAAGCTTGACAGATCCCAGAAGCACAGGCCACATCTGATATTAAAACAGTTTTCTTCTGATATGCTCTTTCTTTTCATTGGTATAATTGATGCAGTATTTCTTTTGACTGGTGAAACTACTGCTCTTTTTCCATCTTCTTCTACATTCATTGCTTTTGAATGCAATTTTAAGTAAAAAAGCACTATCTTAGAGTATCACTATCACACTCCATGAACCCCTTTCTCCTTGAAATTTAGAAAAGTTAGATATTATTATTTTATTACCAGGTATTATCATTATCATTCCTATTTAAACAAAGAACTCAACTTCATTCTACACCTGAAAGTATTGATTAGCAACTAAAATATGGTATATCTGTCTTCTCAAAAGGATTAATTACTCCCTTTACATTCATGAAAGGCCCAGCATACCAAAGGTTTCCTGTATCTATTACCTCAGATTCCTGAACCATCATTTCACGACAGTATAAAAGGATTCAATGGTGTGCAGCAGCAGCAGCTACACTTGTCTGTATAAGCATGTACACAGAAAAGAAGTGCAGGTGACCCAGCACATCTCTTCCTGTCCTCCTAGTAACCTTCTGAGAACATCCCTAATAAAGGAGTTAAGTTTTCATGCTGTGTTATTAAAATAGAGTGAATTTAGCTCTCACCCACAGCAGGAATCAAGCTCATAGTCCAAACTGTTACTGCAATCCATAAAAGCATTTGCAGTATAACTCATATAACAAATGCTTGGCTTACTCAACTGCTATATTAATAGCACTGTATATTACAGTAGACTGTACTACAGATAGATGGTATGTACAGATGATGGCATATACACTACAGGATATTCTCTGACAGGCCATTTTATTACAAAAAATTCTAGAGAAAGCTGAAATTGGAGCTGGTCGGTATTTTGTCACAAAATCCTTGGAACAGTCATGAAGGGTTTTGCAGACAATTAATAAAACTGCACTTATGTATGTCCCCTATACTGACAGCATAATGGGTAGCATAAACAAATACAAACTCAGAAATCTATCACCACAAAAAGCTTAATGTGGTCTTAAACAAAAGTTAAAAACTGATGCTTAAGTCACAACTCACACCTGTAGTTTTACAGGGTTTCAGGCTGTGTTAACAGCCACAGCAAAGAATGCAAGCTATTTGCTAAACAGAAAAATGTGTTTAAATATAGAAAATGATTAGAAATAAGCTCCCCAGGTGTCATGCATCACCTAACTCAGCTTCTCTGCTATTTTTGAAGCTAGACATGAAAATTGAACCCTAGAATTATATCCATTTCTGACCAGCCTTATTTTTTCTTAAAAAATAACCCAACCATACAAAAAATCCCCAAACCTCCACACAACTCTATCAATGAGGCCCAAGGCACAGGACATAGAATATGAAAGAATTGAAGGAATCACACTATTTCTGCGTGTCCTCAACTTTAGCAGAGTACACCCAAGCCAGGCATCAACAGCTAGAAACATAGCACAGTAATACTGGGAATTGTGAAATAAAATAAGAAGAATGCAAATCACTACAGACTTCTCTTAAAAAAAAAAAAACAAAGAAAAAGGAGCCAAACAAAAATAAGCTACCTCAAGACCTAAGTTACTAGATCAAGTGGAACATCATACTAAAGCAACTTGTATACTTCAATTTAACTCAGGTCTAGCATAGAAACAGGCCAGTTCAGTATCTGACTTGCAAAGCAACTCCTATGGGCTACAAGACTTGCCAGAATTTCTGTCTTCACTACAAATGATACACTCAAAGTGATCAATGCTGAATGTCCTAAAAAAATCAGGTGCCTTAAAATTAGGGCAGGTATAAAACACTATCAGAGATAAACTATAACATCCTGAATGATAATATACCATATTACAGTACCCCCTCCACTAAAAGGCATCTACTTAAAAAGGGAATTAAGTCCTGTGCATCTCTCTTGAATGACAGGAAAGAGAACTTTTTGGTAATATACTTGGGAGAGCAATCCAGAGCCACAACCTTTTGAAAGAGAAAACTATTACAGATGGTAACTATAGGCCCTGTGATCTAAGAAGATACCCCAGAAAGAAACAGGAGTTACCTGAGGTAGGCTATCTTGACAGGCCCAACACACAAACTCACAAATGCTTACTCTGCAATGTTACTCTTGTAACAGAAGAACTCTGTGCACTCCACCACACTGCTAAGGTTTCTTAATTTTATCAGACCTTGCAACTGAGAAAGACATCCATGCTAAAGTGAGCTTTTTTCATTAGTTTTCCAGTTAGCTAGAAACATTAAGTATGTCAGTTATTTACCTGCATACTTCAGTGTGCAATATCAAATGAAAGCTGATTCTAATGAAAACCACAAATCCATCAATCCTAGTACTCTGCAATTTTATTCTGCTGAAAAGAAAACTTGAAAAATTTAAGTCTTTCATCTCTGTCTCAATGCAGTGCTGATCACGAAGTTTCCAAAAATACAATATAAATAAATATATGCTTTAAAGGTGCACTGTGGTTTTAATGGTTACCAAGCAACACAGAGTGGGCACTGAACACAAATGCTTTCCTCTTGGAGACACACAAAGAGGAGAGTGTTATGCAATATTTCACTCTGGAGCTCAAAGACAGATGGATTCAAATTCCCTAGACATTAGTCCTACTTAATTACAGGCAGGTATTCAGTGGAATGAACAGTAAGTACGACTGTTAATATCCCGTAATTCCTCTCCCGAACTACAGACCCAAACAAACATACAACAATATATTGAAAGTCGATGTCTAAAACCAAACAAGAAAACATCCTGGAAGAAAGGCACTACGCAAGCTAAAAGCAACACAGATGATAGAGCAAGATTAAATGGAGAAGAAAGCCCCCAGAAATTAGAGAACCAAATAGTATTGCTTTGCCTGAGTTTATAATTAAAGTTTTTTCTACTCTTTGGAGATATATTTGTAAAAATAAGGGAAAAAAAAGAATGCAATGTAATTCATATGGCTTAAAAGGAAAAAACCACAGAATGGATCCACCAGCTCAAGGAACTGGAATGAACTGTTGCTTCCTACATACTGCCTTCAATCTCCAAATAAGAATGGAAGCAATTTTTGGAAACCTATTTCTTAATAGCAATAATACCTACTGCTTAGTCTTTATCTCAAACAGTGCTATTTATTATTAAATGTCATGAAAATTTGAGTCTGGAGCACTTTGGTCAAGATTTTTCATATACTCTATTATCTTAAGAAAGGAGCTCTAAGAGAAGAAAAGCCTCATTATTCCCATGTATGTTCTTCTCCAAGCACAGTGTGCAGTGTCTGATCAGCAAGTGAAGAACGATTTGTTTGAATGAGATCTTCATGGTGTACATAAGGATGTGCATTATTAACACACAGAGCTTTGTTTCTAAAAACAATTTATATTACAGGCATGTAATAAATGTTTGTTTTCTTAACTCACTTAAAATCAGAAATAAAAAAAATCAGCTTATTGAGTCTAGTTAGAATAAAAGTTATAATCTGGTAGAAACAGGTATGGTGTTCACAGGCTTCATAAGATGTTGTATCCTTACACATAAAACATGTGAGATGTGTACCAGCATTTGCCACCAAGTGTGGATTTTAACAGCATGACCAGGATAACTTGCTTAAAAAGAACTATTAAGATCAAAGAATTCAGTCTGGGCATCAAACATTTCTCATTTTTTCAGCTACATTATACTGCTTGTACACCTACATTATAATTTAAAACTAACATCCTAAAATAAATTCCCACTTAATTAAATTTCAGACTGACATAGAGCAATCAGGTTCATGCCTCAGGATTAGAAAAAATACTTTGAACACAGTTGAAGAAAAGGTCATTCAGTCCAATCTGTGGATGAAAAGCCAGCCAAACTACACTCTTAATTCTATGTAATTGATATCAGGCCCAGTAATTTTGCAGAAGTTGTCCTGAAAATTACATCGCCCGGACACCTCTTAACCAATATTCACTACCTTGGAAGAGAAACACACAATGTACTCTCCAGGCTTGGGTGGGACATTACAATAAAAACAGTTTAGAGACACCTCGCTCAGGAAAAAAGGCCTTATTTGCAGTGACAGAAACAAATTAAACTTCATTCTTCTGTGGGTAGAACAGCTATTTAACAGGTAGGATTGCTGTATGTAAAGCTCAGTAGCTGTGGAGTTCTGCTCCACAGTTAAGAAACAGAAACTGGATGTCCATAATAAAACAGAAGAAGACAAACTCTTTGGAAACATCTGAACTTGATGAACTCTTTAACTTTTCAAGTCCTGAATAATTTAAATCCCTACAATGTTTCCAAGGATTTAAAACTATCTATTAGATACACAGGTACATGTAAATTAAAATCTTTACAGTCCTTCATAGCAAAGACATTTGATACCCTGTACTCTGTTCAGTCAGAAAGGAAACAACTTCCTCCAAGTAAGTGGTGCTTGCACATGTGTAGAATATACCTAATTAGAAAGAAAAATATTTTTGAAAATGACCCTTAAAAAGCACTTTCCTTGCTTTGATGCTAATTATTTACATTGTAAGAACACTTACTAGACTCTTCATTGTTTCAAGACTGTCTATGGAAAACTGAAACAATCTCCATAAAATTTGAAATTAATTCTGTAAACTGCCACAGAAAATAACAGTGACACATTTTTACTGATTTCAAAGGGAACTCAGACCTTTATTGTGAACTCCAGCTGTCTCTTCCTGTACCTCAAATGCTTCTTGGGAAGGTAACTGCTACTGGGTATGGGAATGCTTTAAATAACCTCTAAAGCAAGACTTGCTGTGTATCTCTGCTCATGAATACAACCCTTAAATAATATTCTGGAAATCTCACCACTGTGCTACTGGCTCATGTTAGCATCCAAAGGGGAGGGACATAGCCTGGAAACACTTACCACAGGGTTTCAGCAACTGTGCTGGTGTAAGATAAGGTACATGGATGCACAACCTCAGTGCACAGCTAAAAAGGGGTTTAGAGCATGAGCCACTGCCCCTACTGATCACTCTCTTTCATGGAACTGATTCCACTGTCCTTTAATTCAACAGTACAAAATTCCTCAGAAGAAATGAAATTGCATCCTACCAGTGTTCTGCCATTTGTAAATTGAGTTGTAGAGAGCTTAAGAGCCACTAATCCCAGTATTGAAACTAGCAAACATACCTTCACCAGACAATTGGTGTGACCTGGAACAGATCCATTTACATAAATAATGTCATGTTTTGTATTGATCCTCCACACCTAGGAAACAGAAAAAAAAATTAGACATTGAGCCCTGTTTAGAGACTACTCCCAGTTTTATAAACAATAGTACAACAAAGCCCAAACTAATTAATTAGCTGTGGTACTCTGGGGAAAGAAAATGTTCTGCAGACTAAACTTGCCACAAAATTCACTCACATGCCACTTGGAGTGCAGAACCTCCTAATGCAAGGGGCTGAAAACTTTCAAAGGGCTGGTGATCAGGCTGTATTTGGTAAAGCAGCTCTTTGTTCAGTGTAACACCAACCAAAGCTTCCATGTGTCTTTTCCCTCTAACAGCAACATGGTGAAAACCACGAAAAATTGAAAACCATCACAGGTGACAAAATAAAATACATGTCCTCATGAAAATGTTCCTGTGACTGTATGTTAATTTCTTAACTCAATCAGGTGCTCAACTGAACACACATATTTTATGCTACAAAAAATTAGTTGTAGTAAACAGAGAACAGAAGCAGCACTTTTTTGCAAATTAGAGGTCAACATGCTTTTTGGGCAAACTGCCTTCAGAGACAGAGAAGAGTAGCTTTAATAGACCCGGAGCTGCAGCTCTGTACAAATTTGAATCTGGAGAGAAACTATAACCCCCTTTTTGCACATGAAAGACCACGATCAAGTTGGAGCTTCAAACAACCCAGATTTGGGTTGGGTATAAACAAGTGGAATAGGCATGAAAGCATTAACTGAAGTCACCAAAAGCCTGACTGTTCTGCCTCTTCAAAGGCAGAAGTCAAGGGACATAGTGAAAAACACACTAGTTGCAGAGGCATCACCTGAAATCCCAGTTCTCAGGGTACCACAAATGCAAAGGATGTTCAGGTAAGTTATTTGTAACCCATGCAAAGACAGGAGAACACATTTTCTGCTCTGGTCTCTCCAGCTTGCTTACTTCAAGCAGCTGCTGTCAGTATCCTGGCAGAGGTGACAGACAGGACACCATTGCTTGGCAATGCCACCACCTTATACACACACTGGTATACTCAGAACTCACCTTTAATCCAAAAGATGTCCTGTAGATGTTACCCATTTTACCAGGCATTTTCTTTCCGCGATAAACTTTGGCAGCTTTCTAGACAAAAACAAGGCCAAAACCACCACGTTAACTGCAAGAGGTAGTACACTTACAAACTGAGGAGGAGCACCAGAGAAAATATGCTGATATTTCCAATGTTGAAAACATGTAATATCAAAAAAATTGAATCCTGAGAAGCATTTTAAATACCTCCTGCTGGAGCTTAGGTTTTACTCTACATGTGTTCTGAAATACTTGACCTCAATCACAAATTTTTTATATCTACAGATGCACACACACTGTAGCTTCCCTCCTCCCCTAATCCATGAGTTTTTACTCTGATGTCAATCAGATCTTTTTTAACACATGTATTCTTGAGAATGGAAATTCTAATTCCTTTCTCTGCTATTCCTTAGTTTCTGAATCACATTTTTGACTGGCTGGGTATAAACTAGGCAACAAAGGGGAAAAAAGGTAGGAAAAGTGCAATAATTTTCAATTCTACACTGCTAGCAAGGGATTTGTATCTTGCACCTCTCTGTTATTCATTAATGTTTTCGGATTTTTTTAATACTTGTGAAAAATCATGATTTTACGAAATCAGCTGCAATGCAGTTCTAGGGAGAGGATTCTGTACTCAACAGTCCTGGATTACAAAAATGTCTGAGATGGCCAACCATAGATGGGAAAGTACTATCAAGGCATTGTTTTTCCCCTATTGCATCATTTCACCTTGTTTCCTTCCCATCATACCTATTTCCAATACCATTTTCATTCTATATACTTTGTGAAATTACATCCAGCATTATTGCTTAGGAAATTCTACTTTAAAGAAGAGTAAAGAGGGGTTATTTTGTAATGATTAATACCATCTGCTAAAATAGCATTTAGTGTTCAAATATTTACATTTTTCAGTCAAAACAAGTGCCAGGTGTAGAACTCTTTTTACAGCTGAAACTGAGGACTATAAATGAGTAATGCATGCTTTTATATTCTCAATTACTTGAACTTCACTGACCATTGCCTTTTTGCTTTTACTATTCTCTTGAGCATTATTAATCTCTTTTTTGTATTTTAATTTCTCTAAAAAATTTACAGACAGTTCAGTACTATGACTCAGTTGATCTTAATTAGCTCACAAAAAATTCCTCTTAGCTCAGTCTAGATACTGTACAGCCTTTATAAGACAAAGTCTGAAATTAGCCTGCTCAAAGAGCTTTTATACTAATATTATTTATAGTTTGAAATGTAAAAATATGACTCTGTACTCTGCTTAGAAATGCATAGAAGCTTACACACTTCTGGGAATAATTCCCTACTAAATTATGGGGATCAGTTCATTAGGCAGCTACACATGCCAGGCAAGGTGATAAAAGGAACCAGGGTTCCAAAGAACAGTACAATAGCTGCAGTATAAAATAACGAGCAAATCCTTTCCAATCTATAAATGCTGTGATAAAAGCTTCTTAGAATTCTCTTTAAAGTATTAAGACTATTCCTCTCACTATATTACAAAATATGCCAATTTGCTCAGTTAAAATATGTGCACTCACCATAAATACAGAATATTCATAAATCGAGGCCTAAGAGAACAGCATTGTTCCTTATACAGGTTTCTGAACCTCCTTTGCTGCTGGGATTCCCTGCTAGCACAGAGTAAATGTAGCAGCTAGCTGTTGTACATTTGTTCAGCTTTAGTAAGCTGTTCTAAAAACACTGAAGAATGTTTTAATGGGAAATGAGAATCCTCACATTGGTAGATATTGCTCCAGGTCGTCTGTGAGTTTTTGTCTGGCCATGGCTTGCAGGCTGACCTTTAAATCCCCACCTTTTCATGACACCTTGAAATCCTTTACCAATTCTGAAAATGAAAATAATTAAGAAATAAACCTGGGTTAGTCGGACATAAAGTTTCTAGCAATAACCAATAATTTCTGTCAGCCTCATGATTTTTTACCTTTAACAATGCTTAGCCTAGGGAAGAATATACTTAAGTAAAATCTGTATTTTCTACCATAAACATATTTTAGCACAATGCTTGAAGATTGCTTTACAGAATATGAAGCACTAGAAGAGAGTCAAACAGGCAAGAAGACTAACATAAAATGCTCCTTGCAGTGACTGTCTTCAATAAAAGTTACTGTAACAAACCTTTCACAGAGTGAGCAGCAGAACAAACAAACAACCCAATCAAAAACCCAAATACCATATACCACAACTTAATGTCAGGCCTAAGCATTGAGACAGGAAAGAGACAGCTAGAAGGAACATTTCTTTTCCATATTACAACAAACTCATCTCTTGAGAACAGCTTTGTGTATAGTGACAACATGTAATTCCTGTGATCCGTACTCATCTAACAAATAATGTCTAAAACACATTAACAAATCAAATATATTTTCAGAGTCCACGACCTTCATCTTTGAGCCACATGACAACATTACTGGCTTTGGAATTCTCTTTTTTACTGCAGGAACAGACTCAATAGTAAAAATCACCTTATCATTGCACAAAGGAAAAGCCAAATAAAGTGTGTGTTAAACTGGCATTGTCTGTGTCTAAAAGGAGAAGTCTGACCACACTGTTTATGGCTGCAATGATTATTTAATTTAACCTGAAATTAGCTCAGTTGGTTAGAGCGGGTGCTACTAACACCAAGGTTGTGAGTTCCATCCCTGTAAGGACATTTCACTTAAAGAATTGGACCTTATGATCCTTGTGGGTCCCTTCCAACTCAGAATATCCTGTGATTGATTTAGCAAGAGGATCCTTTTCCTCCGATTTACAGAAATCCTTTCTCTGCTAATGCACTTTACATTAAAAATAAAAATATATAGGCACTTTGCATCTGAAATAAAGCTGGGTATGAGCATGCACAGAGCACGCTCTACGCAGGAACTGCACTTGGCTGACTCCCTGCTCCCTGCCATGAAAAACTAGAGAACATACAAACACAGACAACACCAACATTCATGAAAACTTTCGTCTTCCCACTTGAATAACTCTCCTCTAACTCCTGTCCTGGTTGCCTTGAACACATCAAACCACAGTCAAAAACAGCCTTAAAGACTCTCTAAAGCTACAGAACTGCAACAGAACAAGAGCTGTGCAACCACGGTGTCTGTTTCCCGGTCTTCCCTTCCCTGCTCAGAACCTAGGGGTCAATCCCAGTTAAATTTGGCAAAGAAACATGTGTAATTGTTTGAATAAAGAAGTTACTGGTTAGAAGCCCCTGACTACTTTTTGCTCCTTACCTACGGCTAAGGAAAAGCTAAAACTTAATGAAGTAGTGATATCTTCCTTTGACCTGACAGCTGGCCAGGGATGCCACTGGTTGTCACCAGCAAGACAAGCCCTTCCAGGCCAGGAGACAGTGGTGGGACATGAGGATATGAAGGGGGTCGGGGCCATGGGAGGAAGCTGAATGAAGGCACCTGCAGGAGGGAGGACCTGGGTTACCTGGGATCAGGAAAACAAGACAGGAATCCAAAGGATGCAAGGCTTTGTAGCACCAGTTTCTGAGAGAATTAGCTTATTTTAAAACCTTGCAGTAGTAAACAGCAATAGTTGTAAAAAATGGTTTGAAAAATACACTTTTAAGAGAGGCTCAAAACTTGTGTTTTCATATTGCTAGGGATCAGTAACTATGGAATACATGCAGAAACTAAGCTATAGGAAAACTCCTATCTGTTCTGCCAAAATGCTATTTTTCTCTATAAAACTACCTATTAGTGGCCATGTTTTCCAAGTAGACTACTTCTGCCATCTCTAGCTAGAAGATGGACTTAGCAAAGTCTCCAAACCCAGCTGCAAGCAGGTTGCATAACAGCAGCTGTGCAGTCACCAGAGTGAGCAGGTAAATGATGGAGCATGAAAAATTCTTTACCTGCAGAAATGTCCTTGCAATTCAGAGAAAACCACACAACCACAGAAAGCTACCATTTCAAAAGTAAACACTACTGTCAACCTTAGTCACAAAGAATATATCTCTGATGTCATGAAACCAACATTTCACTCAGATTGCTCATTTTTTATCATGAACAATTTATAATACTGTAAGTTTGGCTTTAAAAAATTTAAAGCACAAATACTTTATACATGCAAGAGATGTATTTTGAAAAAAGAGTTTAGTACATCAAATATTATAAGATATTTTCAAAAAGAAGTGATTATATCACAAGATAAAGAGCTGCTAGTGTTAAATGATTCATGCAATAGAGAATGCTCAGTTGCTTCTTGGTCTTTCCAATTACATACATATTTTCTGTGAACAAAGACTCAGATTTTACAATATCGAAGCCTTAGCAAATTTACAGAATGTGTGACCAGACTAAAAAAAGAGCACTCTGGTAAACCTGAAAGTCCTCTTGCATCTGTTAATCTGGAATATGAAAACGAATCTTCAGCCTCTGAAATATTCTGCCTAAAGCCAAGGAAAGATATTGCAATGCTGAAATTTAGAGTATTTTATAATGTGCAATTCTTTACTACCTATCAAGGCTTTTTCACTGTATTAGTTCAATAATGTTTCAGACTAGTTTAACTTTTTGTTTGTAAAAAGCACTCAATTACCTACAAGGGCATTTTACCTTATGACTTTCTGACATTAATTTTCTATTCAATATGACACAGCCATCATGACTGAAATAACTAAATCAGAAGCAGCTACAGGTTTTTTTCATTTTGGCGCTTTTGATTAAAAAAAGGAAAAAAAGTGTAATGTTCTTTAAATATATGCCAAGAGGAGAAACAATTGCACAGTGTATATTTCTTACTCAACTCATGCTCTATCTGGAATAAAGCTGGAACCAGAATAAGAACTACACCATTATTTGAAACTTTACATTCAATCTGGATAAAGTAAGGAACTACTAACATCTGGTTTATAATAAAATTTAGAACTGGCCAACTACACAGTTGACCCAATATACCTCAAGCATTCTAAAGAACAGTGTTTTTACAGCCTAAGTTGATGTGAGTAAGATCTGTTTTCAGACACGTGGTGGATTTCTCCACTATATGCAAAAAAATTTGAGTAAATTTTCCATGATTCAAAATTTATCTGTAGTTCTAATGCAAAGATTTTACATTCTTCCCGTTGAATGAAATGCAAAGTGCTTTTGAAGCTAGTTTGTATCTTATTTAAACTACGAAGAGAACTTAAGATGCATGCTGTTCAAGACATACTATGGAAAAATCAGAGAAGGGTTTATACAGTTCACAGTTTTCTTAAACTTTTTTTATTCTGACAAAAATAATGAATATTATGTAAGATTATATTCCTGTTGATTTCTGAACAGACACCAGGTGTCAGCTATTAATATCACTCATTTAATTTCAGGTTGTTTAATTGCCCCCTTTGCCCTTTTAAAAAATTACTAGGTGTAATACATTCAGTGAGTGCCACCAATAAAAGAAAAATAATTATTGAAACTCAACATCAGCCAGTTGAACTTTTCAAAAAACATTAAGATCTGTCAAAGTGGAATGTTAATCCAGTACTATATCTTAACTTCACAGAATAAATAACTAAAATCCACTCAGAGAAAATCAAGTTATCTACAGTATCTGAAATACGATAACCAAGAACCTACACAGAAGTAGAGTGTTTGACACCCTACTTATCCTGTTGTGATACCATGCTAAGAAATCTTCTACTTGTTGTCTTGGTTTGAATCAAGGGCTGTGTGCTTTTGTTCTAACAGTACCATGAGACACCATATCTGAACACAAAACCCCACATGCACAAGACTTATAAAACTAGATTTGAAATGTGTAATGCCCCTGTTCTTCAACAGATGCCATTTAGTGACTTAGCTTACTTGGGTTCACTGAGTGAAGCATTACCTGATTCCCAGAAAGGAATCACAGGCAGCAATGATGATATGAAAA
Organism: Coloeus monedula; assembly: GCF_965178545.1. Lineage (NCBI taxonomy): Eukaryota > Metazoa > Chordata > Aves > Passeriformes > Corvidae > Coloeus > Coloeus monedula. Next base: position 43,844,285 of record NC_138781.1, read on the forward strand.
ACTAAGACACACAAGAGTTAAATGAAAGGAAAACAATCTTTCTGTAGAGTTAAAAATAGAGTTTAATTACAGTTGTTCTGGTCTCACCAGCAGGAAAGCAGATGTTCAGGTCAACCACCCAATTTTGCAAAAAACCTCGTTTTCCAGGTTTGATACAAGTAAAATGCCAATACCTAATGAGACAACTTTCATTTAGAAAGCTGCTCAAATAAAGCACTCTAATTAAGCAACAATTTATTTTGCAAGTAACTCTTCAAATGCAGTTAATTTAAAAGACCATTATTTAGATGCTACAAGGGAAAAGTATTCCAACTACTTAGTCAAATCATTTCAGGCAAATGGAGTGCTCAGATTCAGCCTCAGATTACCCTATCAACTGAGCAAAACTTAAATAAACCATGAACACTCCAGAATCACCACTCAATTCTAGTCTGTTTCCAACAAAACTACTGTTGGCGTTTTTCTTGGGAGTGACAAAATTTCTGATGTTCCTCACCACCCTCACAGTAAAGAATTTCTTCCAAATACCTAACCTAAAGCTACTTTCAGTTTGAAGCCATTTATCCTGTCACTACATGCTTTTGTAAATAGTCTTTCTCCATCTTTCTTACAGGCTCCCTTCAGGTACTGGAAGGCTGCAATTCACTCTGTATTCCTAATGATCATGTGCTTTGTTTTGCAAACAAGCTATGGTCTCTTACAGGATGCTCACTGAATGCAACTTAGAAGCAGAATGAATAATTGCCAGATTTAAGTATTGCATAAGAAAGTCTGACATGGAAAAAATACTAATTCCAGTCAATTCCTTGAACTGCTTTTCTCAATAGGGTGCCCTCATAAAAGTAGTAAGGAGTATTAGAATTGCATACTCAGCTCTATTGATATGGCTGTTTTCCCCTTATATACAAAACCCTGTGAGTATTGGACTTGAGTCTCACACATATGTGAGATAACTGCAGTACTATCTCCATTGCAGAGAAAAGACAGCATGTAATGGAAAATATTATCTTTGTATCACGACACTGGAATATGCAGACAGGAGTTCTCTTGGTCAAGGGAAATCACAGATGTACTTCAAGAGCCATGACCATATCTTTGCCACAAGATGCCAGTTTTTCTGTTGATACCCTCTACTGCTTGAGCTCTAATTTGGCATTTGCAGTGGTCTGAGAGGAAATCATTCCTCCCACATTAAAGATCATTAGCCACTGCTGGCAAGGACATGAGCTGGAATATGAGAGAAAATGAGAAAAAAGAATGTGACAGCTCTGTTACACTGCTAAATGTATTGACTATCTTTTTGCTTTCCTTTCAGTCCACATCTCTCTTCACATCTCTTCACCAAATTAAAATCAAGCAGTCTTTTTGGGAACTGATGCCTTTCAGCATTTATTCTCCATTTTCACATACCAGAAATACTGCATTATAGATCTCTGCCTGTGCTAATCAAGTGGATGTGAGAGACAACACATGTGGCAGAACCTGACCCTTAATAGTATTAGTTGTCTACCTGCCTTGTTCAAAATCAAGAGTAAGCCTCATCAAGAAAGATACTTTGATATTTTTGACCCAATGAGTGAATGGGTGTCAATTTCCTGTCACCACCCTTGTAATTGGACTTCAGCTTTTGTGAGCCATGGGTTCAAACCAAAGTAGAGGGAGGAAAAAAAAAAAAATCAACTGGTCTCTTAGGGAGAGATTTAACACACATTAAATCCCCAGGAACCTACGTTTTTGCAGTAACATCCACAAACTGCCCGGGGCGGAAGTGAGCCGCATACAAAGGAGTACCTGCAAAAGAAGAGCAGAGATCATATTCAACTAAGTGCTAAAATCCTCAAACCACTAGCCAGTCATTATCCTCCAGGGTACATTACAGTCACAGGAAAGGAAACAAAACTTGTTATTTACATCTTATTTGTTCCTCTTTATGAACCTCACTGACTGAAATAGATGCTTTGTATTTACTATTTAAGCACACTTCTCAGGTCCTAATCCAATTTCAGATAAGTAGGAAGGAAGGGTCAAGGCTTTAGTCAGATACACTGCCCTTCATACACCACCAAAACCCAGTGTCTAATTAGTTAAGACTCATAATACACATGCTTACCAAGAAAACAGATTATGCTGCACTTAGAACTACTAGCACTTCACAAGGTTTTTTAAAAAATAAATCAAACCAAAAAAACCACAACCCCCCCCACTTACTTTAAAAAATGGGGTTAAGAATAAAAAAATAAATAAAATTTTGCAATGCTTCTATTAAGATGAAGCGTTTCCAAACTAAAGACTGTGGCAAAAGTACAGCTTCATCCACTGGGAAATTGTCTACACACTAACCTTTAGCAGAAACAGTGCTACTGTAGGTCAGTGACATCACTCACCTCACTGTAATTACACTAATTCCTTAAGTACTTGCAGTATCAAAATATTAATTTTAGATTTGTTTTGTCTTCAGTGGTTTTTTTTTCATCCAAGTGCAATATTCTTTCATTTAGCACCTTAAAAAAACCCAACAAAGCAAATCTGGTGACTTAGCTCATTATAAATGAACTTTAACCTGAAGATCCATGTGGCTGCATATTTCAGTTTCTATTTTAGTCTGTTATACATCCATTTAAAAAAAAAAGAAATTCTAATTGCTTCATGTTTTTTCAATTGCTTTCATGTTTTCTCAGATCTGTATGAATGCAAACTGAAATGATGTAAACCTCTCGGAAGTCTCAAGCATAAAAACCCTCACATTATTTCATGTTATATTTACACAATCCACACATTGGGATAACTGTCAACTGACACAAACCCATGCACATAAAGGATGTTATGTACAAAATACACACCCTGCAAAACCAGTTTATCAAAAACTTGCAATTCTGCTTTATCTCAAGCTATTGCTTCCATTTATCAGTCCAGACTACCTCTTTATGTCAGATTTGATTTTTATCTGCACTGTCTTAAAAAGGTCTTGCAAAAAGCTCCACTAATGGCACTACATTAGAATTTCCTGCCCTATATAAGTCTTCAGAAAATACCTGCAACTACCAAAAACCACAAAATAAATGCAACTTAATACACTACCTAATAAAACCTCAGAAACTTAAAGCTTTTCATTTGATCTCCAAACTTCCAGTACTGCTCTTTAGTGAGAATGTTTGTTATAAAACATGTTTCAGTATGTTTTATTTTACAACCTGTCAGAAAAAGCAGCCATCGTCCTACTTTTGAATGCAGCAAGAAGAAAAAAAAACCTGCTATTTCAGGGTCCTGAGAAACATTACCACAAAATTTTGTGTCTCTCTCATTAGGATAAACACAGAACTTCCTGTAACTGTATCCATATTTATGCCCAACAAGTCAGTCAAGGTTACAGACATTTACTTCTTAACTCAATGTTCAGATCAGTAAATTTGGATTGGACTAATTTACTAATCAATGGAAACACAGTATCCAGGAAAAAGCCTACATCTCAACTAGAAAGTAAACCCCATTTTCTAATTTTCCCTATGAAAGAAGTTTGCTTGTGCTTAATGACAAAGAATTCAGCAACTTCTATAAAAAACAAAACTGAAACACACATCGTAACTTCCTTTAGGTCTACAAGTGGCAGATGTTAAAGGATTGTGCACATAATACTTGGTAGCTCAAAAAGATTACCTGGCTTAATTATGGCATCATCTGTTACATTAAATGTTGTAACTTTCTGTTTCCGTGGCACTCCAGCTTCTTTAAAAATTTCATGTGCAGACTCTGGTTTCTGTAACAAAAAGCAGCCATAAAAAAGAAGTCATCTTAAAATACCCAAGGATCAACCTAGCACAGAAAATGATTACAGACCGTCAACATCATTCAGAGAAACAGATATATCATACCAGATTTCATCTTGAGGCTTGTGTTTTATCTCTCCATAAAATTTATTTTAAAACTCCTGTGTCTGTCTTTTATTTTCTCTCAAGTAGTCACCCTACTGATACCTAACATAAACAAGAAATATGTGAAGATATCAAAGATCAGGAAAGGGAAACCAATCATTTAGAATGTAGATAAAAGATACTACTTTCTTTTCATGGCTTACAAGGAGTTTTGTAGTAATTTAAAAGTTTGTTCTCTTTTTCAAAGCTTCTGATGACTTAGTTCCACACCACAACAAATAGAATTTATTTAACAAAGAAAACCATAGAAACAAATTCTCTTCTTGCAGAAACTTTTAGAAATGCTTAAACTTCCAGAGAAGAAAATTTTCAGTCTCTGGGCAAAAAAAGAAAAATTAATGACAACAAGTTTATGATCCAAGTATTTTTAAGATACAGCAAGTACACTCAGTGTCAAACCACTGCTGACTTACTAAAGCAGGGATCTTCTTTTCAGATGAGTCTGACAAATTTAAAAGTACTTAAAACTATTCTCAGCAGTTTTAAACAAGACATCTCACAGAACATCAGACCACTGAGATGAAACCAAGCAACAGAAACAGTGATGCAGGAAAATTGTGGCCACAGGAAAAAGAGTGATGCAGCTGATTTTCCTTCAAATGAATTCTGGTAGAAAGCAATTTAAGCATCTAACAATTCTGTCACACTTGGATAATCTCATCTCTGAGGTTTGCTTCTCTCCAAACTTCTGTGTAGTTCCCTCTCTCTCAAAAATTATTTTGTGTATTTTAAGACCAAATAGTGTGAACAACTTAAAAATGTTACTTAGTTACTTATTTGAAAACACAGTTTTGAAAATCTGCACGCAGTCCTTTCTTTAGTTTTCAAACATTTGTTGAAAAGTATTAAAAGAACAGAGGGAGTTTTATGAAGAATGAGGAAGCAAGATGATGAGGGGATCTCTGATTAGAAAACCCAGAAAATTTATGAATCTGTCTTTGAGAGCGAAGTGTTTTTCAAGAGGTTTCTTAACTTGAGGTCACAGTACAAAATACACCGAATACCTTTAAAAAACCAAAATCGACTACATAAAAAAATCTTTCCTAAGACCACAAATACTTGAGGGATCAGTGGAACAACTGTATTAATCTGCAGAACCATATGTGAGAATGAAAAATAAAGAGATGGCCTTTCTAGTAAGTGCCTGTATATCAATCCTTTATTTCCAGTTATGTAAAACTGCTGCCTTTAGCTACACCAAGGGGAGCCCTGTGCTCAGCATGGGTGGCTGGAAACAGCTACCACAGCTGAAGAAAAGCTGTGAAGTCAAAGGGTAAAATTCACTTACATCTCAAGAGTCCTACTCTAGGCTGTAGCCTTGCACTTTTCTACTGTAACAGCACCTCCTCTTCAAACAGTCAAGTCAGAGAGATGTATTTTCACAAACAAAACACTGCAGTCTTTACAAACCCTTCCTAAAAAGCAATACTGAAGAGGAGAACACTGAGTGAATTCTCAGATGCTCTTAATTTTTAAAAACACCAACAATATCTTCCAGTATTATAGGAAGTCTATAAAATATTTCTGGAAAAAAAAAAAGTTTATGCACTGACAGAACTGTACTTTTGAGCATAATTTTGAATTAAAAAGTCATGAAAAATCTGTTCACCTATAACAGAGTGACATACATCAAGCAAGAAAGGAAAAATAAAGCTGTTAAAAATGCAATACTCCTTATCGGTTTTTAAAGCAATTTGACACTCCAAAGAAATACAGGAAATTCTTTGTTAGCAAAATTACTGAAGGAATCTTTTGATTGACTTAATTAAAAATCACTAGCTGTGAGGAATCTGAGGAAGACAGATGTTCCTAGGAGGAATTAACAAAAGAGAAATTGCTTATGCTAATACAAGACAGTATCATTCACCTTTCTTTTAAATCTCACTTCTGACACTTCAGAGAGAAAAGAAACACATAAAAAGGCTGATAAACATAGGAAAACAATGATCAAATCTTGCAGCTGAACCACAGAAATACATCACTTGTTAGCACCTTAACAAGTAAAACTGCTTAGAATCAGCATGCCAAATTCTTCCTTAGGAATTATCTAGTTTATACAATGATGGTATCAAAAATAATAATACAGAACTCAGTATAATAATAATACACAGTTCAGTCTCAGGCCAGGACCTGAGATTAATCACCAAAGATTACTCAAAGGATATTTAATTAATTTCTTTACTAAAATGAGTCTAAGTTCAACCAAATTAATAGGAGCTAATGTGGGAAAAGTTATGCCCAAAGAAAGTCTTTAACATAACTCACACTACTAAAACATTCTTGAGTTGACTTTTCAGGTAGTTCTGTTTCAAAGAAGTTTTCTTAGTTCATAGTGGCTGTTTAAAAAGAAGTTTTCTTTATGCCTCTTTACTTCTGGCATGTTTCTACTCTGACAACATACTGGAGTACTGGTAACATCATCTTCATGAAAAGATCAACTCTAAGGAGTCTAATGGGCAAAATACAACTTGAAAATTATTATTCCCATGACTCTTGTATGTCTTAGACCAAAGTAACAGGAAAGAAAAAACACAGCTGTCATTTTTCCAGGAAGAATGTCATACCTGGAAAGTGGAAATGGACTGAAGTGACAGGATAGACACCTGAAAAGTACAAGCTGTAATAGTGAAATGTGGCATAAACCCACTGAATAAAAGAATGGTACCTTGAAGTATAAGCCTGTTCAAAATCAGTAGAATATATTAAAAAAGCCAACACATCCATCAAATGAAAAAACGTCCTTCTTCTCTCACCTCTACTAAAGCAGAAACAAGTACACAGATTAATTTTGAGGCCCTGGACAACCATCTGTTTGAAAAAGGGAAATCTATGTCCTCAAAAAGCCACAATCACGAACTGAAATGATCTGCTTAGCAGTCACAAGCCCTGGGATTTTTTTACTGGCCTAAATCAGACAAATGAATGTCAGGACACTGCAAGAAGTGACAAATTGTATTTTTACAAAAAGAATGCATCACAGAAACTGCTATCCTTTGGGGGAATGCTTTGTTCCTGCTTGATCTATAACTCATCCTGAGGAATGACAGCTCCGCTAGACAATCTCAGCCACTGAAGGTATCTGGGAATTCCACATCAAGCAACTGGGATGTCTAAACAACTGGGTGGTTTTGATATGGCTGGTGATGAGCTACAATCATGATGCCATCTAAGTTTTAAACTTACTTATTAGCAGAACTATGGGCAAATTCAACAATGTCAACAGACCTGGGGAAAAAAATAGCACTACAGCTAAAAAGACAGTACAGAAGAGTAAGCTAGAGTACATAGTCTTGTAAACAACTGATGATGCTGGGTAAGTTTACAACAGGCCCTTAAAGTGTGCATCTTGCAGTTCTCATCTCAACTGCATCTTCACAGACACGGTGAACACGCATTTCTACACTGCTAATGGTCCTTCAAACCCTTTCACCAGCATGGGACACTGCACATCAAAGCAAATTCCTAAACCCACAGCTTTCCTGGAGAATTAAGAGGCAAAACTTTCAAAAAGTTCTTCTTGCTATTCTCTTAACCAAGACTTTACACTAACATTAGGAAAAGGCAAAGGTGAACATGACAAAACATCAGTTCCAAAGCACGCTTGTCTGCCAATTCATCTTTCAGAGAAGTCTACTTATGCTACTTTTATATTGTAATCACAACAGAAACAACAAGCACAATACCCAAAGTGGTTCACTTACAGAAAAAGGAGATGCATTTTTGCCTCCAACAAGCAGCTTAGCTGTTTTTCCACCTGACTCTTCCTTTGAAACATATCTTAAAACATGGCAATCTTGAACCTGAAGAAAAGAAAAAGTGTTTCCTTGAGTATAAGCAGATGTGTACACTTTAAGGCAACAGTAATAAAGGAAGTCAGTCTCTGTTTTCATAACAGAAGATAAAGCCTACAAGTAAGAGAGTGTTACTTTTTACCATTGACATTGCTTTTCCAGTGAACTGAAGGCTTATTTTAGAAAAAAACCCCAGTAGAATGCAAACTAATTTCTCTAGAAGTGCTCTAGAAATTGAATAAACTTTTATAATCACCTTTTGCATGCAAGATCTGCAAAATCCCTATTGTAAGCATGCAAAGCATACAGTAAGAGCCCACATTTTAGACTCCTGCTCCTTTGCCTTGTAAACCTGATGGCCTTCACAGCAGTGGCTCCTCATATGGCAGCAACCAGTCAGCAAAAGGCTTCATCACAACAGCAGCTGCCAAAGAATATGAAGAAGCAGCTTCAGAGCTACAAAGGCTCAGAAACCAAGGTGAAACTAATCCCAACATGCCTGCAGGTGGAAAAATAAAAGAAGTGAAGTGGGATAGTTAACCCCAGATTTGTTGCATCACCTAGGTAACACCAATCACAGCTCTGCAGCCTTTGAATAGCTGAGGCAGCAGGCAGGCCACTCCTAGAAAGTTCATATATAAACAGAATGGGCATGGGGTACTAAACAGGAGTGAAAGAAATCTTTACTTTCTTTCAGGACTTCCTACTCTGTACAAGTACTAAGTTTCACTTTTGCTTGAAACACCTGGTTTACAATCTGAATACAGTATAGGAGATGAAATTCATGATGATTTATTTCACCTTAAGTAGTGTGACAGCATGTTTTTCTCCTGATTTGGTCCATATTGGCATCATTCCCAGTTTTACTGCAACAACACCAACTCTGATGGAATCTGTAAATCAAAACAGAACATGGATGCAAATTCACACTTAATAATTGAAAGAGTTCATCTAATAATCTCCAAAGTCCCATTACCTCTGATCTTTCCTAAGGAGGTGAAGGAGAGAAAACACCAGTAAGTCCCTGCGGGTAGGTGGGGGGTTTTTAATCCCACCAGCAGTAAAGTTCCATCTGTTTCAGCTGTGTTTGATAGAAAATGCAACTACTTTTGGCTTGGTTTTTTTTCAGAAATACAATGCCCATGTATTAGAGCCAACTAATTGGCTCTAATATTGAAATACTTGGCTCTAATATTGGCTCTAACTATTGAAAAGTTAACTGTAGGAGGTTCCTCCCACCCCAGTCTTTGCAAAGGCAACCCGTCAAGTCTGCCACACGAATGATGTGACCCTTTTGAAAGCTCAAAAACTAAATACTGTGCTCTAGCCCATAAGAACTTATAATCACAGACCTGAAGTGGGATGTATTATATACAACACTTTTTCTTTAGCGTCCAGCAATATTAACAAGAACATTTTCAAGTTCATATACTTTATATTCCAAGGAGATTTTTTTGACGATTTCTTAATTTATTAACTTGTTGTACAGCAGTGGGACAGGCCAAGTGCTGGACTAAAAGACCAAACTTAAGAACTAAAAGCTCTTAAAAGGTTCTTAACACCTTGTAGTATTTTAAATGCTTTTTAGAGAACTGACATATTACATTTACTTATTTACTTATTTACTAGGAGATGTATTGAATGATTGATGTGAAAGCCAAAAGGAGAATACTTCACAAGACACAATCCTGGTGTTACTGAATGCAACAACAATAATAATTTAAGCATGAATCTGGTATTTCAGAAGAGATACTTTCTCACCTGGTGTCCACTCGTTCAGTGGCCATGGCTCATCCTTCAGAGGGCACAGCTTGCTGGCTGTCTGAGCTTTGTACTCCTCTGCAGTTGCCTTCTTGAGGAACTCCACATTCTCTTCAGAAAGATGCTCATGCCACCATGTAGAGCTGTTGATGTGTCTGACCACAAAGCCCAGCTGCCCCCTTTCCAGTGGCGGGAAAAGGTTTTAAGCATCTTATCAGTACAAAAAATGTCTCATAACATGTATGTTACATCTAATTTATAAAGCACCTAATTTTTTGTCATTTGACTAAGTATTCTGAATTATACCGAAGGGGAGAACCAACAACAAAGCAACCAACCACTCATTTTAAGACAAAAAAACCCCCCAGCTAGATCCATGAATAAAGAGATAACAGTAGGTACTGTTTACCTTAACTTTAGCAAGACCTTTTAAAACAATCTCTTGTGGCATCCTTCTATCCAAGATGGGGTGTTATGGCATGGATAGGTAGGCTATCAGGTGAGCAAAAACCTGGCTGGATCACTGGGCTGAAGGAGTCACAGCTGATGGTTTGGACTCTACTAGAAGACCAGTTACAAGCAGATTTCTTCAAGAGTCTATTCAAGGACTTGTCCTGTTTAATATGTTTATCAGTGGCCTCTAAGAGAGGATGAGTGCTCCCTTCATAAGTTTGAAGGGAGCAGTGGATGATGCTCAAGGGTGTCCCTCTGGCCAACAAGGAACCCAATGAAATTCAAAAGCAGAAATGCACAGTCCCATTCAGAAGTGGCATGGAATAATTTGTGAGAAAGCTACTGACAAGATCAAGGCAGGCCATGCTCACTGAGGTGCATGCCAGGAGAATGAGAAGTGGTATAAAACCGAAAAGGGGAATTCAGATTTCACATAAGGAAACAATGTTCAGCCTGAAGACAATCAAACACTGGCACTGAGGTCTAGAGGGACTGTGCTGATTCAGTCCTTGGAGGCTTTCAAGTCCCAAAACCACAATGCCCTGACCAACCTCAGGGCTGGCCACATTGTGAGAAAGAACTCAGCTTGGAACTTGGCTCCGCAGCTCCCTTCCAGCCCCAACAACACTGCTAAACAGCTCAGTGTCCTGCCATAAATTTTATGAGGGCTAAAAAAGGTGTGAATGCTCTCCAGTCCTCTGCAACGCCAACAGAAGGGTATTTAATAATACAGGTAGTGAATGCACGTGGTCAGCAGGCCAAGATGACCCAAAGCACGACAGGTCAAGTCGATCACAATGCTGCGAAGATGCTTTGGAGGCGAACACGCCTGTCCTGCCATAACTCCCACGCAGGCTGGGGCTATTTCCAAGGCTGGGGCTACTTCTACGGCTGGAGTGGCCCAGCACTACCCACGGCACCACCACCTCTGCACGAGCAAAGCTTCCAGACCGCACACAGAGGCCTCTCCAAGGGCGACCAGAGACGGCGCCCAGCGGCAGGGAGAGGCCGCCGAGGGACAAGGGCCGCTGAGGTGCCCCTCACCTTCCAGTACCTGAAGGGAATTTACGGGAAACACGAGGCTAAACTACTTATAAGAGCATGTAGTGACAGGACAAGGGGGAATGGGTTCAAACCGAAAGACAGTAGGCTTAGATTAGATATTAGGAAGAAATTCTTTACCGTGAGGGTGGTGAGGCACTGGAACAGGTTGCCCAGAGAAGCTGCGGATGGCCCATCCCTGGCAGCGTTCAAGGCCACGATGGATGCAGCTCTGAGCAACCTGGTCTAGCTGAAGGCGTCCCTTCCCACAGCAGGGGGGTTGGAACTAGATTCTCTTCAAAGTCCCCTTCCAACCCCGGCCATTCTACGATTCTATTTACTCGGGGCTGCAACACGGGCCAAGCCACGCCCTGCTCCCCGCTCTTCCTGCCTCCTCTTCTTCCCCCCCCTTTCCCCCGCAGCAGCCCCTTCCCCTCCCAGCCGTGCCGCTACCTGTGTCCGGGAGCCGCCGCCGCCGCCCAAAGGCGCCCGCCGAGCCGGGCCAGCCGCCCCCAGCCCGCCATGCCGCCACCCCGGCGGAGCCGCCGCCGCCTTCCGGCCCTGCCGCGTCCGCCGCTGGAAACCTTCCGTGCTGCCCCGCACAGACAGTTCCGGCCCCGCGGGCGCCGAGCTGAAGAGTCGACATAAAGACTCCCGAATCACCCCAAAGGCGTGGGCTGCAGCACCCGTGACCGATTGAGCTACTCTGACTCGGGGGGAATAGCTCACCCAAGGGCGAGGACATGCACAAATAGCCATGGACAGCCTCTCCCCCCCCGCAGCCTTTCCATCCCTTCTCTGCCTGTATTCCAGCCGCCAGCCAGTAAAATCCAACGCACACGTGTCTAAAACGGGAAAATGCCAGCGGCTGGTGGGGTTTATCGCTGGCAAACACTACTTAGGCACACAGGGTTGCGGGACGATGGACTCAAAACCTTCCTGCGGGTGTTGAACAGATGCCTTCGGGGATGTGGTGGTGTCTGGGAAGAAGCGACTCTGCTGTGTCAAACCTGTGCGGGTCGCGGGGTTTAACCACGTCAGGTCTTTTCTCCCAGGAAAATGAGCGACAGGACGAGAGGAAACGGCCTCAAGTTGTGGCAGAGGAAGATTAGATCGGGTATTGGTGAAAATTTAGTCACGGAAAGGGTGGTTAAGCATTGGAACAGGCTGCCCAGAGAACGTAATGGGATAATGGGTGGACTCGATGATCTTAGAGGCCTTTCCCAACCTGGATGATCCCATGGCTCTATGATTAGGGGCTGTGAGCAAGTGGCTGGGCGGGAGGACAGCGTTTATGGGAAGTGTATTTAATAGTGTAGCCAGGGAAGGTTACGGTAAAGTTAAAGTAGGTGGGTCAGGCAGAGGGTTCTGGGCAGCCTGGCACAGGGATGGTACCTATGACATTCTGGCTTTAGGGAGGTCTGGCTTTCATCAGTATTCAGAATTGACTCACCCTTTTTTTCCTTTTCTGAGCAGGCAACCAGCACAGCCGAGAGAGCAGTAGATAGGATAGCAAGGATTCCCTTTTGGTGTTGGCGGAAATCTCTTTTTATAAAGACACATGAGCTTTCAGCATGGTCAGCTGGAATCTGTCCTTGCTTCTCTTTACCCCACTACTCCATCTTCTCCACCACTGAGGTACGTGTGTGGGTGTTGCCCTTGAGGCTTATAACTGGGTGCTTTTGGTGTTCACACCCAAAACTGTGATCCAGAAAATTACCAGTAGCTTTCACACACACTCCTTGTCCTGTGTTTACTTCTTGCCCTTTTAGGAACTAGCCACACTGTGTTCAGAAATGCATCTCCCAAGTTTACAGTCCAACTGACATTGCCTCTCTGAAGCTGGTTAATCTCCGCTATCACAGACATCACTGCATCTTTTTGCTCTCTCCCTGGCATCAAGAACAGCAACAGGGATGTTGCTAAATTTCATGCAGATGTGTTTTCTAATGGGGTCCATTGGTAGCTTATGCTGCTGCTCTGACAGAGACCGCTATACCAGGAGGAAGAAAGGGTCTAAAAATGATAAAGGTTTTATGTCCCAATTTCTGAATACTGTGGCAACCCTACAGTGGTGCTAACCCTACCAAAGTCCCCAGGAAGTAGCAAAATTCTATTTGTCCCCATTTCAGAGATGTGGAACCAAGGCACATAGCAAGATCAAGTAACATGCTCCCAATCAGACAAGAGGGCTCCCTTGATCCTAGCGAGCCTTGTTGCTCCAGAATGATGCTTTTCTCATGTAGCATCCTGCACAGCTGAGGTGACACAGGATTTCATGCACCAGTAACTTGGAAGTAATAAATGGGGGCACACATTTTTGAGAGAAAAGTTTCAGTGCTGTACTTTTCCCCTTTTTATCATGATGCAAAATCAACCTTTTTGTTTGGTTGGTTGGTTGGGTTTTTTTTGTTTTTTTAGGTGCATGCAGCTTGTCATGGTGCTAAAGAGGCATGAACTCGTCAGGTGTGTGTGTGTAAGGGGGAGTGGGTGTAGCAAGATGGCTGCAACTCTGGATGCAATCAGATGGCAAACTGCCTGCTCTAATCAGTGGGACAAGAATTCAAGTGCCTCCTGAACACAGCAGTAAAAGGCTTTCTGCACAGCAGTGGAAATGGCTACCACTTTTTTTGGAGGAAAGGAACAGAAAGGTAGAGCACCTATTACAAAATAACCTTTCCCACCAGTCTGCTGCCTTGGGTATTACTCAGAACTGCAGTAAGTGGAAACACCACTTTTGAACTGGCAGCCTTCACAGGAAAGGTCACCTGAGTTTCACCTGATCTGTTTGGAGGGTCTCCCCAACTTTGCAGTGAAAATGGAAAAAACAAAAAAGAGGGGGTGGGAGTGCAGCCAGCTGATGGTTTGCAGTGAATGCTGCAAGCAAACATGCAGCTGGGGTGACTGTTATCACTCATATAGCTCTCTAATTGCTGAAATTGTCTGTGGCATAGTGCAGCTCCTCAGCTCAGGACTGCAGGTACAAATAAGACCTCTGTGTGAAGGAGAACAGGTGGTGCTATAAACTCTGTTTTTCTTGTGGCAAAATGGCACTTCTGCAAATAAAAGGAAAAAAAACAACCTGAGAAGTGTAAACTTACCCTAGGAATCTTCCAGCTCATCCTTCCCATTAAAAAGAAAAAAAACCCTCAGTGAATATAAATGTAGCAATACTTTGTGACTGAAATGTTCATGCTACTCAGGGGTAGGGGGAGTTTGTCTAGTAACTCCTTCATGCTGGAAAGACTGCACATAGGGTAAGATTTACATAGCAGGTGTGACTGCAAGACCCATAATCCCAGGTGAGGAATGTCAATCTGAATAATGAGTTGAGTTCTTTCTGGGAGTTAGCCATGACCTGTGTTAGCAGCCAAGAGCCAGACTGAAGGATGGAGCTCTGTTTAGCTCACCAGCAAAGACCCTAGGGCAATACAATAATGAGGCTCACTTTAGCCACGTGCTGTTCTATCACAGTATTTGGTGTGTGGGTAAACCCAAGGGATGCAGTTGAATATTGCAGAGCTGCAGGGCTTCTGTCAAGCAAATCTGCACAGAACTGGGGCCTTCCCTGTGTGTTTGTTGGAATATCACCTTGGCAACCTGCAGCAAGCCTTGGCTTAGACCACTGCTCCCCACGACCCACAGCAGGTCTCTAAGATACCAAATTGTAAACACTTTAGCTGTCTTAAGTTATGTGCCTTTGATATCTGGAGACTAAGAGAAAAGATATTTTAAAGTAATACTATTATTATAATTTCCCTTTCATACCTGTAGACCCTTCCATCAAAAAAAGAGAAAAAAAGTAGAACACTGCATTGTTCATCATGGTTTTACCTTAGTGTAATAAACACTTAGCAGTGTATTAGTCCTTTTTAAAACCTCTAGAGACTTAGTTTCCCTTACAAACTAAAAATACAACTCATCCCAGTATCTGGCTCAAGAATTATAGATGTTAATGTGTTTTGGGCTAATAGGGATTATGAATCTCTTTGAGTTTTCTGCGATTTTTTTGGGTTTTGAATTGGATTTGAGATAAAAAGGAAGGCAGGGTTGTAGTTGGCAGAGAATATATTTTAGATCATTGGTTATCTCAAAAAGACAAGATGTAATTTATTTTAAAGGAGTTTTCAGAATTTAAAATGATCCATTGAAAGGCACTAGAAATTTAAATTTGCATTAAAAAATCTGCAGGAGAAATTGATGGCAGTTCAGCCTAAAGGCAGAATGGCCTAGCTAAAACCTTAAGTAGATAAAATAGGAGAAAAATATCCCATTTCAGAGATATATTCATATACTTAATGATGTTACCCTGCACAAAGTCCCTAGTATTTTATTGCAGAGAATGGCTTGGAGCAATGAAAATAACATCCAAAGCCTCATTAGAAAGCCTTTACCATATGGCCAGTTTTGTCTTCTGTGCATCCTACACCAACTCACCACACTATTATGTGTTTGTTTTACATGCTGAGATCTGTACAGACTGAAGATTTCCAGTTGATTTTTCAATACCATGAAGGTATCTTTCCAAATACTTGAGGGCTGCTACAGAATTGCTGACTTATATCAACCACCGATAATGATTTGTTTTTAAGTAGACAGCATTTATAATCAGGCTTGTGTAAAGTAAACAGAAAGATCTGCAGCAGCTGGGGTTCTAGAGACACTTATATAGACCACCTACACACATGAAAATGACTGATGGTTTTTATAGCTCAGCATACAATAGCCTGTTGCTTTCTGCATTTTACATGGTGCTACATTACAGAAGCACCTTGTAACACCTCTGGTAATGAAGAGCTGTAACTGCCCCATTCTATGTAACCATAAACACTTCAGAAATCAGTGTAGTCAAAGATCACATGTACCAGAAGAACGATTTATGTGATTCCTAATTTTTCTTGCTGAAAGCTTTCTTTTATTCTTTTATTTCTTTTATTCAGTCTGGCAAATGATAAAGAAAAGGCTGAACTTCTCAACTGCACATTACATCCCTAAATGCTGGTCCCAGGGTAATGTAATACTCTTTACATGGCAAGAGCACCATCATGCCTCTGAGGAAGGATCTCAAATCACTTCTCAAGTATTAAAGTCCCCCAGTACTATTGTGAGATATGTATGATACATGACAGTGACCTTCATTCTACAGATGAAAAATCTGAGGTGCAGAAAATTTAAAAAACTTGGCCAAGAAAACAAAATGAGATACTGGAGGAGAAAAGAACAAGGAGCCATTGGTTTTTCAGTCCTGTGTTTTAACAGCTAGAAAACGCTCCTTCTGAGAATAGGGAAGGAAAGAAAATAGGGGGGAAGTGGGAATAAGAAACTAGAGGTGTGGTATGTAAGAATTAAGATTCATCGGCAGAGTGGTGTATGACATGTAAGGGGAGATCACAGTAGCTTCTGGATGAAATACACCCACACAGGGAGAGATGTGCAGCCTGACAGAGTAAGCTCTCAAATGAAGAGTCAGCCATTTCATGGAGATGTGGATTTGAGATCTATCAATTTGGACATCTCCAGACAATTTATACCCATAACCAAGTAATAGTGGCTGCTGCTCAGTATCTGATCCGCTGAAGAAATCTTTACAAGCAAGTGTGAATGATGGCAGTGCAGGATAGAGATGGGGCAGAACTGAATGTGCTGGGGAGACAGCCCCATGCATCTTGGCTATCCCACTGCCTTCCTTTAAGAGTACAAAATCATCAATCAAAGCTGATCCTATGGAAGTTACTTCTAAAGAAGAATCAGGGAGCTAGACTACTACATTAGCAGCAAACTCATTTAAAAATATGTATTTCTAAACCAAAACCCCTTGCTCACAGGGGAGGGTTTCCAAAATATTCAGCGCTGGCCCCAAACAGCTTCTTCAGGAACTAGCAACAAGAATGTTTTCAAGTCAGTGGGAGCACAACTCATCCAAAGCTGTGCCTTTTGGACAATCACACACAGATTACTTTTTGTCAAATTTTCTTCTTAGTTTCTAACAAGTCTCCATTCTTCACAATTGTTTTTTAGCTAAAGAAGCAGCCAAAATTCGAACACAAAAAGTAACATCGATCTAATTTCTTCATTTATATACATAAATATTTCAATGCAAAGTGCATTGAAAAGTACATTCCATTCTTGTGTGTCTTCTTCTTTTTCTTTTTTTTTTTTAGAAAGGTGGCTTCAATATTCTTTTGGTAAAAAAACCCAGTTCTTCAATCACACACAGGTGATCTGTGTGAGGATGAAGTTACAAATGACTGCTTGTCACAAAATCAGGCAGTGCAAAATTTCTTTTGGAAAATGTGCCACACACATACTGCATGTGAGATTAAAAAACACAAATGAAACAAAGTAAGAATTCCCAGACAGAAGAAATTATAAATTTGGATAGCCAAAATACATCCTGTTTGAAAGCCAGCCAGACTGTTGGGATTAAGTAGGCATGTTTTAAGACATGCAATCCTGATGGATCATGCTCTCCAAGCCAGATCTGTTTACAGCTATGGTCTGGACACTTCGTGACAGCTGGGTTTGTCAGGCTTTGGAAAAGTTACTACTCAGGCCACAGACTGAGTGGGCTTGTTTGGTGCCCATGCTATAATGTGCTAACATTAGAAATGCCCATGCTTCAGGTATCTCTTGAAACACTTCATTACCCTTTCCTTGGAATATGGAAGTTGAAAGCAGGCAGCCTTTTGGCAGAGAGAGAAATAAAGACAACTGCAAAACTGTGTTGTTTTTATTTTAAACATGCAAAATACAGTTCATGCATCTGCCATTTTGAAAAATCTCTCAGTTCATAGCAGATTAAACCAAAGACATTTTGGCTATCGACTCTCAATAAATATTTCAAAATGCTTTACAGTGTAAATATAAGAAATTTAGCAAAATTTCAACAAACCTGTATAAAAACCAGATACAGATAACTTTTTATTTCAAGGCAACATGCTGTAATGTAAAGAGTTCACTTTTTTTTTCTGGATTTTTTTTCTCATAAAAAGTTTTCAACAATACGACCGCTTAACAGATTTAAGCCCTTAGGCTACACATGCAAAAAAAAAAAAGGTTATTTTAGTTAAAAATCACCAAAACGTGCTATTTTTTTGTTTCATTTTTTTTTTAAATACAGTAGTTGTAGACAGTAGCATTTTTCTTTTTTAATTTTGTAAAAGAGTGCAGGCAGGTTCATGGAGCTAGTGTCCTGGAAGACTCGTACTCTGACACACATTTTGGTTTTATCCCTTTGCCATTGTAATAGTCCACGACTTGGTTTGGAACTTCAGCCAAAACGCTTTTTGCTAGAGCAGCTGGGGATGCCTGCAGGAAATGGTAGAAAACACAAGCGTTAACCTGGCTCTCTCCTACAAGTGCCATGGGTTTTAGAGGCATTGGTGCCATGAGATCAAGGGAGGAAGTATGGTACAGAAATGGAAGGCAAAAAAGACTCAAAAGTGAACCATACTATTGCTGGAAACTCACTTTATGAGTCAGTTTAGGTATGAAGCCGTAGCTGCCTAAAAGTACACTAAAGCCAGAAGTGCTCTGTGTGACTTCAGGTCCATTTGGACTGTTTTAAGTTCAGGGTAACTAAACTTCCCTGCACTCTGGGAGAGCACCATATCACAATAAAAGGCTGCAAAGACTTCATTCATCAGTGTTCAGCAAGGAATCCTGCAGAGCTTCTAGCTGAACATGAAAGGACAACACTATAAAAGGGAGGCCTTCATCACCATTCTGCTCTTCAGAATCTGGCATGGTGTTTTAATGGCTGGGAAAGTTTTTAATTCAATAAAAAATACTTTGTTGTTATTGGAATTAAACCATAGTTACAAGAAAGCTTCAATCCTAGGCTTGGTGGAGGTTTTAAAGCTCTTCCTGCAATGTAAAAATGGCAGGTGTCAATCAGATTTAAGAACTGATGACCCTGAAAGGTAGAGATGGATATAGAGATCGATATAGAGATGGCCAGTGGCTTTCACCCCAGGCAGGGAGGTGCAGTGAGAAACCCTGCCCTCCATCAACCACACAGAGTTACTGCCTCACGCCCTGACATTGCTTCATTTTAAGCAGAGGGGCCTGTGGATGTTTTGTGGGCAACCAGTACTTGCGTGTGCTGCATGGATATTCCTCAGCCCCTGAATTCAGCAGTGACAAAACTGGACTCCTGTTCTCCCATGCACACTCTTGCCCCATGTTTTAGATTAGATTGTTTCTAATGTTTGGGGAGAGCTGGTTCCAAGTCCTCCGGAGCCAGCCTGCTTGGCCATGTTCCCTTTGAGCCCAAAATGCAATAAAAATGCAAATACTTAAATGTCATTTTGAGAGGTTTAAATTGATGTGTTTATCTCCAGAGAACGCAGACTGCAGATCAGATGATGCATGGGAACTCAACTGGTGGCTGGATTACATTTCTTCTGCACACCAAGTACTTTTTCCCAAATTAATGAACACTTTCCTCCTCACTGTCTGTTGTGTTATCAGCCAGGTTTCAAAACTACCATGTCACAAAGCAGTTGTATTGACTGGTTTTTGACCTCTTCTGTTTCATGGGGTGGCATCCTTATCCTTACAGAGTTTAAAAATTTGGTTTAGATAGAATGTAAATGGTAAACTATTTGTAGGCATGCTAATCCAAGGGTGATGAAAACACCAGGCTATTAGAAATTCCAGTATCAAATGTTATAATACTGCAAATACAAAGATAATGCTAGCAAAATCAGACACAGAATTTTTTTTCTTTTTTTTTTTTTCTTTTTTTTTTTTTTTTTTTTGTATTTTTGTATTTTGACTCACGCATGGGATTAGTAACAAATAAAATGAACTGCTATTTCCCTACTGTGACATTTATACCAAAATACTTGTGCAGGCAAAAAAGCCTGGAACATTTCTGCGTGAACAAACTGGCAAAGCATAGAGCATACTTTGTGTGACAGTGCAGCAACTGTTCTAAGGTGTTACACAGTAACAGAACCCATTTATTTTAATCCTGAAAAGTGAAATGCATGGTTTTACAGAGTTGCCCTGTTCTTGCCTAAACTTGTTTTATAGAACCATGGAATGATTTGGGTTGGAAGGGACCTTAAAGTTCATCTAGTTCCAGCTAAAACAATCAGAAAATACCCCTTGGAATCATACAAATGGCTTATTTCTCCAATGTTATTGAAAATTACTGGTTTTTTAAATCTCCTTCCCAGTCTATCAAAGCTGTACATACCTTAGCCTGCCTCTGTGCTATCTTACCAAAAATACAACCCTACACAGAGGTAAGTGGGGGAAGAACCTTGGGCCAGCGCTGCACACACGAGCCGTAGCAATCAGGAAACTTCACTCTGCTCTGTCTTTAAAAATGCTGGGCAGGAGCACTGGCCATCAGCTTCTCTGGATCCGTGTGATTGACATGTCAGAACACTGGGCCAACAGCACCCACTGCTGTGCATCATCCTCCCTCTGCCACCTCCCTCTTCTGACACCACATCCATTCCTCCTGAACGAAGGGTCAGCCTTTCAGAACAGGCTCTGTCAGGGCTCAGATGCACAGCTAAATCACTGCCACTTGAAGAGCCCTCAACTGAAAAGCCTTTCATTGATGTTTAAGCTAAAATATTTACTGTGTCCACAGGCTCACAGGCAATATGTGGCTCCACACAGGGTTGTCCTGGGGTAGCTGGCTTGACTCTGTGCTTCAGTTTGAGCATGGGCAACTGTTGCTTTACTGAGTTTCATCATGCCAGTGATGTCTCTTGGTCCTGGGGCTCTTTCCAGCAGGGAACATCCCAAAACCAGGGTTGGGGTGAGTTTCCTCTCTGATGATTTGGACCACCTGTAACTTACATACTTTTTGTGGTGGTGAAGCACTCTCATTTCAGATGGTGCAAAGCAGCATTTGTTTAAGTGAGAATTACAGTCAGTAACTTTTAAGCTGAAACACAGACCCAGTTCATCAGTGTTGTGTAAGGATTACCTTTGCTGGGTCTTTACCACAGATGGGACATCAAATTAATGATTTACTGTATTACCTGTATTTACTGTATTATCATAATTAATGATTTGCTCCACTATTTAACTGCTTGAAGAGCATCCTAGCAATAAGCACCTCAAGATGAATAGTTCTCAATTGATAGCTAAAACACAACAATTAGATCACTCAGCAGCAGGAAAATGATCCCCTATGATTCCATAATTGGTGTGTACTACAAAAGACTGTTGGTTCGGTTCTATGGCTTCTCAATGCTTAACCTTTAACTACAATGCACAGTGCAAAACATTGCTCCTTGCAGTGGTTATGAGCTGTGCTTTCCACACTCCTTTGTGATGTATGTGTTACTAAGTCAGAGCTGTTAACCTTTATGATTAAATACAATGCAGAATGGAATACAATCTATCCGTGGCATCAGATTTGTGCCCAGTAAATACATCATACGTCCCCAAGGCAGAGAATTTAATCTCTTACAATATGACTGTGAATGGATTGAGGCAGGTGATTTTCTTCAACTGCATTTCAGTGACAGAACATCACTGTTCTACAGTTCCAGGTGAAGGACACTCACATTACTGGGGTGATGATGATTACAGAGAGAAAAAAAATCACTTAGGTTCAGGGAAAATAAGTTTCCTTTGTTTTCACCTTTAGTGAATGGCATATGTCACCCACTATACAATGGGAAATTTTTTTTTAAGCACTAATGGTTACCTTGATTTTATCAAACCTCTACAACTGCAGGATTTGCCAAGAGTCACTACAGTTGCTATTATTATTTTGATGGCTTCAAAGATATTCCTTAAAGAGAGAGAAAGAGCTTAGCTGTTTTACTGAAGTACTTCTGATGCACTGTATTGCGTAGGAGATTAAACCCCTATAACAAACAGAGCCTGCTGTCTACACTGAGTCTTAGGCCAGTAAAACATTGAAGTGAGTATAAGATTTTAGGTATGTGAGTAACTAATTGAAATGTGTTGAATGCCTGCATGAGTGCTGTGCAGGCTCAAAACCTTCTCTGAAGTCAAACTTACAAAATAAAAGGGATTTGTTCTATAGATTATTTTTACAACTTCTTTCTCCCCACCTTCCATTTTCTCAAAGCGGAGGGTTTTGCACAGATTATTTTTGATCTCTTTGTATAGATATGAGATTTTGAGTTCCAAGCTGACCTGAGCATAGAGGTAATGAAAAAAAAATATTGCTTGGGTTGACTACAAGGGAATTTTGGTTTACTCTTCCAGCAAAATGAAAAATAAATGCTTACACAACATTTTCATCTCTCCTGTCATTAATTGATATAATATGGATTTAGGAACAAACAAATACTGGATTTATCAGAAAAACCTATAAACCTTACACAATTTGATTTTTAATCTTTCTAAAAAGATCCTTCAACTTCTTTTTCTACTTAATAAATTAACACAAGGTACCATTGACAAAAGGAATGGGATTTTTACCTAAATATATATTTTGCTTAAAGCTGTCAAAAGTTATATGCTGATGTATGTAAATTCTTATGCTTGGTCAGAACTGATCTGACAAAAATCTCCCAAATGTGTAAAATCTGCATTTCCTCTGTGGGGAAAAATAAGTTTGAATCAAAACATCACACTCACTTCTCCCATGAAAAATTATTTCACTAGCTGATGTATGGTCTTTTGTTTGTGCTAAGTAAGCAAGGAAGCTGTGAATGTCACTTTGTTGATAGAGAGAGATTATTTAGGATATGACAATAAAGAAATTAAACCAGAAGTGGCTATTTTTATGAGCACTCATCTGTTACACTGACATTTGTTGAAAAGCTGAAAAATCACAATAAACAGACTAAATATCAGGTTGCATAAGATATTTTGACTTCTCTGATAGAGCAAATACAAATCTATCTCTGTACCTATATTATCTTTGCTACTGAAAGAGGGAAAAAAATATCACTATTTAACAAGAAATATACATTAAGATTGCTTTCCTCTCCCAGTACTGGGGAAGTTAATCTAAATCAGCTAAAAAGATATATGCTTGTCATTTGACCAATGCTGGCAATAACAATGCTACAAATACAGTCACAAGTTAACACCAGGGGCACAATATATTTAGAGCCCAGAACTGCAACTGTCAGTGTTAATCTATTAAATCCAGGATGATTTTAGCTTTATTATAAAATACAAAGTGAAACTAAAAATAACAAATGTAGCTGGCTCTGCCAGTTCCTTGCAGAAACATGTTTTCACCTAGTTAAAAGTAACTCTCCCACTAACCCATAAATAGCTCTGGACACTTTTCCAGTGACTACGGTGCAGGACTACGCACTTGTGATTATCTGCTGAAGGAATCACAAGTTATGAGGTGGTCGTGCTCATACTTTGTTTCAGCAGGTAGGTGGCTGTGTGCCACTGTCAGCACAGAAATGTGTGTATCTACAACTCTGTAGTCAATCTGCAGCTATTCAGCATGGTGTCACCAAACTAATAGCATAAGGTGAGTTTTCCCTCCTGTCTGCATCCATTGTTTACATAAAGAAGAAAAAGAGGAACAAGTTTGTTTCTCTTGCTCCTCAATAGAGTTTTTGAAAGTAAGAAGTGTGTCTAGATGTAAGACAAATATTGCAAAATTGGATTTTGAAATGAGAAAAAAGAGCTACTCTTGCAAAGAGGAAAATGAAGGTATTTTGGAAGTAACAAACAGGAAAAAAAAGCTCTTGTGGTGACAAAAAGCCCAGAAAAACTAAAAGAGAAGCTAAACTAAAAAAGAAATGTAAGCAGTGCGAACCCATATGCAGATCAAAACTAGCCCAGAGCTGAGATTTTGGCTGTGACATATCCAAATCTAAGGATCTCTAGTGTATGGGAGCAGACTGAAAAGAGCAATCTCATGAGGAGAATGAGTCAGTTGCACTCTGAGGTAAAGAAATTTTAAAATCAAATACTGAGGATATCCTTCCTAGACAGAGCAAAAACCAGCCTGGAGAACCATGTAAATGTAACAGAAGTGAGAGGAAAGAAGGGAGAGAAAAATGTAAAAATGGAAGGAAAGGAATGTGATCAGCATTGCAGAGGAACATAATGAATGCCTCCATATGGAGGAAAAGGGCTCTGAAAAACCCCTCTGTGCGTGGGAAAGCCCCTTCTGCTGGTGAACACTGCCCCTACCCTGCTGCTGAAAAGTCCCTGGAACAGATGATGCAATGTAAGGCAGGTGACTGAGAAAGTGCATGACCAAAGCTTTACTTTAGATTTGTCAATTTAATGCTGGTTCTGTTCCCTCCTTTACTACAGAGTGTCTTCTACATCACACTGGCTTCAGTCAGGAACAGCTGGGTGAGGGCAGAGGGAAGCTTTCAGTAATGCCACTTTCTTGGCTTTGTTCTTGTACCGAATTTGGGAAAGGGTTTGGAGGCAACCAGGATGCTGTGGGTGGATAACCTTGCATTTGAGAACTCAGGGACCTAACTTCAATAAGGAAACAGCCTCCTAGGGAACACTGTGAGGACAAATTCACAGCCATTCATCTGCCTGTGGAAATGAAGGAACGGAAAGCAGAGCACAGTAGTCCTAATAGAACAGATGCAAAAGAGAATGAAGAAGAGACACCATGAAAAATGAGACAGGGAGGGTAACCAAATTAAAGCAGGGAGAAAGTGGAAGCAAGGACTGGCACCACAAAAAGCACATGTATTCTGCCTCATCTCTTCCTTCCCCACCCTCACCAACTCACTAATGGAGCACATTGCATTCTGATTCCTTTTTTTCACTATTTCTGACACAATAATGCCATAGACTTACTCAACACCTCATGCATATGCAAAGTTAAGCCCAGCCCCGTGAATCATTCACTATACACATCCACACTTCTGTAGCAAGGATGGAAAAATCAGCTTACATGTTTGAAGTTCCTAAATGGCACAAACTGGACAATGTCTCGAAGCACAGGCTCGCCCTTGGGAGACCTCAGGATGCCATCGTCACCATCCAGCATCTGCATGTCACTAAAGTCAGCGTTGCCCACCCCGACGATGATGACTGACATGGGGAGGTGAGAGGCGTGGACAATGGCCTCTCTGGTGTCAGCCATGTCTGTGATGACACCATCCGTCAGGATCAGCAAGATGAAATATTGCTGAAGTTGTTGGACAAGAAATGAAAAATTATGTCATTAGTTAATATTCCAAAGCTGCTTCAACTTTTGCAGTATAAAAATGTTTCTGGTAACTCATTCATGGACCTTTTTGAAGAGAAAAGAGCCTTTATATTGACTATATATAATTTTTCATCCCAAACTCCTCAGCAACTAATTTCTCCTCTTCTGGAATTTAGCTCTGGTTCAGGTAATTTCCAGGAGCTGGAGAGAGCCAAAGATCCCAGTGTAGAAAAGGGGGTGTCTAGCTGCTAGGGCTGGGAGAGTCAGATCTTGGGCTGAGAAGTCTGGAATAGTCCTGAGATCTTCACTAGCTCTATCTTCCACCTGCTGCGCAATCACTTCTGACAGTTTCCATTTACCTTTTTTCCCTTTGGGAACCAGTGGGAGGCAGGGAGGAATGGGCCACTGGAGCATTACAGGCCTGTAGCAGATCTGCCAGGGGGTTATGACAGCTCTCTGCAGAGGAGCTTTGCTAACAGGCAAGATGGGTGGTTGCAGGTGTCTGCAAACTGGGGGCTGACCCACTGCTGCCTGTCGGGGAAGCACCACACCATGGCAGGTCTGCTGCGCTCTGCAGAGTAATGGGGTCCCTGAGGAGAGCAAGGCAGGAATGTATCCATCTTCATGCTCTTCATACAGAGCCCAAAAGAGAGGTTTTCTCATTCTCCAGAGGACAGCAAGCAATTTGGTGAACTTGTAATTTCTCTCCCAAGTCTCCAAAACCCACTGAACTGGGATCATCAGCTGTGACATATTTTCACTTGGTAAAGGTGAAGAGTGGCCCTTACTTGGATCCTTTATGAATTGTTAGGCAGCTGGAGTTGTTTAACACATGTGCATTAATAGGAAAAATGAACAAATCATAGAATTTGGTCACTCTGCATGAGCAATACCAACACATTAAATATCAATAATGTTTATGTATATACAGCTGTATAAACTCAAAGTGATCTGATCACACTGTCCTACTATGACTAAAACAAAACATGCAGGGAGAAAACTTCATCTTGAAGATTCATGCTATAAATTGTTTTTCAGACAGAAAGGGGGAAGCTTAGGTATAGAAGAATGAAGGAACTTATTCAGTATGGCATATTAGATCAGAAGCAGCACCGGGAACAGAGTGAGCCACCTCAGGATTAGGTGGGTATGGAAATTCAAACATAGCAATTCCGCATTTTAGGACTGGGACCCTAAATACTATCAAGGTTCTGGAAACAACAGTGGAATAACAATCATACAATCATAGAGTGGTTTGGATTGGAAAGGAGCTTAAAGATCATCTAGGCCCAACAGATGATGAGGCAGGGACACCTTCCACTAGACCAGGTTGCTCAGAGCTCCATCCAATCTGTCCTTGAACTTCCAGGGATGGGGTATCCTTAGCTTCTCCAGTCAACCTGTTTCAGTGCCTCACCACTCTCACAGTAAAGAATTTTTTTTTCTAATATCTATTCTAAAGTTGTCCTCTTTCAGTTTGAAGCCATTACCCTTTGTTCTGTCACTACATGCTCTTGTAAATATCAGTCAGAAGCCCAGACTCATGAACAGAAATATTTGGGAACTGCTGCCCTAATAGGACTTTAAAAAGGCCAGCACATGAAGAAAGCTTAGAGAAAGCTCCAGGCCTGGTGATGAAACACACAGCAATGCACAGTTCTATTCTGTTCTATACATAGGCACTTTTCTTGCTGCAGTACACAATGTCTCTCTTACATCCTTCACTCCCACAGCGCTTCTCTTGTAAAGGGTTCAGACCTACTCGCTCACATATTCCCTCCAATTCTCTTGTCCTCCCTTTCTCCCATTCTGTCTTCAAGGCAGGATCAAAATAAACCTAATGCATCTCAAAGATGTACATTTAAAATGTGATCTATGTGTAAGTCTTTTAGCCCAAGAAACCTGTCCTGGGATTTTTATCAGGTGCAGGCTAACAGACTTGTCTTCCGGTTTCTAAAAGGCACAGATTACTTCATCAGTAATAACAAGCTGAAAACTGTATCCTTACCGTTTTCAAATGAATGGTTGGAAAAAATCCCCTAGGTGAACAGAAAAATTTTAGTGCAACCTCTGCAGGAGACATGAAATTGAGTAGTCTGAGTAGGGAATCATTTGAACTCATCTCTTGGTACAGCCAAGACTTTCAGGGCTTTGATGCTCAATTTTTTAACCTTAGTAGTGCCATTTCTATCTCCACAGTGAAGAACTGGGTGTGCTACAGTAAAACAGCCCTAAAAGCAGGAAATAGATCAGTGGGGAAAGAGTTTAAAGTTGTGGCAATAGAAGCTATAAAGATTGGATACACTGTTCCAGCTGACACAGGTTAAAGCTGCCTACTGTGTTAATAAAAACTGTGAAGGCACAATCTGCATTAAAAGGTCTTGTTTTGATGGCCTATGAGAGATCCATCATAAGACAAGAAAAAAAGGCAAACACAGCTTTTTTTCCCTTACCGAGGCCTCCTTGGTGTTGGTCTCCTCTGATGCAGATTTTGCCACTTTCTGGATGATGGGAGCAATGTTTGTCGGTCCGTACAGCTGCAGCTTGGGAAGGCAGCTCTGATAAGCTTCCACAACACCTTGTATTCCTGGCATGAAAAACCACACAAAAGACAAATAAAAGTGGAGCACATTGCCAATATCAAGTTTGTTTTAAATGTAAATGAAAGGTGGCTTCTTAAAGAACAAAAAAAAAAAAATTTACATGATTAGCAAGGACTAGAAAATTCAGATAATTTCCAGGAAGCTGTCTGTAGGTGCCTTGAATCTAGTTTGTAATATGTAATTCATTACACCATGCTTCTCCTTCCCAGCAGCTTTTAATGTCTATTTTTCATGTATGAGCTTGCAATGCAATAGCTTCCATCTTCTTGGTTTAATATGTGATGACTTCCTGACCACCAGCTAAGATTCATGCTGAAAGGCTAGACACACATTAAGAAACACTTCAACACTTCTTTCTCCTCTTCAGAGAAATATTTTTGTTTATCATGGCAGTTGCCAACAAATTTGTCCTTTGTACTTATGTGCTAAAGCTGTTAAGGAATCCAAACATCTTTTCAAATACCTGACTCCCCTGTGCTAAGAAAATAATTTTTCAGGGTTAATTTGCATACTCGCTCACAGGTTGAATTTGACTATGACCAAAAGCTGTGAAATCTTGGAAGAAACAGCAGGATGCTTTGCAGCCTACAGAAAAATGAGCTTTAGCTGAGAAATTTTGATGGAGAGCTATTTTTGGCTTTTTTCATTTCAAGATATATAGTCAGACCAGGGAGCAAAGACTTCTGCTGACACACTTGACAGATCACAGAATGGAAATAGGTATTTTCAGTCATTGAGAAGAAGGATTTCTTGAAGTGATGCACATTAGCCTCCCCATTCAGAAGTCCCAGTTTACCAGACCTAAAGGATTAGAGGTCTAATGTTGGAAAGAAAGCGATAGACTGAAAGCTTTACAAAGGATGCTGAAGAATGAAATTACTTCGGTAAGATCCTAAGCCAGTTTCAGTTTGCACTGAAGCTTGCTCACTCATGAGATTTTTTACTCAACCAAATTTACAGGATAGATAGGTGCAGAGTGGTTACTAACAAATTACAGGGAGTTGTAATTGTTTTACAATGACACACATATATTCCTATTAAAAAGTGGTAGAGAACAGTCTTCTCTCTTTAGAGACAGATACATATATATTTTCCCATTGCAGTGCCAACAGACAAAAGAACTTGCTCCGATTATAGCTGTGATTGGCTGAAATGTAAAGTAGTGTTACAAAATTTCCCTTGGTAATTCCAGTGACTAAACTGCACGTTGCAAAACTGACCTTTTGTTAACTCCCAATTTTAAACTTGCTAAGGATTTCATTACATATACTTAATGATCTTGCAAGAAATTCTCATAAATCTTCCCTAAGATGATGACAAGATACACTGTACTTCTATTCTTACGCAGGAAAATTGTGTGAGATAAACCTTACTCCCTGCATTCCACAGAGATTTAGTGTTGTTAATGTCAGAAAGTTGCCCTCATCTTAGAAAGAGACATGTTCTATAAACACAATTTTTAAATTTGCTTTCCCAGATTAATACATTTTAGAAATATCTACTGTCCATCCAATCCCAACTGAACAGGGTATGTGAGTGGATTACTTTGTAGCTTGCTGTTCTTGTACTCCTGTCTTTTAAACAGAGTCAATGTGCATTTTTTTTCACAATTCAACCTTTCCAGTTTTATTTGGAATCCACTTTCAGCATCTCCAATGAAATACAGTGTATGGATAGATATATGGGTTTAAAACAGATGTGTAGAAACATTCATTCAGACTAGAGGTTGTTGCCTACTTTCTTCCTCAGATAATAAACTAAGTATTAATTATAAGACTATAAAAGTAATATACTATAAATATACTAAATATAAGACTATAAAGACCAAAATTTTCAAGAATGGAAATGATAACAGGTGAAGATATCCATATTTTATCAATTCCAGTGCTCTTCATCTTAATATACAGTCCCTGTATGTAGAGTGATGCTTCACACTACTTTGTGCCAACAAAAGCTCTAATTCCACGGAGAAAAGGATTTCATTCTTCAAAGGCAAAATAGACACATGCTTTTTATATTGCATCCAGCTGCTGTTTCTTTGTTTAAAACAAGATACTCTTAAGCAATTTAACTCTATTTTCTGGCAAGTATGCTAGATAGTACCAGGTAAAAAAGTGTAATCACTAAGCACTTTATCTCCTTGTCACTCTTGCATCTTTTCTCCATGTGACATGCTGGTGTTACTGCTCCCTGTGCCACCTAATCCAGTGAGAGCACCTAGAGAACATCACAGAACAACTGAACAACTGGTGGTAGGAAGTAATCAAACACCCATGACAGGCAGATGAGCAAGCTGCAGCAAATGACTAAACAATGTATTTTCTGGTTTGTCTCTTTTTCTTGCTTTCACCCAGATGGATATTATTTAAAAAGGTATCATTTAAGACAAACAAGTGCTTTTTATATCTTGCAGATACGGGTGCAAATGCTGCAAAATGTCTTCTCTGGCATTCTTTCATGCTGCAACCATCTTTTTATGTTTTCTGAGGCCTAGAACTCCTTTCAGGTGAGGGGCTAACTTATCAGATAACTGAGTTTTAAGCAAAGATACGAATAAAGTTTAAATTATTAAGTGACACAAGCCAAGTCTCATAAAACAGCTCCTTCCTTTCTTTTTTTACCCTCTTTCATTTCCATTGTTACATTTAATTTTGCATACATAGTGTGGTTTGGATAGTAAATCTGTTGCTTGCAGAGGGTTTGTCTGTCCGAACATTGCTGCTGGCATCACCTGGATGTGGCAGCCTTTTCCATCAATAAAAAACATTATATAAGAATGCCAGTGTGGTAAAAGAATTATCCTTGAACTCAAAAGAAGCAGCAAAGGGGGCGGGGGGGGGGGGTGGGGAATAAAAATAAGTATTCTTTGCATGGACTGCTACAGCTTTTCTCTAGTTTGCAGAGGGTCACAAATATTCTGCATTTAGACTGAGAAACAAAGCTCTATTTGAACACTACATGCATAAATATGTTATCACCTAATGCTGACCACTGTTAACTGTCTAAATAACATATTATAAAATATGATGGTCCAGACAGAATTCTGAGGTCTCTTTTGCTTCCCCACCCCATCCCCACACCGACAGTGTGACTGAAGTATCAACATCAAGCTGGTTTACAAGGTTACAGGCACTTCTAGATGCATACATGTAACTTCTGCTTCTTTGGACTCCTTAAAAGCAATGTAAAAAGCTGTGTGAGCATATCAAGCAGCTGTAGGACTTATGCCCAATTGCATTTCAAGCATGTGACCTGCAAAGGCTGGGGCAGTCCAACAATTCAAGTGCAACAACAAAACAGGAATGCCCACTGAACCAAAAACAGGTCTTGCATTTAAGATGCGTGAACTCTGAATTCTTTTAATGTCTCTTTCCCTTGGATTGCTTGTCCTCTCTTTTCCTCACTTCATTTCTTTGCATCTTAGTTCTCATCTTGAACTTACTTACTGCCTATGCCTGAAAGAAAGCCACTAATAAGCCTGAGAAGGGCTAAAAGGAGCAGCTAGAAAATTTGAACGGGAAGAGCATTTTGAAATATCCAGTTCAGTATTTGGATGGAAGCAGAAGGATAAGGGAGAATAACAATCTGTGAATTTTAGACAGCAATGATCGCCCGAGCAAAACTCTCAACTGCTTCTCTGTTTAGAGGTTATTCTCCTGTTCTTGTCTTTTAAAAAATGTGTGAATTGTGGCAGGAGACTTTAGAAAGACAGCACCAATCACTGCAGACCTCACTTACAAATACAAGACATACAGCAGCATCTGCAACATGAATCTGGCCTCTGATTACCAAGGACTAATGACGGTTGGTAGAACACACCAGTATCTTACTCTGTGTTAAAACAGCCTCCTGCTCTCAGGAAAGTAGGTTTCTTTCCACCACAGTAGTCCTCAGCTGCTTCCCTGCCCTTGACTTGCAGCAGGCTACTATTGCTATAGGTCTGGTCAAAGAACTGGCTCTAAACTGAGGGAATTTTTGATCAAAGAGTTTCACAGCCTGCTTTTTCATATCCTGCCCTTCTTAGCTGCACAACCTATGATGTTGAGGTAGCTGAAGATTTTGAATTAGTCTAGGAGACACAGCTTTGGTTCTCAGAAATGCCAGTGATTTCAGGAAGTCTGAGTGCTCAATGTCCACCAAGGGACCTACTTTTCAGGAAATTAATGTATGGCACTTTCCAAGATTTCTAAAGCTAAGCTCGATGGTTTGGAGCCTGTCAGGTCCCAAAATCCTAGCTGCCTTCTTTAAAAAAAACAACTTTGAATAATACTCAGGTGATACAATAAAAAATGCAATCACATTTTGCACACAGAAAAACTATGGCAGTCTGTCCTAATGTCTTACCTGCACATTCTGGGTTGTCTTCATTAAAATTGATTGCAAAGTCATGAGAGACCTGCAGATACATGGAAAGAAAAGAAGAAGACTGTTGTCAGAAAAATTATTCCAAGAAGACTTGTGGTTAAACACTCTTGACATTTTTCCTATGGTAAACCTGAGACCTTTCAAGCTTTCAGCCATTAAGTGTGAAATACAGTCCCAGCTGGAGCTCCCCACAGAACCAAAGTAGCAAAACTGGAATCAAACTTGTCAATAACAACAAAATAACAACAAGATGGCACAAAGAAAACCCGCCCAAATACATAAAAAATCATATAAATGTGGTGACAGGATTGGGCTATCAGTGCTGGGCATAGAGGAGGAATCTATTCCAGAGGTGATTTCAATGCCATCTCTCCCTAGCTCAGCATCTCAGACTGCAGGAGAGAGAAAGCAGGTTATAACACAGCACTGAGAGCAGAAACTCAGGTCTGTTCTGCATCCTGACCTCACTGTGTGAACAGTTCCTCATCTAAAGCCAAGGAGTACTGGGAAAGTAATTCTCCAGAGAAATCAAGGATCCACTGTGGAATAGTAGTGTAAGAAGTGTAAGGAGCCTAAGTTGGTTAAAAAGTTAGATTAGTCTGGGGGGTAATAAATAAAAAAACCCCCTGAAGACTCTTGGTTTTCCTTGCATGTAGTGAATATTCCAATCTCTATCTCTCTCTCTCAATCTATCATTAAATCCTACAGAGCAGTTTTCTAAAAGAAGTCACTGTGAATACAACAAAGTTGTTAATTTTCTAACAAAACAAAGTATTTTGTCTTTGGTGCTCTGGGAAAACAATACAAGACTTTTGTATGCCTAAATAATGCTAGGCACTGTAAGTCTCCAGTTCCAGAAGTCCTCTTTAATGTTTATTCTTTCCTGCAGGTTTTTTTTTTCAGATTCCTTTTTATTTCTTTTTTTGATCACTGAAAAGTCTTGAATCCTTTTAATCTCTTTGGTTCTGAAGCCCAGTCTCTTAATTTTGTCTTAAATTTTCTTGAATGAAAAAACCCAGATTTTGTCTTGCAATGCATAATGTGTGAAAAAAAAAAATATATATATATTTGACTTGCAAAAAGTGGATATGACTGAGAGCTTAGACGGTAATTTGCATAATTTAAAGTTGTATTTTGGTATATCATCCCAGATTTAAGAAGGCATTTATACATTTATACATATATATATATAGCTAGCTGCAATTACACACATTTAAAGCTTTATAGATCTCTGTAGGATCTTCACAGTGATACGAAAAGCAACCTCCTGTACAATGGAACCAGGATTATTTGCAGGAAGGGATTTATTTGTTGGATGTTGCTGTTTCATTTGCTAGTTTAGACTTGACAACACAGTATGGAAATTGGTCTATGGCTAAGGGACCCGTAGATACAATATGTGACTACAGAGAAGCTTCTGTGAAAGTGAAGTGGTGTAAGTTAAGTTGGCTAATTACTGCCAAAGAGAGATTTTTGTAGAGAAATTGAATTTCCCCATCATATGGTAGCCTTACTTACCACAGTGATGCCTGCCATTATTAAGAGGTTAAATAGAGCAGTATTTCTACCATGATGGGAAAGGAATGAAGCAAAACTTCACTGAGAAGTCTGCAGTTACCTCAGCCCAGCCAGGAATTCAGTATGCCTACACCAAGCATCAGTCTTAGAGAGGGTTTTATGTGGGCCATTCAGTCTACCCTACTTGGCCATGGAAGATAATGCAGAAAGTCCCTATCTATGTTCCTCATTGAGCAGCACAGAAGATCAGGGCTGCCAGATACACATCAGAGGTGCTCCAGAGCTCTTCTGCCTGGCTGCTCTGGATGTCTCTCAGTGCACTTTGCCCAGCTGGTATCTGCCAGTCTCATGATTAGCTGCAGGCCAAAGGTAATTGCATCTGTCAAGAACTGTTACGGGAGTTTTCAGTCATTGATATTTTTTGTTGTTGTTCAGTAGCCTTTCTTCTTCCTTTAGAGTTTCTGTATTTTGCCTTAACTGTGTTATAAAAGCAAGGATGGCAATGCATGTTTATGTATTGCAGACTGATTCTTCCAACACTGTGCCTCTTGAGTGATTTTATTTCTTTATTCCAAATGCATTTGAAATTATACCTAAAGGAAAATACTAATCTTTTCAAAAGCTATGAATACAGTGTTTTAATCTCACATGCAAGCATGATTTGGATGCTTTTGTTGCCATACCTCTTTCAGAATCACATAATGCAAACAATTTGTCTGGTTCAGGGCTACGGCACCCAGGTTATTACTTAAGAAAAATGCAGACAACACTTCAGGCCAATAAGGAAAGCCCAAGTCTAGTCAATGTGCACAATGATCCAAAAAAATAATACTATCTAAGCATTGGCTGCTATCCTCCTAAAGCAAATGGCCCTCATACATTGTGAGGGCCATTTGCTTTAGGAGCAAGTGTTAAAATGCACCCTGAAAGCAGCACAGGAAACACAATGAATGTGCAGAAGCATTGGCTTGTTTCCTATGCTCTCTGAGCAATATATCACAATTTAAACAAGACTTAAGTATAATGTGAAGGAGAGAAGTTCTTTGAGCAGCTCAATGATGGCACAAACAGGAAATCATGATCCAAGGTAGGTAAACAGCAGTTATTTTTAAAGAAGAGCTTCTCCAAATGCTCAGAACTCATCCCCTACTCTCTTAAGTAAAGCCAACTGTGCTTTAACCCGCCCCTTTTCTGTCTTCCCTGTGGTGGCCAGAACAGAAGTGTCCAAACCAGCAGAGACTTGAGACTCACGCCACATACTGAAGGTCTTACTGTACTTGGGCTGCTAGCTGATAGGACTCCATGTAAAGCTCATCCATATCAAAAGGTGGTTTGGATCAAACATTTAATGTTTTTGCTTTCTAAACAGTGCAAGGTGATGAGTTTCCCTCCTTTTTTTTGTTTTTTCCCCTGTTTCTAATTAAACATGCAAGGCTTTTTTGTGGCCAAAGGGCAAACCATGCAGATGACAGAGAACCAAAAGCTGGTAAATGGCATCTTTCTGATACTGAGTGACACAGCCCTTGAATGACACTCCCAGAACTTATAAACTAATGGCAAAAAGGAGGCAAAAGTGTGAACACCTAAGATGCTGAAGCCTGAGAAAGCCTTGGGGGAACAACAAAACACCTGGCTGTTCAGAGACAGGCATGTTTATATAATTTATGAGGGTGGTTTGTATTGTGGATCAATCTAACAATCAGGAAATCCTGGAATATGTCAGGTCACACAAATACAGAATGACTGCTTAACATCAGTACCTGGCATAGAGAACTTTGCCAAGAACTGCAGACCATGGTCTGTGGTGGAAGTCAGCCTCACACTAAGGAATGTCCTCACAAAACCCTGAGTGTGTCACGGACCCTGGACTAAGTTTCAAATATGAAGCTGACACTCTGCTCAGCCCTCCTCTCTTACTATCAATCCATAAAATCAATCCATAAAAGGGAAGGAGAGAGAAAGGCTGGCATGCTGAGGTGATTACATGGGATCAGCCTGGCGTGACTTGGGCTGCTGCACAGAACTGCACTCAAAGCCTGTAGCTCAAGACATTCACATGCATTTGGCTCTGTATTTATCTTTTCCCTCTGCAGGGCTCCAGATACATTCTCTAGCAGATACCATCATGGATGCAGGATTATTAAACCACAGCTGTCCAGGAACTTCCTACACCAGGAACATACTATTTCTCAGGTAACTCCTGAAAGGTTTTTAACAAGTAAAATAAGTAGCTCTTACATACATTATGATACCGATTACAGTGACAGCATTTCTGAGGATATGACAATTAAATAAACAGTACAGAATATTTTTGCTAAGAGAGGCTATAGAAATGTTGTTTCTTACCACCATACAATGCCTCCATTGTCTGCACATACACAGTGACAAACACCTGCAGTTTTCCATCAATGTGATGGCACCCATGAGTCTCTTGGAAGAATCATAACCATACTTCCACATGCTTATGACCACTTCAGTAGAAAAATCACACTGATTTAACATAGAAGGTAACTTATTTCCCCTATATTGGGATGCAGTGAAATTCATCCTCATAGCATGGCCCTTGCTAGAAAGGTTTTTCTAATTTAGGCTGAAAGGAAAGGAGAATTTCCTAGTTGATGAGAATTTTTGAGATTTCTCAAAAAATTATTTCATGAACTCAGATAGAAAGTTCAAGTCACAAACAAAAACCCTACCTTGGAATCTGAAAAATAATAAATCCCCCAACATTGATAAAGCAACTTGCTGGAAAGCTTTTGAACTGTGCAAAGTCGTTCTATTTAAGTTTCATTGAAACTTGTTATTCTATTTTGGCCTACACATTTTTTAAACCCCTTTAACTGAATTTCCATTTTTAAAATAAGAAGCTATGGTTTTTATTTATTTTCAAATGCTGAATATGGATGCATGAATTCTGAAAATTAGTAATCCTTTCTTCCCCCTCTCTAGAATGTTGAATTCATTTAAATTAACCTCCATGTCCCAGATAGCTCCAGCCTTCCTCTATGCTGATGGTACCAGGACTACTTGGCAAACAATCTGACAAATTCAGACATCTAGGAATGCTTTCTTAATAATTTAAATAGAGATTGTCAAAAATCCGTGAACAATAGATGCATACAAGTGTAAATGCCAAAATTCACTATGTTGGACACTTATCTGTGAATAAACTGAATGCTATTAAGCCACTGCCAGTCAGAAAACTAAATATGAAATGCCTGCATATTTTGCAAAAGTTTAAGACACAAATGAATTTCAAGTACTCTTGCTCAAAAGCTATTATTTTCAGAATGCTCATTAATCAAATAGTTTGGGAGCTGGACAGCTTGTGTTTCTCGCTAAGATACATTGTACACATATCTTCTTGGCAAAGCTGGGCCATTTATTTTCCTTTATACTTCATTTTTGTGCATGCTGTCCAGTTTCCTTGTCTAAATCCGAGTTGCATGGTTAAGGAGACAAATTCTGTTTTGTCCCTTGGTGTGTTACACATCCTTCTACTGGTTCTTTTTTTTGTCAGGTTTGCATTTATTTTGGCCTTCAGTCTCCTGAAAAGTGCAGGAATCGTAAAGACCACAGCACTTTTCAAGTCTCTTACCTGTCCAACAAATCAGTGCAGGTTAGGGTTGTAAAGATGCTGCACTGCGTCTGTAACTGCAGTGAGTTTGTCTCCAGCACACATTCATGGCAAAATCAGGGAATGAAGCTTTCACTAAAAATACAGAAATAACCAGGGCTGTCTTAAAACAAATGGTAAATTGCTTAATACCTATTCATGTGTCAGCTTGCAATTCTTCTTTAGGAAAGAGGCCTTCACTAATGGCAATACACCTGTCATAGGGTTAACACAATTTGAACTTGCTTTTAATTTTAACAGTAAGTCTCGTGCTCCTGTGTGGTTTTTCAGCTCCTTTGAGTCCTGCCTGCTAAGAAGTCAGTGTGTGTGGTTTGCTTTCTTTCTTCCTCTTCACTGTGACCTTTCACCGCTGTGTCTAAGCCCATATTATCTGCCACCTCTTCACTTTACATCAGACTTCTCAGATGCTTCCTCTAATTGAAAAAAAAATAAATAAAGGCATGGGTTGTAGACACTGCTGTGGAATAACTGGCACATTCTGCAAGTTTTGTATGATAGAAACTCACAAAGGGAATATTTCTCTCAGAGGTTTTCTGAGAACAAGGAGCAGGGTGACGTGTTTGTCAGGTCTTGGTGGAAGAAGATCATATTGTCAAATATTAGATGAAAGATCTCTAGACTGATGAGGAATGATATATATGGCAAGTCTTGCTTCCTTCACTCCCACAGATTCCTTATGCCACTAAGAAACTGCTGGTTTTCTGCTAACAGTTGAAATGTGTCATTTGGAGTTGAAATGAGGGAAAATAAAGTCAACACAACATAGCAGTGTGCACTTGAAATGGAAATTCTGTAGAAAACATAAATAAAAACAAGATTTAAAGGGGTACAACATCAAGAGATTTATGAAGAGCCTGCAGAGATGGATACTGACATAGTTCAGGAAAGAAGCTATGTTGTTTACATTGTATGGAGGCTCCATGGTTACTCAGGAAGCCTTGGCAGTGGGAATAATTTCTTCCATAGCCCTAGCAATTTGCTGTCTACTGAAACAAATAGAAGACCAGATGCTGGAGTGCAGAGACCAACATGCTATGAGCAGGTTAGATCCCTTCATTAGGACTGGAGGCT
Organism: Coloeus monedula; assembly: GCF_965178545.1. NCBI lineage: Eukaryota > Metazoa > Chordata > Aves > Passeriformes > Corvidae > Coloeus > Coloeus monedula. Next base: position 43,882,558 of record NC_138781.1, read on the forward strand.
TGAAAACAGACACTCTAAATTAACGAGAAGCTGATTTATCCACATGATGGGGTCAGAGCTTAGATGTTCTCATAATGATTCAACCTAAATTTGAAGATGTAAATTATTACAGTGGCACTGCTCTTCCTTTAGTAAAACAAATATATGGTATGTATGACTTGTAATACCTGTGACTGAAAACATGAAAAGATCATTTGAATAGCACAAGATCTGCACCACTGCTGCAGTGTCTGTAGTGTTACCATATTTTTGCAGCAGGAAATAAGAAGTTAAGGAAGAAACTTGGGAGTGCTTTTTTCCTACAGTCTCTGTTACTTCTAATTTTATCAGTTTCTTCTCTGTTTCCTATGCATCTTTGCTATGTTCCATATCAAACACCATTGCTGGCTTTGAATTAACTTTATAGCAGTGTAGACTAAATTACTGAAGGATTTTCAGGTTTATTGGTCTTGACTTAATAATGCACCATGATGAGGCTGACTCCTCACTCTTGAAGGATGTATCTTTCAATTCTGAAGTGCATTCAAAGCCAAGCAGGGACTCAAAAGTGTTGATATTTTAAGAAGACAGATACTTTTATGGACTGTGTAGAGTATCACAGGGCGGGACTGAACAGTAGCACAGATGACTGTTAACTCTTCATGTGGTTCCAGCTGGATGTGCCCATGACAGACATCGAGCTGATTATTTGTCCCCATCTGTTGCCCAGAAGAGTTAGTCCCCTGCAACATGGTTCTTGTCTTCTTCAAGGTTTTATTATGTTTGTAAGCTGAAGTCATGTCATTTTGTCTTTGTCACTTTCTGTCAGAAGTTTCCATAGCAGAGATTAAAGATGTTGTTCTGGTCTTCACCTGCATCTCCATTTACTTTGGGACTTTTTTATTTAGTCACATATATGTAATTCACAAGCAAGCAGCCCCATCTTCTAAGTTTACCCTTACTTTTCAAAATCTGAAGGCCCTCAATCATCCTTTTCCTGCTTTGAGAAGTTAGCAACAGGCAGACTGTTCAGGAGAGCTCATGCTATGGGATAAAACTCTTCATTCATGCATGCACTACTAAGTTCACCGCAAGTCTCTGAGTTTCTTAAGGGTATTTGTCAGGAAATTATCCAAACACTAATTCAGCCAAAGCAGAAAATCAATTGGTGTTGGTGATTTTAGGAATGAATATCTGATTACACAGACCCCCAAAGTTACTTTCTGGCAAGACATCTGTTTTCCAGCTAACACCTGAAATGTGCTCTCACAATCAGTTGAGAAGGATGATACTGGGGTCTAAGAAAACTGGTATGTTGCCAAAAGGCTCATGTGATCTGAAGCATCAGTGCCACCAGCTGATTATTCTGGCTGGGAAGAGCAGTTTTGTGCTGTGAACTTTATTATACTTCTGTCACCTGGAAACCACTGAAAAGACTTCAGCTGGCACAGTAACACCTTCCTTCAAGCAGTCCTTAGATAAGGATGGCTCTCTACAACTGAAAAAGTTGCAAGTTTTCCCCCATGCACTGACAGTCACCTCACAGATGATGGAACAACCAGGCCCTGGCACACCACCTTAAATAGCAGTGATGGTTGTCAGCTGCTGCAGTTGGATCAAACATGTAACAGACACAGATGTTCTGAGCTCATTATACCACATTAAAATGTATATCAGAGTTCTGGATGCTGTCTCTGACTTTAGAAAGCATTAACGCTAGTGTTACACTTCAGAAACAAAGCAAGACAAAACACCTTGTCAGGCACAGACAAGCTTAGAAAGCAATGTTGTTAAAATATATGTTAACTTACCTTAGACATCTGTTTGCAAGACACCTATCAAATTTGCTGTACATCACTACTGTTGTTCTTCTGCAGGTACCAAACCTACAAGCTGTGAGGAACACACTGGTGCATTTTTTTTCATGTGCTGATTCATGCATTACAATGCTGAATGCACACAATCCCTCTCAGAAATTCCTACTTGGCCAGTGTTCACCTCCCTACCCCCGCCACAGTCCAGAGACACAACCCAGAGCAGGGCATACGAGGATACTGGATGAAATCTGCATGATCAGATGGCTAATACTTCTCCTTTCCAGACAGTATCTGAGTTGCAGAGTGCCCACCTAGATTTTGATTACTTATCTGTGCAGAACTACCTCTGTGCAACAAAGCATTTGAATTTCTACTTATTTCTTCTTAGGCCTTTCTCTGTTGGATACTCCTTCTTTCTCATCACTGTCTACACTCCTACCAGATGGCATATTTATGCTCACAATTGCAGCATCACTGCAGAGCACTCTCTTTTTTTTTTTTTTTTTTGTTTATAAGTACCACTTCTCTCCAGCATGGCTACATGCTCTTGCATTTCTCTTCCTGGTATTGACCATGTCCACCATGACACTGAAATTTGCTATAGAGCAAAATTCTTCTCAAGTCTTTATTTTCAGGAAGATGTTTGACAAGGGATATCGAAACATCATTTCTCCTCTTAGCATCCACTAACAAAGCTTTGCCAATACCACAAAATATTTTGGGTCTCAAACAATTATTTTAAGTCTAGCCCTGCCTGATTTCTGTTTTCAGTGAGGTATCACTGGGTGAGAAAGCCAGATGGAAGAAAACAAGCAGAGGAGCTATTCCCATTTGCCCCTGCCCTGCCCTGCACCATTTCTCCCTTATTTTGTGCCTCATAACTCAAGGAAATTAGAAAATTACACTTAGGCACCTACTTTGTATTCTGGGGGTATTCTTGCTCCAAATCCAAAGGCTGGGAACATTTTGTCACTGGAAAAGAATGAAAAAAATATAAGAGTACCCACAGAGAAATGAAAATTGTTACAATAAACATTTAGTCCTCTGCATGCATTCATGAGAAATACAAAGCGGCACAGAAATGGCTTTTAAGTCAAGTGATGGCAGACTGGAAGGGTACTGGATTGGAGAAGTAGGGTTGTGTGCTGAACAGAAGGGGGGGAGTGGAAGATTTTTCAGGTGAGCTCCTAGTATTTTTGGGAAATTAAAATCACTTGGAGAATACTGAGGGATCAGTATTGTATGTCTTGTGCTTCTCCCACAAATGCAATAACAAGTCTGTATTACCCACTCTTTTGTGTTACCTGGCTGAAGCAAGAGAGTTTGTTGACTGAACAGCCTGTAACAACATTTATTTCATATAAGTATGGATGTGCTCCCTCAGCTCAGAAAATGGGTCTAGCAAAGATATGACTCAGATTAAAAGTGTTTGCAAATTTGGGTTCTTACAGTTGTCCAGTTGCTCAAAAGGGACTTCCTAAAATATCTGGAAGGGGCACTTTCATGCTCCCAAAACTGCAGGTTCTGTAAAGCTTTCCACCTGCATCTTTAGTAGTTCCACTAAAACATGAGATTAATTTACTTAGACATAGATTGACTGATAACCCGCCAAAATGCCTTGAAAGTTTGCTTTCAGACACTACAGTGAGGTTATTCTACCCAAGTAAGATCTGCAAGAGAAAAAATACCTGATTCAGAGAACCTGGAAACTTCAAAGCTGTTAATACCCTTTCAGAAATGCAATGTCTCACACAGCCCACATGCTGTCAAGCTGCCTCTTCCCAGATGGCAAAGTGGAAAACAACAAGCTGCAAGGAATGTCTTGTCCCTGAGTCAGCAAAGCACTTGATCACACACACTTGAGGTTAACAATTCACTCAAACATATGCTTAATTCTAGACACATCCTGAAGTCTCACTGATGTCACTGAACTGTACTCCAGTCCTCTGATGAATCAGACTTGTTTTATCCTAGTCTACTTAGAGGGTTTCACGGCCCTTGGAAAAGTTGAGTTCCAACTACCATGATTGGAACTTTTAAAAATTCCCAGGAGAGGCCAGCAGCTTCAATTTTTTTGGTGTAGTTCAAGAGATGGCCACTCTACGTATCAACTGAGTAATTCAGATCTCAGACATACTCCAAAAAGATAATAGCACCCATTAAAGCTGCTTGGTTCTTTTGTCTGGCATAGGCTGTTAAAGGCCTCATGATATTTCTGATACAACCTAAAGAAAAACTGAAGGCCTTAAAAGAAAGCACAACTGTGTTCCCTCTGCTGCATAGATCTTGTGAGCACAGTTCTTTGTACCATATGTTACACCATGTGACAATGGATTTTGGAAAGGAAGACTAACATCATTTGCATGGTAATGAAACAATTTTTTCCCAAGAGATGTCAGAAATGAAGTAGCTGCTGACATTCAATGCTAACCACCTGCTGATAGCATTCTCTTTGATTAAACACTTCTGTAAGAGGGAAAGCCCTTACAAATGCATGCAGAGAATTCAGGCACACACTTTGAGGGCAAGAAATAAGAAACCATTAGAAAATAATCTGGGGGGGGGGGGAGAAATCTTGTTTTACATCAATGATTAAGCATGGCTGGATTAGAAAATCAAACTCTGCAGAGCTACAGCTAATTGATTTGGGGCAAGAACAAACAAAGGCTAAAAAAGAATTTTACTTAGAATTTTACTGAGGTAGAACATAAGGGTCTAAGTTCAATGTTGGCAGCAGTTATATAACTGGGAGATGCCTAAACCCATCCAGTGCCTGCATTTCTACTGCAATGTTTCTGGAGTGTAAACAAGCGTAGGCACTCTTATATCTACAGCTCCATCTTCTGCTCTGCAGCAATTCAGAGACAGCAATAAGTCATACCTCCAGCAGCCTGGATTCTCCTTCTGGTGGCAAGACTCCCACATTCCCAGTCACACAGTGGCACAGCCCCCACTGTTATTCTACACCCAGAATACCTTACCTCCACAGTCAGGACACTTGCCTTTATATTTGAACCTCCCACATCTCATTTTTGAGTAAGTGCAACCATTACACTGTGAAAGAGTAAAGCATGATCATGTACACCCTCAGAATGGGGCTCCACATGGCTGCTTTTTAGAGGGAAGGACATGAATTCTAGAGAGCAGGGGTATCCTGGGGTCTTCTCCTGTGCTTAGTACTTTCTGTTGCCTCACCCAGAATAGCTCCACACTCTCATTAGGTAGCTCACCAGAATTTAGGTCCATATCTCTGGTAATCTGATTCAAGCTGCTGGGACCAAGAAATTAACTCTCATGTGCTCCTGGAGCTTGATTTCTAAGGTAAGAAGGGAACCTGTTGACACTCATGACATCTCTTGCATTAAAAAACATCATCATGTTATCCCCTGACCACATCTCAAAAATTGCAGCGGACAGCTTTCAGAATAAAAATAAAATTTAAATTTATGGTACACTTTTCCTGCTATCACACAAAACAAAGTGTTTAGCTAATATAAAGGTCTCACTATTTAGTAAGTGAGCAGTCTAATGGCTTAGTGGTATTTTACAATATAACCCCCTCTAGTCTTCCCATCCACCTCTCACTTTATTACATGAGAAACAAATCCAACAGCTGAGCCTGCAGCCCTCATTCTGCTTGTCCTGCACTCTGAGACACAGCAGGGAAAAAGTGACCCAGAAGGGCAGAAAATAACTCTCTCTTCCAGGATAATCCCTTATGGTATAGGGGTGTGTGTGAGCTGATCTAAAAGACCCAGAGCTATCATGGCAGCATGCAGAAGAAAGCAGAGCAGCTTCCTGACTTCTGGAAGATATGTCAAGGTCTAGGCCATCCAGGAACTTAAACTGGAGTCAGAAAATGAAAAGAAGGTTTGCTCCTGCCTCAGGGGTGAATTGCATGCATGAGGGACTCCAGCCCTGTTTCCTAGCCTGGCGTTTCAGTAGGAAAGGGATCTGCTCTAATGACTTTTCTTCCTTTGTAATTTAAACTCACTCAAAAGAAGAAAAGTGAGAACCAGTTTTCTTTTCCTTTGTATTGCTTGCTCAGACATTTGGGTGTCATTTATAGCAGGAAAAGGCCTTTGACCCTGGCTGAAGCAATGGGACATGGCCATAGGCATGATCAGTGAGCACCCTCCCTGGTGCAGTGCTAGTTCCTGCCAACCAGCACCCCCAGAGACTTCCCAGGGACAGTGCTGGGTCCAGCTGTGCCTGATGCTGCTCCCAAATGCAGTTTGGGCATCACCAGTTTGTGCTGGGAGGAAGAAAGCTGAGACACAAGGACACGGGCAGTGTCATGTCCTCGTCCTCAGGCAACCTCAGGATCTGTGACTTGTTTTGTTTAAAGCTAGCCAGAGTCCTTGGCACATGCAGGGAAACTGCCTGCACTGTCCTGCTGGAGGCAGACTGCTAAAGAGAAAGGACAGGAGAGAAACATAGAACTGGAAAAACAAGCTGCTTCTATAGAACCTGAAACTTACAGTATCAAGAGAGAAAAAGAGGACTGTGACATGGCAGAATCTTTACAAAATTACTCTGTCATGTCTACTTCACCTTTTATATTTTCTTTGTTTTACATAGTTCTTTGAAAATTTAAACACAGTATAACTTTCAAAAAGCTGAAGTACTTGACATGAAGATCAAAAAAGCAAAAGCATCAGACTCTGGTTTTTATACCTTGTTATTTAAGGACATGAGTAGTCATGCAAGCATAGATGTATATGGCTTCTGGTAGTTTTTCAGTCAAACAGGCATATACTGAAAGATACCTGAGACTGAGCAGATCTATGTTATACCCTAAAAAAAAAATCAGGGAGAGTGTTCAGGTTCAGTGTTCATATTGATAAATGTAAATTAATGCGCACAGAAATTAATTGTCAGGGCTCCAAGACTGCAGTCTTCTGACCAGAAATACAACCAGTTAGAAAAAAGTCCCTCAGTAACCTCAACTATAACATACCACATAGCAGAAAATAATATCTGAAAATAACCCATATTGTCCTTTTGGGACATTGCTCAGTTTTAGACACTCATCCTTCAAGCTATCTAGTTGAAACAGCACAAGAGCAATGATAAATCAAAACACTAACAGGGGGAGAGAGAAGAGAGATTTCAGTGAGCTGTACTGCACATACAGAAAAAGAGATGAATAGAGGTAATAACTAAGGTTTTGTAAATTGGTAAAAGTGATACAGATAATGATCCTGTTTCCTATTTCACTAGGAAGCCTAGTGCTACTGAAAGGAAAGAAATATGCTTATAATAAAGAGACAAAATTAAGAACATTTCAAAATCTTGTCTCATTAACCACTGGTGCCCTCTGACATGTAGTATCATTGAAACCAGGATATTACATTTATTCTGAAAAGGATTTGATATTCCTAGTAATGAGAAGGAGAAAACTCTTCCACTAGGTAAAATTAATTAGTCAGACATTAGAGACATTTTGCAACCTCCTCAGAAGCCTCAGGGACAGACAATGCTTGAGATATTCACCAGTGCAGCAACACCTGTATTCGAAAAGGTTGCCAGGATTATGCTCTCTGAAAATCACTCCCTTTAAAAATCAAAATTTGGAATCTGAGTTCTTAATTGTATGGAGAAAAAAGGCCTAAGCCATTCTATATTAATTCTGAATTAATTAATTCTGCAAAATTAATTCCTAGCTAGCCACACTTACACAGCTTCTTTGGGACTAATTTTACTGGTTCCCATGAAAGCCCTTTGGTATGTAGCTATAGTTGTGCTAAAGTTTATCCTCCTGAAGTCAATGCAGCATTTGCATGGATGCTGCTTAACTGACCTTTCATACTCTCATCAGCATGAAAACCTGCTCACTTTATGCTAGAACAACACAGTAGCACAAACAATACTAATGATGCAGTGAAAGGGGGGAAAAGGAAAAAACATGGAGTGAGAAGAAACACTAAGAGCCCATTTTTAGTTGTAAGTACCTGAGAATCTTAAATTCACAGCTTGCGAAGAGAATACCTGACTAGAATCCCTGGATATTAAGCTGTCATTGTAATTTTGGTCTTGGGTCAGATCAGAATTACCAGAGAGGTATTTTGAAAGTACTGGATGCAGCAAAATCAATTACTATGCCTCTCACTTTCAATTCCAGTCTTAAAAGAATAAACTTTGGATGTGCTCTGCTTCACTTTTCTCATGATGAAATCAGATAATTTTCCTCCATTAGAAAGGAATTTCAAATTGACAAAATTAAAAAGAGAAGTGTGTGTTACACATGTAATTGAGGAAAGTGTGAATGTGAGGAGAGAAAGGAGAGGAAAAGGGCATGGAAAGAGGAAGGGTGAGAACAGAGAGGAAAAATGAAAGGAAAAGATAGAAAACAGCAAATGCCACAAAGTAGAGCTATCTCTAAACTCAATTAAAATAGTAATCTTTCATGTTCAGGGAGTGAACTGGAAGAACACAAGCTGAATTAAGTGTTTTTTTTTCTAAAGCATATGAATGAATCATGTTTCTGAGTATATTATTTAGTACTTATCTGAGAAGGGCTTGATGCCAGTAAATTCTGAATCATAACAGCTTACAGGGATTAACAACAGTTCCAAAGAAAATACAGAAATCATTTGAAATATTTAAACATTTTCAGCTCCCGCTTTGCAAGCAGAGCTGGGTAAATAAAGGAGATGATCTGGCATGGGGGTTAGAACTAGGTGATCTTTAAGGTCCCTTGCAACCTAAGCCATTCTATGATTCTATGATCAAATAGGGCTAAATAAAACCATTTCAGTGGAAGGGACCAGAGTCCATCCACTTCACCACTTGCAGTCTTGCACAGCCACCTTTGCTCCTCCAGGATGCAGACCCAGGCTGTGGTCCAGCTCTCAGACTGCCCCAGAGTCAGAAAGACCACAAGAGTTCAGCAGTAGCAGTGTTTTCACCCACTATTCTGTATTCTTCCCTAAGGGATTGCTACTCTGTCACCACATATTCACTGTGTGGTTACGTCTGGTTCGATACAACCACATCTCTGGTTTCGGCCAGGTTACTGCATGTTTAACCAAACCTGCTCTGTGCCTAACACAGCTTGGCATTCAGTCCATAATGCACAGTGATTTCTAATGGAGCAGCAAGGATAAGCTGATTATCATACATCTTGATCACAAAAGAGAGCTGGGAGCATGCAAGCCAGTGGTAAATCACTGCATCAGTACATCGTTTGGGCTATCACAGAGACGCTACGTAATCTGGTGCAAAATCCTGACACTAAAATTCACTCACTATCTTTAATTACAGCTCCCAGGCACCTTAGGGGAGCTGGAATCTGCTGAATACTGAGAAATAGGTACTGTCATGTAATTGCAATTCAAAAATATGAAGCAATGCCTGTCTCACCTGCGGGGGAAACAGATAATGAAGCAGGGGAATACAAATTCCCTGAAGCTAACCATCAAAAGGCATCAACTCATGAAATAACTACAAAGCCAAATCCAGGAACAATGGATTTACACTCCCCCTTGTTAACATTAAAAGAATGGCACAAGAAGCTCTACAGGGTAAAAATAGCAAGTAAATGCAGAAATTCCTAGGCTGGGGAAAAGTAAATACACATAGAAAAAAAAAAAAAAGTCATTAGAGCTTGAGGGAGGAGTAGGTTAAGCAAAAGGAAATGGCAGTGAGATCAATCACTTGCTAGAAGGATAGCCTAATAAAATAACATACTCAGGAAGGTGAGACAAAATGTCAAGCTTCCCTGCAAGATAACAAATAAATTGCAGTGACCTGATTTATGCCTACATGAATGACCCAATTCAGGAAAATACATCTTGAAAAAGAAATGAGACTCTACAACTGGGAATAAACTAGGAAAGGGTATGCTGCAAGACACTACAGTGAGTTGTCTTTAACTTCTTAAACCAGGCAGTTTTCAGTCCGTCTTGTATTTTAAGAGGTTTCACATATATCCCTCCAAAACCCTAACTCTGTATATAGTGATTTGTCTTATCTGTGGGATTATGTATAGAAAACTGTACCATCACTGGAAAGGTAATTCTCACACAAACTGAAATCTCAGGTATGTAAAACTTGACATGTCTTGAAGGCAACACTGCAGGCAGGAGGCTGAACTCCATCGTGTAAGGTACAGGTTGTGAAGAACCCCAGACTGACCAGTGATGGGGCCCTGCCCTCCTGAACCACAAGTGTGGCTTACAGTGTGTACCGCACTAAGCAAGCACAAGAACAAAAGCTTTGCCACCACATAGGCACATAATTCTGTCCTTTTTTACAAATTACATTGAAAAGGGCTGGTCAGAGATCTTCCTCTGCAAGAGTTTTATATCAGAAAATATCTATCCGTAAGGGGCATGCTGGGAAGAGGGAAATAGAGGACTGCATTGCAATATATATACAGAGAGTTGGTGGGAGAAGAATTTCTCATCAAATGCTCTCGAGATACAAATGAACTTTCTAGGATGAGCAGGATAAAACCTTTATAGAGATTATACAGTGACTTAATGTGATCAAATGGGCTGTTGGTGTACTTTTCCCAAAAGCAGAATGACATTAAGTCAAAATGAAGAACACTAACAAAATAAATTAGAGCAACACCATAATTGAAGTATGCTGATGACTAAACATTCAGCTAGGCAGCACTGAATATGCAGGAGGAAATGGGCTACTATCTTCTGTTCATCTGATCATTTGGAATCTCTGAACAAAGATAATTTCACCATAATTTGGAGGCGATTCTAAGATAGTAAATGCAACCTAGTTCACAAGAATTGCCTAGATTTAATGAAGAGCAACTGGACCCACAAACCTGTTAAACTCAGGCATGGTATTCATTTACCCCACAGATGAGTTTCCAGATGTGAATAATTTGCTTCTCAGCTATATGCTTACATAATGGAGTAGATGACTAAACTAGTTACATACTTAAAAATGCAAGGAGGAAAGTCACACTTCTGAAATTGTGGAGATGCTTGCATTGACTAAAGATGTACTAGAACAGCATCAAATGGCATCAGTGAAAATGACAAGAGAAATTGCTACTTTACTTATGCTTGTTTACTTATACTTCACACAGATGTGTAGTCTCTACAGTAGCAGTAGGTGGAATGCAATTTTTGCAGGGTTTTATACTGCACGTCATTTTCTTCAGAAAGGAATTTTGACAGAGAAATCCCTACAGTACCAGTCTGCACCATTGCAGGAAAGTGCCAGGTACTGCACTGACCAATGCTCTTCAGAGGAGATTTCAAACTGAGTTGAGAAATAATAAAGACCACATAGAAAAGCCATGTAGAAGGTTCAGATTTTGAGGTATCTACCAGCTGACAGAATGTAACAGATGTCTGAAAAGCATTTGGAGGAAACTGCAGCTAAGCAGTTTCTTAACAAAAGAAACTTGGAAGAGACTGCTCGTGACTGGTGCACTGGCAGAGGAACTGAGTTCCTGGAAGAAAAGAGACAAAGAAGACACAAAGATGAAAACTCAGCAACAGAAAAGGCAGAGCTGTAAAAATTGACAGGATCTGCCCAGATAAATGGCCTGCATAAATGTACATAAATGTGTGTGTGTGTGTCTATAAATACATGTACACACACGTGCATGTCTGTATGTATGTACATTTGCAGAAGAAGCCATTATGAAGTCCTCTTCCCAACACAGTTGGTGTATGAGACTAATTCTCCTGTACTGAGTCTTGGGATAAAAAGTGGTGATTGTGGAAACCCCTACATGGCAGCAGTCTACAAATTCTACAAGGGCAAATACTGAATATACATTTTTATTTATTGTGTAATTGTGCCAGCCTAGGTCCTCAGCTATTAAAGCCAAGGATTTTCACTCCAGTTTGATGATGCAAACTATTAGTGATTCCTTTTTGCCAGTGCAGTTCTAGACCTGGGTTATCCAAACACTTCAGAATATGTTTACCCACACCCGAGCTTACTGACAAACATAAGCTACAAGTTTTTCTGTACAGGTTACTGTTTCTCCATTTTTCTTTTGTTGTATGTCTAGGCAAATTTGGTCCTATTAAAGCACTAAATAAAAAGATTCATGTCTTTTCCCTCAAGAGTTTTAAATTTGTTTAGATATGCTAATCAGCTTTTTTGCTAAACAGCCTCCAGAAAGGTTGTTTCTGTAATTAAAGTGATAAAGAGAGATGCTTAATAATTAAGCATATTTTTATTTACTGATCTGCATGAGTAGATAAAATTTTAACATCTACAGTTCTACGTAGGGAGTTCATGAAATATTTAATGTCACATATAGTGCCAGTTATTCTAGGCATCATTTTTTTGCCCCAGTTTTAATGAACTACTATTATACTACTATCACAATCAAAGCAAGGTTCTGTTTTTCTCTTTGTGTCTGGCAAAATTACCTCAAGGTATTTAAGACAGATCCTTCCAGCCAAGGTAACTTTTTGACTCTTCATCCACAAACCCAGACAGAGCTTCAGGATGAAGCGACCTGTTAGGTGATTCTTGGGGATAAGGCTTTGATTACTAAAGCAAGGTGTAAACTCTGGGATCACTCTCCACTTAAATCCTTAATTGAAACCACAGTATTTAAGCATGGACTGATATTTGTATTTGGGACTAACTGCACTGATTTGTATATGACTTTCACAACATGTACTGTGTTACACATCCCTTGTCCTCTTTCTCCTCCCTAACTGCCCTCTGCTGGTGTCTGAGGAGAAGTATTTCTGGGACAGTTGGAACTTTCACCAGGCCTATATTTTTTTTCATTTCTTAGTTCTACACCAAAAGGGACAAGCTGAGCTGGGAACCCTGGTCCCTTTATTTTCTCCTTTCATTTTTTTCCCTTCTAAATTTTCAAGTGGAATTTACAGGGAAGGATGGGCTTATATACAGTTTTCAATCCTAGTGAACATAGTTGCTCAGGCCTAAAATGTGAAAAAGAAACCATTAAGAGCAATTTTTGCATTTACTCAGCAACTGCTGCAATTCATTGTTTGCAGAAGATAATGATGCAACTCAGACCGGGAGTTTCATGTCTTTTGTGGAAAGTGGCCTGGTTTCTAAATTTTCACTCAAGTATTTTTTAGAGGTCTACTGTCTTAAGGCGACTTTATGATGCTGTAGCCCCTATTGCCTGCTCTATGCCAGACACGAGTCTGCACCTTTAAGGGTGGGGAGGAGCTGGTGGAATTCTTTCTGCGGCCTGTGTTCAAAAACACAGATAACTCGCTCGCTCTCGCTCCCAGCACTCGGCTCCTTTTCTCAGGAGAGACGGAGAGTTAAAATTCTTTGCTTTTTGGCTAGCCTGCTAGCTGAGGCAAGAACCTTTCCTGGGACTTTAGCTTCTTCTTCTTCTCTTCTGGACCGTTCAGCAGCACCAGAACATCAGCGGGAGCCCCACACTGCAGCCCAGAGGGGCCCACACCAAACCCCACACCCAGAGAGGGCAGAGCCACACCTACAAAGAACTCTGAATCTTCCTAGGTCTTCTCCACAGCGAGAGATTTCATTATTTAACATTATTCATTCTTTTTTTTGGTGCCTGCATGCACCCTGATTGTTAAATAAATAGCTTTTTTCACTTTCCTCCGAGGAATTGCTTTCTGAACCTGGTGGGGAGAGGGGCTGCTGAAATCTACCTTCTATTAGAGGATACATTCATTTCAGATGTTTTCCTCCAAATTTGTCTCAAACTGGGACATCTACACACAAATAATTTTGGCCCTTTGCAGGAATAATGTACTCTTTGCTCATTAGTGGCCTTTGGGGAGGTTGCTAGTCAAGTAGGTTTTACACAAGCAGTTTATTTGTTAATATACGATCTCAGCGTGAATGTCACTTTCAAGGACCTACTTGAGGATTTAGAGTTAAGGAGACTATTTGCCTAAATGAAAAGAAAACATTAGTGTCAGGAAACAGTTTATCTTCCATGTGTTTCAAGAGCTCTTGAAACTGAAGAAAAATCTGCAGTATTTTTAAGAGTGAATAAACAGATTTAAAATAATTAAGAAATAAGACTACTTTGAAATAGATTTTGAATAATATGGAGATCGATTTGATGGGATTTTACAAGACTATGTGGTCAAACATATGGAGTCATGCATTGAGTGAGTGCATAGATAAGAATGGGGATGACCCATCAAGAATGGGAAGTTCCACAAATATCCAGTACAGTAAATGCTTAAAAGCATTTTATAAAGTACATCTAACCTTTGTCTTTCTCAAGGAATGAATATTGATTTAACCATACAAAAGCTGATTCTCCTACATGTTTGTGAATACTTTTTATTAATCCAGTGAAGAACTCTGTATGCACAAACATAAAACTATGTGTAGAAAAAAATAATAAAAATCATCCAGGTAAATGGGAGGCACTGGACATTTGGGTGCGGGCAAACAATGAACAATAAAGTTCAAATTCAGTAAAACTCTTAATTCCATTTTAGTGCCATCCATACTTTGCATAATACCTCAGGATTTGCTTGAGTCAGACTGAATTCAATAGGATTAGATAATAAGGTCTGTTGTCTTGCTGATTAAGAACAGAAATTTTAATGCAAAGATAAATATTTAATGTAATATAATGAGATTCTTAATAAGCAGAAGCAAAAGGAAAACTACCAACTGCAGAAATCAGATTTCAAAGTGAGGAGCAGATTTGCAAGTCCTGCCATGGGCTTCATTCACAATAACGTCATTAAAACCTGCAATAATGTAAGATCATTTAGGAGGTTTTTCAGACTTTAGTATTGTGTACAAGTAAAACATTTATCCTTACAAATAAGCTATTTACAGTCCCATTCCAGCCCATTCTTCCTTTGCTAGAAACAGCAATCACTGCAGAATGAAAGATGAGCTACACTCATGGCTACTTGCTTGTATTCCAGCACCAGTAAAACAAATCATTAAGATCAAAGCACCAGCTCTTTTTAATAAACTGTGAGTACTGTTGTTATTGTGACTTATGGCTTTGCTCTGCAGAGAGGGAAGATACAAAAGAGCACAAAAGAGAAATCAATTTTTTTTTACTGAATGGTTCAGTATTAACAATAAATATAGTACATCATATATATAATACCTCTATGTTACATGCATACCTAAATATTAATACACATGCGAGTAGAACTCTAGTTTTATATACAAAGAGGAGTTCAGGTCCTGACTTGCAGTCAGGACATGGCCAGACCTTATGCTGGGACAAAAGAGGAAAGCAAATGTTCCCTGATTCTCCAGTTTGGCCACAGGCTTCTCTGGCTTCCAAAATGGTGCTGTTCCATGCCAAGCAGGGGGCAGTTTTATGATACAAATTGAAAAGCATTTGGGGAAGAGGTACCACTCAGAACAGGACACATTCAAAATTACTCTATAACTTAAGAGAGCTTCATGGCTTTTAAAAGAGTTTAGTCAGAGACCTTTTATTTCAATTGATGAATGAGTTTGCCTTTCCTCATAACTGGATATTCAACCAGCAAACACACCTGCCACCTACCCTTTGAAAACAGCATTCTCTTGAAGGGGTTTCCACCAGGCTCCAAAACAAATGGGTGGCCAAAACCATTGTTTAGAGTTGTTGAAGGTTAGAAGCCCTAAGCCAACACAGAGAATTGGGTTTAACCCCATCTGCCTTGAGTAAACTTGCTAACTCATTGTGCAAAACATGTAGAGGGAATACACACATAATAGTAGTGATCAATTGATTTTTCAGGATCCTGGCTAGGCTGGTATTGCTGGTCATCAGAAATTATTTGATTTGATTTCTGATACAGAGAACTCAATACAGAAAATACTGAGGTAAAAAATAAACATTAAATGATACAGAAGCAGATCTTTTAATATTAAGTACTTCAGTACCCAATGATTTTTCCTAATTTTCACCTGTTTCTCTATGCTAGAAAAAGGTGGAATAGACTTGCAGAATTTCAAGGTAAAATTATACCAGTGACGTAACTTTTAATATAAAAGACAGTTTCTGAAAATGTTTAAACAGAAATACGTATTTCTCACTTATTACTTCATGAGGTCATTTTTAAACATTCATGAGCCACTTAACTTAAAATAAATTCTTCTCCATGAAGCTGTCTGCTTATTTTTAAGTTTTCAATGTGTTTTCCCCTTTCCAGTATTTCTAACTACATTTTAGAACCTAATTCCTTAAAACTAATAAATGTTTCTCCTTCCTTTATGATCCACTGCTGTTGTTGCTTAGCCACTGGTTATCACCTACACACTCTATCTTCTCTTTTATGAAAAACATTGTTATAGCCTGAAACAATTCTGCCATATAGATAAAGTATTAAGTATTTTACGCAGGTGAATAGCTCTTCCATTTCCATTACCATTATCAGATTGGCCTAGTCCTACAGGACTGCAGCAATTCTACAATCAGGATAATGATCAGTGTCTCCCTCTCATTCTCTGAATATTACTGATAAAAGAACGAATCTTAAATTTCATGCTTAACCATGCAAAACGGCGCTACTCATTTAACTGTTTCAGGAATCTCTGAACCATATGGATAAATGTGCTTTCAGACGAGCAGAGTTTATTCCACTGTACCAAGGGATGTGAGGCAACACTTAATTTGGAGCATTAATTACTTACAGATGATTATGTTCAGCTGATATGTACAGAAACCTAGATTATGAGTAGATTTGGCTTGACTGACGAAACTAGCTAGAGTTTGTAAAAGAAAATTTTGCATTTTGAATGTAGTCTCTCTATGTATTACTTGCCAATCCAATTCCCCCCAAAATACAAATAAATGTGAATGTTTCTAATGAAAGAAGTATTTTCATTAATAACCACATGGGGATTTTTTTGCAATTTAAAAAAGCAGTCTGCTGGTATATAAGTAAAAAAAGTACTTAGAATTCTACAGCTCTGCTATTGGAATGCAAAAAGTATTGCAAACAACAGATTTTATTTTACTCATCTATTCTTTCGCTTGATTCAAATATATTAATCCTGAGACTGAGTTAAAACCCCTTCATTTTCCTTGGTTTGGATTAAAATCAGCCAGTTCTGCCTATTGGAGATAATTGATGGGTGCAAACTCTAAAACTTCACGTAAGAGCACTGCCATTGTGTGATCTCCTATTCTAATCTCAGTAAACACATGCCCCCTAGCAAATGATGACAATCTGGCTCTAAAGAGCCCTTAGGTTCAGCAAGTCCATTTCTTTTCACCCCCGGTTTATCTTAATCTGGAAACAGATGTCCTGCTCCATTATCTGAAGTATGACTGGACTCACTGGAGCAGTTATGGATCTCTGCCACATTTCAGATTTCTACTGAATTTGTAAATTTTTTTAAGTGTATATACAGAAGATTTGCTTTGTAGGTTATATTTGCTCACAAATGCAAAGTCTGAAACTTAGCACAATAAAGGTCTATACAGAACCTGTAGATCATTTTGTGTGAAGGTTTGCCCCTCCTAATTTCTTTCCTTTTCTTTGAAAAATTGTAAATTCTCATTTCCGATTTCCTGGATTCAAAATGTGCAAGTATAAAGAAAAGGTCCTCACTTGACATTTTGATCAGAAAGCACTGACCATGTTGAATCAACTTGTCCATGGGAATATATTCATCGTGTCACAACTTGAGAACATGTACAGGTCAAACACATGCCCAAAAGGTGACATTTCCATGGGAAAACAGCTGGCTTTTGTTCAGCCCTAGTTCATAGCTCATAGACTCTCTGCTGTGCTGATTAACATCAATAGGCATTTTCTGCAGCACAATAGAACACAATGATGCTGATGATTTCATTTAAAAAATAACTGGCTAATATTTTTTGCACTGATTGAAATATACTTACTGAGAGAAGAATCCTGATTCAGATTAATATTTCCATATAGAAGGGACTGTGCCACTTAACTATTTAATTTTCTTAAAAAATACACCTTAAGTGATAAAATCAAAAATTCTGTCTGCATAAACCAGCCCTTTTTACTCCTTTCCCTATTTTTTGAAGTTTATTAATCCTCTGAATTATTGCTAGTAATTATTAAATTACTGCATAATTACTGGGGAATTATCAGCCCACTTACAATAAAATATTAATTTTCTTAGACTCCTTGACTAAATCTGACCATCAAATTCTTACAGAACTCATATCAGGGAAGTATTTTTCTCATTCTTTGAGAAGACATTTCATTACCATGCAAATGGAAGTGCCTCTGAGCAGGCTAATTGGTATATGCAATATGTAACAGGCAAACCATAGTCTGAAGTCACTGCAGAAAGTATAATTCAAATTTGACTGGAAATACCATTTTTTCTTGAGATCTGGTATTTACATATGGCAAAGCGGTGGGTGGATATCTATCACATGTGCAAATATTAAAAAGAAAAATTGTGCAAGATACTGTGTTTCACCACCAAAGAACATTTAAAGGAAATGTACTTGGTAATTAGATTAATAATGGGCAATTCATTTGATAGAATCAGGCAGCCTATTTGAAAGCAACAGAAGTACATAATGTAATCAAAGCATATTTGGTTCAATTACCTGCATTTGTTTATTTATTTAAAGGCATGTTGTGTACGCACACTATCACTAGCTTTTAACACTAATTTTAGAAGAGAGTGCAATATTCAACAGTCCAGGAGAATAGACCTTGGGAATAAGCAGTTTAGGCAATTACAAATTCAGTTTCAAACACAACTTCACATACTGAACTTCTCAGGAGCACTCTTCAGTAGAATGGGACACAAACAGATTCCCAAGTGTATCAGAAAGGATGCTGCTAGCATCTGTGAAACCGGCTCCAAGTTGTTAATCTTGAACACACAAAAAATCCACTCTAACATGTAATTTTAACATGTGAATATAAACCTGAAACTTAACACACAAATCAGCCACACAGCCAAGAACTGTGACTTTCTTTACCATGAAACTAATCTAAACCCAGTGTCACTCTCAACAGCAGGTTAACATAGACTAATTGTACTGACGTGCAGTCATTCCTCTTAAGTGCCTAAACACGGAGCTTCTGCAGCCAGCCACAGGCAGTCATTAATTTCACACTGTGAAAACGCTTTCTAAAGACAACTCTGTAATCAAACGTGTTTATTTACCTGTCATAGTCTTGGCAAATCTCCCCAACAGCTACCAAAGCTTTCAGATACTCATTGGGCTGATAGGGGTGGATGTAGTGCAGCGAGCAGCTGTTCCTAGGATCACCGTTTGATGCAGTGAAATCTATAGCTACCTGGAAAAGAAAAGAAGTCAATGTGTTGCAGAGCTCTTGTGAGCATAAGTATACCTACATCAACTATGTATCTTTACCAGAAACAATTTGCTGAAGCAAAGAGACAGCAGCCTTAAAGCAAAGGTCATTTTACAGTGTACTTAATCAAATTTGAATTAGGATTGTACCGGTAAATATACGTAGAAGCAAATGATAGTTTATAAAATAAGAGATAACAAAACTAAAATGGCATAATTAGGTAAAAAATTACCTGCATTGCTATTCTATGGGGAAAATTATGTTCTAATAAAAATGAATCAAATTAACTATCTCTAGGTTCTCATATTTAATTAAATTATTCCAGCTCAGGTGACGTTCAGGACATAAAAGCTTTGCAACAAAAATGTCCTTAGAGAGTTACAAGTCCTACTAAAACTATAAATTAAAACTCCAATTAGGGACATTTCTTAGCTATTTTAATTCTTACTGTGGCTGTAGTAGTAGATATTGGTTGTCTGGTATTTTTTGTCTTCAAAACATCTAAGCATTAAATAATTAACCCTCCCAATTTCACAGTCAATAGCAAGCTTAACCATGAGCTGCAGGGTAAAAATAAAGCTTGAATCCTGCAAAGATTTTTTGGTTGTTGTTTTTGAAAAACCTTAGAGAAGATTGTGGGAAGTAGTCAATGCAAAAGCAAGTATTAATGAATCATCTTAAAATTAATTTCTCCCTTTTAAAATGCTCTTTATACTTCTCACTGAAGGTAGGCTCTGGCATGCAACTTCCTTTGTCATGGATCAGAAAGTCCTCTGTTGAATTTGTGAGGCTGCTTTATAGGAGTTCCTAAAAGGAGCAACAATAATCCCAAGGGTCTTACAGAGGGAACAAAGCCATTTATAAAATGTCCTTGTGTCTAATAACCTATTCCTCTAAAAAATCCATTACACCTGAATATTCAATAGACAAATGCAGCAAGTTCAGATTTCAGTTTTACAGTGTAGCTGGAAGCTAAGAAAGGGTCTTGCTAAAGGCTGCAAAAAGCACTCTGAAGGCACAGCTTGCTTTTGCAAATGTTCAGCTTCCCCAGCTGCAGCCTCTGCTTGGCACAGGGAACGCTACTTTATGCAGCTCTAAAATGAAAATGAAACATGACATTTTCGTGCTTCTGTAAAAAAATTACACAGCTGTTCTGAAACTTACTTCTTGATGCTAAAAAGTAAAAGGGAAGTATCATACTAGGTCAACCCAAAATGGCTTTCATCCACTGGTTCTGATTTTCCACCTCTATCTTTTAGCTGAAGAAACTCCCTTCTTTGCCTTGATCACCTATGAACCCCTGGCACCTCACCACATCCAGTCAGGAGAGAGATGAGATTTTTGACTTGCAGATAAGAGTAATCTTTCACCTCTGCTTCCTACTCACTGTTCAGGCACTGAAGCACTGAGTTTGTTTTCCACATAGATCTTTTTCCAAAAATGGTATCTGGATTTATCTTGAATAAATCAGTGGAGAACCTCTCATGACTTCACTTGTAAGGGCACGTAACCGAGAAGCACTACACATATTTAACTGAGGAAGAAAGCAACATTAGTGGTTGTGAAACCCAAGATAAACCTATGGATGCCTGTACGGACTAGCTTAGTTTTGGGAAAATTATTTGTAAAAAATCTTATTCAAGGTATGCATATTCAAGGTATGCATATTTTCTTAAAAATAAGTATATTTTCCCTGACATTAATTTGACCCTAATTTCATTATACAAGGCACAAAAATGCCACTGTATGATAGGGAAACAAAGGGGATTCCTGTAAAATTGTTAAAAGTAGGTGGTTTTGCTGATAATCTCAAAACACTAAAACACCTTAACAAGACTTTAGTGACACATCAAACAGAACTGGACAAGACTTCCTTTATGGCTGTTAGCCATGGCTAACTGCTTTGGAAATGAGAACAAGAATACAGAGTAGGAATAAGGAGTAGGTTTCATGAGCTTGGAAGAAAGCCTGTGGCTAGTGTTCGGGTAAGCAAAAAACACTTCCTGGAACAAGCTTCCTTTTGGAAATGGTCCTTGCAGCAGAGGTCTGCTGATAAGTAAAAAAAAACCCCTCATTTCCTATGATGAAGAATTTATGAATATTTGTACTTGGATGCAGTGTGCTTGAATTTGATCCAAGTCTCTGTTTGACTCCCACAGAGAGGACTTATAAGAAAGATGACCCCTTTAAATTGCCATGATTCTAAAATACCAATGCAGAGCTCTGCTCTTTTAGCATTACTCAACAATACCAAGGTCTTGTGCAAATACATCAGATAAGGATTTGTAAAAATGATTTAATATATGACAGAAGTTATGTTAATATCACAACTGAGCTTATCTTTGGGCAGCAAAGGAGGAATCTTTCTTACAGTGCGTACATTTGATTTTTATCAGTGTATCTTTAAATGTATCACTTCCAATGTACCAGTCATCTTCCCTCAGCTAAATAAGAGCATAAGAGAACAATAACTATACTCAGTACCAGCTTCTTTTTTTTTCCCTCAGACTCGTAAAAATGTGATTTTCACTACACTCAAAACATCCTACATAGCTGGGACCTCCTGCTAGATCTGTCAGCAACAAATCAGGCTGCCCAATACCGTGACTTGCCTGAGAGAACATCTGTCTGATATATCTTTCTATTACAGTTCCTTTTATGCATGTTACACATCCTTTCTGCTGTATTTCCTAAAGTGATGGAAATGTCTTCTGACTACAGACCCATTTGCACTGCCACCCTCTGAACATTTCTTCTGCAGCAGGGTACACTGATAAGAGATACAGTGTTTGGCAATAAACTGGGCATAAAAATAGAGGGCTGGAATCAGCACTGTCGATCTCTGTAGATGAAAACTTCTTAATAACTGGTTTTAAAGCAAAGGAAAAGTTTACTTTTGTTTTTCAGAGATATTCTTTCTAACTTCTACAATCAAGGTACAGAGCATCCCAAGAAGACACAGCATGATGTTACCAAGGCTTTCATTATACCTTAAATTAGCAGGTACATCATGCTACAGCTTTTTGTTATCAAATGTGTGTTTAGCATCCCATTTTCCCTCCCTCAGCAAGTGCCCTTTCAAATCACATTTGTATCATACTGCCTGTACACAGCATGAGCTCAATAGAAGTGTCATTAATATTAGAACAATGACAACAAGAATACACGTATCAGGAGAGTTTCAAACAACCCCAAATCCACTACAGTTAAAAAAAAATGGAAATCTGAGAAAGTCCAAGGAATAGGCCTCCTCTGTTTCAGTGGTCTGAATGAATCAGTTTAGGACTATGTGAAGAGGGGATTACATGATGCATGCAGGAAGCAAGGGAGAATGGAATATCTCCCCAGTAGGCTGCACCCTTTTGTTTGAGTGACCACCGGAGAATTTGTTTCGGAAAACAACACCACATCTCACAACCAGCCTGTGCAATAATACTGAGGACTGGTAGAAGAAAAGCGAAGGAAAATATGTGGAGAGCCAGTTTGTGACGATGTTTAGGTAGAACCACTAGGTTATGCATGCAGAGAGCTACAGGTACAGAGATGTCACCATGGCTTACCCTGGGTCCACGCAGGTTGAAAACTGATAGTGATGAGTTTACACAATGCTTTACCATTGAGGGCAATAGTAATTCAGGGATTTCTGCAGTTCACAGTAGAATGAATCTTCCATTTCTTTTATGTCCTCGCTGCCCATCCTTGCAGATGAGCTTACTTAAGCTTTCTATTACCAATTGTTTTGTTTCAGTAAAATGAAATATAGTAAAATATAGTAGAAGAGGTACTATCCACTTTAACCCATTTGCCCCACTACTTTTAAACTTGTGTTTCACAGCCTACTAATAGGAAACCTGTGATAAGCAAATAAAAGGCAAGCAAATTGCCATAACCCTTCCTTGCACTGAGTAAGAACTCCTTCTTCCATTGGAAAACAGCTAGGAGGAATCAAAGAGAGTTTGAAAAGCACAACTGTAACTTAACTTAATATGTAAATCCCTAGACACTTTCTAATGGTGGCAGTGCTCCTGTTCTTGAGCTGGAGCTATAGGAAATGCATATTAACTGGTCTTTGCATGTGCCTAAGCACATGCCCTGATTAGAAAAGGCTTTTGAACATTACATGAAGACATTAATGTCTTTCTGATAACAATCTTGAACACAGTTGATAATTGAGTTCTTCCAGTCATATTTTAGGGAGGAAATGTCAGAAAAGATAAATTAAAGGGGTTTCTGGTGATTGCAAAGTTTCAGACTTGAAGGAGAAATATGTGGATTTCTCCTTTTGCATTGCAGATACGTGGGGATAAAAGAAGTAGGTGGGTAAGGCAGAGAGGTAATTAATTACACAGTATGCTTTATATGAGAGAAGACAACTATGAAGATCTTTGCCCACTGCAGAAGGTATTTCCTTCAAAACCAGAACAGAGTCCTCAGTTCTGGGTGTTATCCAATGAGTTTGTGATTAGTACAGACAAAGTCCATGTTTAACACCTCAAAAAGCTGATCTATACACAAGAGGACAATCCACTACTGTCTATAGCTGCTGCTGGAACTTTTGGGTACAATTAAAAAAAAAAAAAAACAACTTTCTTTTTTTGTCAAATCTTTTTGGAAAATTAAGGCTTGCCTGGAAAATGTGAAATGGGACATTTCAGTAGCATCCAGTGTCTGATATATGTGGGAGCAGAAGTAGGGCAGGGTGTTACAGGAAAAGAAAAGATCTCCAGCAGAAGAATAATACCTTGGTGCGCATTTTTAGCCCTTTAGCTGGCATGAATTAGAAGTCACATAAATCAGATTGGAACTGAGCCACAATCCGTATTCCTATGCTATGGGAAAAACTGATATATCATATCATATCATATTGCATGATATTAAGTATATTAATTTTTAGATACATGATACAAAAAAAATCAAACCTACACATCATTAAATGTTTCTAAATTTATTAAATGGAAATGCAAAAAACTGTATTTCTGTTTATGAAGAGCCCAGCAAATCCTTTTACACCCTGTTCCTTGAACTGAATAGCTTCTGAGTACACTCTAAATTAGAACTGTGTACCCCTATAGTGCCACCTTACTTGGTAGCTATGGCTGAGATATGAAACACCAGCATTTACCCCAGACTGACAGAGAAAAATCCCTGGCTGGATCTCTCTGTGTGTGACTTTCTGTATAGCACCATTTCAGGGGAAAAACCTTGCTTTAGCAGAGCACTCATTCTGGAAAGGAAGACTGGCCCTTATTACGTTTTGCAAAAAGAATTTAATAATTTACCAAGGAATGGCATGTAAGAATCATTTCTCTGAAAGTAATGAATTGGTATCTAAGGGGATTCCCTTTCTTCAAAACAAATTAGAGAAGTAAGACACTTACTGTAAACTGTATTTGGCAGCCTCCCATGATATAGTCTAAGAAAGAATGCATCTTGTGTATCTGCAGACAAGAAAGCAAGACATTCAACTTAGCTGCATACTGATAAAACGTAAGAGAACTGCCTGAAAAAAAATTGGAAGTAGGAGAGGGACCAACTGAAAATAAGGTAAAGGAAGAAATCATTAAATACAGTTTGAGACAGAAACAAAACTATAAACAGAAAAAATATCAAAATTCTAAACCTACAGAAAGGAAAATTCACATAAGAAGTAGAACCAACTGCTTCTCAGTGGGAATTCAGTGGAAATTTTGCTGTTGGTTTAGGAGGAACAAGAGAAATTTTGTAGACAAAATGGAAGTCTTAAAAGGGATACACACAAAGTTGGCAAGTCTTTAGGTGTTAGAGTTTAGTATTGTCTTTTGCATTGTAAAACTGCAGGGATAGGGCAAGAGAAATGTAACGAGAGTTGAGGACAGTCAACTTACTTTTGAGATTCAAATCCTTGCCTTTACTTTTTGTAGGGAATAGTTTCCACTGCTATTCTACAGGCAGTTCCATTTTGTTCCAAGCACCATTAAAATTTATCACTGAGAGCTTAGTAAAGAAAGAGACAAAGAGCAAAACATATACATACCTTGCACTGATTAAGGATGACAATGCCTGAGTTCTTGTAGTTCTTCTTCTTTGCTTTGTACTTGGGGTTAATGCATTCCCATTGTACCTGTGAAAAAAATAGCAGTCACTCTGCAGGAAAATTTTATGTACAGATGGAATAATTGACAAAAACTGCACTGCCTAATTTCCACAGTTGACTAAATCATAACAGATAATGGCACACAGAGAGGAAAAAAATGAAAACTGTTAACTATGCAGAAAATAGTTAATAGAAAAAGGCCCAGGGCAAACATCAGTCTTTGAACATATACATGTGGACACGGCACTAAGGGAGACATCCAGATTCATTTGTTGTCATCTTCCAGTCTCGTAGTTTCAGGTGTTACATAGGAAAGATTGAGGATCTTTTGAGATCACTTAAGAGGAAAAAAAAAGAAGAAACTTAATAAAAAAGAAAATACTGGAGAGAGCAACCTGATGAATTGTATTAACTACAAAACTGTTGTCACAGTAACACTGAGTTTTGTATTAAACTCATGATTAGAAAAATTCTGGTCAGCAATCATCTCGCTTTCTCCTTTAAGTCTGACAGGAAAATAAAAAGTTAAGAAAATCAGTAAAGTGTTCACAAAGATGGAGCTAACTACTGATATGTTTGAAATTTATCCCTAAGAATATATCAAAATCCCTTTTTGAATTTTTTTTCATAGTTTTATTTAGAGATAGTCAGTTTTACAGGAAAACAGTCCTGCCTTGTTACTGAAATACATCTCCTTGTTCTCATCATAACATCTCACAGGTTCTTAATCATTTCCACTTGAAATGTTCTGCCTTCCTCTGGTTTCAGGCAGCGTGATAAGGCCAAGCTTTCAGACCCTCACCTCTAATGTCTACAATATTATTCATGCCTCTTACTGCAGGAGTAAAATGTACATTTGTACATGCAAGTGTCTATTGGCATTTGTATATACAGATTTTTATCTGTAATGTGCTGTTCATAAGGTTAATAACAGGACTATTTTCCTTCAGAGAGCTGTTTTCCAAGTGTGGGGACAAAACATGTGATGCTGGGTAACAGAAAGAAATACAATTCCAAAAGGAACCAGAATGATCGATTATCTAAAAATCTCTACTATGAAATTTTGAAATGAAACGTCTTAAGTGTAACAGTGTTTTGCCTACAATGAAAACCTTCCTAAGTGTCACAATACTTCGTCTATAGTGAGGTACATACATGATACATCCTAACAAAGTGTCTGAGCACCAAAACCTATTTTTACTTTATGCTCAGCCCCAGAAATTTCATCAAGCTTCAAGCCACTGCCTAACAGCAATTATTTGGATGTCTCTGAAGTATTCCAGACTTAAGAGATTTTGTCAAACATCAAAAAAACGGAAGGCAAAACATCTGGCTTTGGAGCAATATGAGACCACTTTGGCACAGGAGAGGAGGGGTATTTTTCATCACTGTGAAATGGAGACAGGTGACAGAGTGAAGAATGGGAAAAGACAAAAAAAAAGTTCCAACTGCAGGAAGCACATCTGCTTGCTCTCCCAGCTAGCCTACAGCTCAGTTATTTGTCTTGTGAAACAAATGTTCCAACTGAGAAGACAGGCAGATACAGATACATGTTCAGGGAAAATCCTCCATAAATATTTCTTCACTACTCAAGAGAAGCAGTCAGGCTCAAGAAATAAAAGCCCTTCTCTCCCAGCAAAGAGAGTGCTCTGTGACACAATGCTGGAGTGCAATAAGCTCATGTTTGGGTCTGAGAGCAAGGCAAAAGCACTGCCCTCTCCCATCTTGATAGGTTGCGGTCAGGTAAAATGGTTTAACACATAGTTGTCTCCACACTTACTGGAAACATTCGTACAGAAAAATCATGTTGTCTGTATATTATACATACACTGTAATATATCAAATAGAAAGAAAAAATAGGAGACAGGATTCCTCCCTTTGACACTGAAATACACTGGAGAGGTCTAGTAGCTTTCCCCTGAACATCCAAGGTGAACCTCCTTAATTTTAGCATCCTCCAACATGAATATTTTTTCAATGTACATATTTAAACAAGGCCTGACCTATATGAAGCCATATACTATGCACATAATTTCTCTCCTCAGGAAAGGATTATTCAAGCCTGAAAAAAATGTTTTTCATGGTATTCATTTATGGAAGAAGTTTACAATAAATAAGGACCGAAGTTTAATCATCACTTAAAGGAAGAAAAGATCTCTCAGGTTTCCTGAGCTAACTGTAAAATGCAATTATGAATGTTCACCTACCTTGCACAGCATTTTGAGATGTATGGATAACAATTCTCAGTAACAACCTAAAGCTCATTTAAATATTCTATGTGCAAGTCATTAACATTATTGGCTTATGTGGATAATAAAGTAAAGGAAAGAACAGATTAGAAAATTTACAGAAAACAGGAAAACAGAAAGAAAGAACAATTTTGCACTTATTAAATCTGTTGATAAAAGTATGAAGAAGAGAAAGGAATAAGAGAGGAGAGAGAAGACATTTCCCAGTTCATAGGCTTAAAAAAGCCAATAAAACTGTTTTACATAAAAGTCAACCTTCACTTACCCACCAAGATCCAGTTCTGACCTTGGCAATTCCCACAGTTCAATCTAAAGATATAACAAGCACCATTTGAAGGAAATTTCCTATACAGGTCTTACTATTTATCCAGCTTTTATAATGAGAACAAAGTTCAGAATACAGCTCTAAGCAGGTAAGTAATAACGAGAAACAATTCTCAAGTATTTTGCTTGCACTGTTGAGGCCAACCTCAATTTCCAGTCTGTTCCTACATTCCCAGTATTGATTTGGTATCTGACATTGTTTTTTATCGATTCATTTTTGCTCTTAAATTAACTTTTCAGTTGAGAGGAAGCTAATGCAATAGTCTGCAATCTGACACTAATGGTAAACATTGTGAAGTTCGGATTCGTCATTCTGAAAGTCACTTAGCATTTCCTCCAAATGCCTGACAGCTCTGGGCTGTGCAAACTCTTTCCCTGTCAAACAACACAGAGAATCTGAAACAGAAAGCAACCTGGTTTTAAACTATCTACTGTTAATTTAAGTAATGTTGCAAATGTTGGTAATGGACTCCCAAGACTATACTGTGTTGGTGATTCTTTTATACGCTTAAATTTAAACCACTGTGCGGAAAATTTCTGAACGAACTCCATTCAGCTATTCTTCAATGAGAGTCAGTGAACTAATGCTGACACTTGGAAGGTCCCAATCCTCTTGTGCCTGTGATGAGGAGACAAGACATCCCTCAGTGGGAGATGTTACTCTTTGCAGTGAAGGATACTGTCTTTCCAAACATCCTTACTCCTTCTCTTACAAAACCTTCAAAAGAGAGCAAAAAGCAAACAATGCAACCATTTATGCCACACACCAGCAAAGAGAAGTGGAGGTGACTAAATGAAGGCAACCATTGTAGAACCAAAATTTGGACAGTACGTGGCACAAGCTATTCAGAGAAAGAACTGAAGGTGTCAGGAGAGCTTCATGTACCCTAAGGCAAGACAAATGATAGCAGTTGCTTGCTCTGGGACAGTCCTTGCACACCAGGACATTGGGTAGGCCTGTAAGGAAAGGGCTAGAGAGCTTGTGTTGCTTGCAGCCTAGCTTGTGTTAGCAGTAACATGTTCTTTTGCCTCCCCTGCACTTCTTTGGTTTCTTTCTTCTTTCCTGTTCAGCTGCTGCAACAAATGGCACAGTTTGTAAATAACAAAGGAGGCACCACAGTCTAAAGGATGGGGTAAAACCCCCAATCAATAGCAGGCAGCTTTATATCCTTCATTGTCTCTTTCTGATGCCTCAAGAAAAACAAATCAGTTTTATGTGAACTGAGTCTCCTCCCACATGAAAGGCTACATTATTCCTGCCATCCCCCTAGGCAAGAAGACAGGATGGTTTTGTTTTGGTTCTTTTTTCTCTTTCTGTCCCAGAAATACATCCACCATAGGAGAAGAGCTGCTTTTAATCACTATCAGAGATTTCCTCTGGAAACTTGCCCCTGGGGAATGAAGTAGAAATTAAAGCATTTCTTGTTTCCTCAGCCAAGGTCCCCAGCCTCCCCTGTGCTTCTGAGGCTGTACCAATGGCTACCTCCTCATAGGGATTTGCCAAGTGCCTGGTGTGGCTGCACCCTCCACTGAGGCCTCTGCTGCCCTGTCTGCGGCCAGCAGCTGCTGCTGGTGTTGCAGACAGCCCTAGGTGAACTGGGCTGTCTCCTGATAAGACTACCCATGGAATTGTCCCCTGGTGTCAATAAACGCCTTGGCCCAATACCAAGAGTTTAAAGGTCTCACAGTCATCTGAAGAGCTACTAGATGCAAAGGCCCTCTCTAATAACACCCTGAACTTGTGGGAATGTCAGTGGAGATGGGACGTACTACAGCAGGGTTTCTTCCTCCTCTTTCCTTTTGTGTGTGTGCAAATGCGCACGTGTCCATTTTTTATGTAATACAGGAACAGATTTTTTCCTTACATAACTCCTGTGCTGCATGGGGATCCAGGTGATTTCCCCGATTTTTTTCCTCTCAAATCCCTCTGGCTTTATTGCCTTGATTAAAAAAAAAAAAAAAAGTGACATTTTTTTTTCTCATTAATAGAGGATTCCTCCTTTCAGCTGTGATAAGCTTTAATAGTATTTACATTTATATAATCTCAAGCTTCTTCTAGTCCTGTTAAAATATGCTTGATAGATTAATATTAGAACACCTTAAAGACTGCCACTGTTCACAGATATTAAAAACATATATATATTCTTGGAAGAAATCCTAAGACACAATAAACTCAAGAGTATTTATTAGTATTTCACTTTAAAAAGATGTCATAAATAGGGACAGACTTACTGTTACTGTGGGGGTTTTTTTCTGTCAAGATTATGATGAAGGAGTAGTAATGAAGTTTGGAATGGCGGAAAGTGCTAACAGAAGATTTAGAAACCACAGAATTACAGGATGGAAAAGACCTCTATGATCATCAGGTCAGTTTAGTTCACCACTAAACCATGGTCCATGCAATGGCTGCTTCAGATGTGAATTTGAACAAGAGTATGTTCTTTGTGCCATCTTTTTTTGGTGGTCTGTATGAAAACAGGCTAGGTGTCAGAACATAACAGTCTGTGACCATAAGGTAATTTTTATGGAACAAAACCACATAAAGTTATTATCCTGAGGTTGTTCATGATCAGAAAGTCTTCTTAAAACAGAAGACCAGCAAGTTTGCCCAGAATTCAGTCCTCTCAGTCATGGAGAAGCACCTAACACTCTGAAGGAGTCATAATTCAAGATTTGTGAATCTCACCCAAGACATACCACATTCAGAGAAGAAATTCATAAACAACTTATGCCACTTCTGATCAAAAGAAGTGATCTCATTCAGGTAAGGAATTTTCCCTTCTCTTCATACAGAACTGGTTTAACCACTCAGAAGATGCCAGTGCTAGATTCACAGCATTTATCTAAATGATGCCTGATCTCAAACACACATTTCTGAGGAATCTCACAGCCAAGGCAAGCCAGCAAGCTGACTGTAAGCTCAACTGAGGCTGACACTCAAAACTTGGGATAATCAGTACACAGCCCAGGGATGGAACAGTCTTAGAAGGACCACCACCTCCTGTAAGTAAGCAGTTGACACATATCCATTCTGTCCATCTCAAGTGGTTCTGTAGCAGTTGATAGATTGGTTACAAGACAAAAATATCTTTTAGAGGGGGAGGTTGAAGAATGGGTCAGAATACTCTGTGCTTTCTGAAGGACGAGCTATGTACAATTAAAAGGCAACTTCAGCATCCTTGTCAACTCCTCCAGAGATGAGGTGAGCTGGTGAAATGGTGAGAAGCACTAGCAGTTCACAGATGCCACACAGTCCGTCCTGCTCACCAGCACAAACTATGGCACTCCCACTCTCACTGATTAATGCAATTATGAAAACTTGTGCTGCTGATTCCAACCAATACAGACAATGCTGATGGGCAGAGATGGAGATCTGTGCCACTGGTGTAGCCTGCTTTAAAACCACACAGATTTGCAGCAGAAGCTTAAGCAAGTTCCTGGATTCCCTATCAATGATGACTGTTCCTTCCAATTCTCTCCCAGTTTCCTGGGAAAGTGAAAAACCCTGGCTGACGATCACAAAGGTGTTTTGATTATCTTTTGACAGAACTAAAGCAGTGTACTGTAGCTGGCTGTAAAGTCTACTGCACAAAAGAAAATATAACCAGAATAAGCTATGCTGCATCTCCTTAGCAACTCAAATAGGGGCGTCAGACCTGAGCTCTGCTCTTTACTCTGGCTTCCACAGCATCTGAGATGAAGTTCCAGATTTTGGTCCTCATCTTTGACACTCAACACTCACTGTTGTGATGCTTTGTGAAAGAATGTTAATACCAGGGGCTGAAAGATGTAGTTTTACTCCTCTGACTGAAAGGAATGTTACACAGAAAACAGCATTTGCTGGTCTGAGGCTATGAAAGGGTCTCTTCTAGGAGCAAAGAACTATGTTTAACCTACCCATCTCCCCACCCACATATAATTACATTTCTCTGATATGGCCTTCTTTATCAGAAATACCTAGCAACACATCTACTTGAAGGCAAAACACCTTCCTTCTCTATAATTTCCTCATGGTTCACTATAACCACTTTATTCAAAGTAAACACTCCATTGCACATGCTTTTTCTTTAGGGAGACTAAAATTAGAGAAAAGAACTGACAACTGCTAATCACATTACTTAAGGTTGCACAAAGGATGTTGACATAAACTCTGCACTAAGATGTTTTTATGGGGTCCACAGACAATGGCGTACACTGCCTTTAGCAGCAATGGTTCTTTCTACAGAATAGAGAAAAATGAGATAGGATGGGGAAGGGACAGGGAGAGAGAGGAAGGGGAATTGCATTCTGGCTCCAGCCAAGTGACGTGGCTTCCCACACAACTGACCTCTCTGGTACAACATGTGATTATAGTATTGCTTTCCATAAGTATGTCACCTCCACCAGGACCTGCTCAAACTCCTACTGCTTGTTCTTGTCTATCATGCTATTAGTGCTCATCAAACCCTGATTTCATCAGGGGCAAGAGCCATCTAGCATGGGCATTTATATTTTTGTACCACTATTTATCAGCCACTTAAATGACTAACACTTACTATCTTACCCACTCAATCTTGTTTTCCTCTAGAATAGGCTACAAAATAAGGATTAGAAAAGAGGAGAAAGGAAACTGAATCCCCCATTGGTAATTGTGTCCCATGAGAATTATCTGTACCAACAGCAGGGTTTTGCAGGTGCAAGCTCACAGAATGACTACACAGCCACAACAGAAAGAGAGGAACAAGGAAGAAAAAAAGGCAAAATGCCTTAGGTGTGTGGAGGAAGACTGCAAGTAAAAGGTTATAGGTAAAAGACAACCTGCAGAGTGGCAAATGGCAGGCCCATTGAAAGAGTAAGATTCAGGCACTTATAGCATAGGGCAACATTAAAACATTTCTGGACAGCACTCTGATATTGCAGTGACAGCCTAGAACAAGAACTTACAAATGGCTGTATTAACTTTTTATGCCTGTGAAAGAGTAATTATCCTTTTTGCTAGCTGAGGATGAAAAAAAGCACACTGTTTCTCCATCATAATAAAGAATACATGGTTTATCCTGCAGAGCCCTTCCTGGCACTCTGAACCAGAGTTGTTGTCTTGGCCAACAAGCTGTCTGCTGGGAAGGACCATGATATGGTTTCAAGACATTTACATTGAAAATACACATCCTTTTCTATTCTCACACAGTCCCTTCCTGAGCCACAGGTATTTGTATACAAATTTGGAGTGTTCTCACATCACCGGCCTTGTTAATGTTTTTAATTCTGGGATTTGTTTACCTCTTTATTTCCACTTAAATTTTATTTGATAAAAGTTTTGATCCTCTGACTTGATTTGACAGAGCAAAACAGGGTTTTATTTATACTCAGGTTGTGTTCAGAAGTTATTTATAATGGGCTAATACATGAAACATATCAGCAGTATTTTACACCCATGAGCAGCATTTGCCAAGCTTTAGGGTATTCTAAGAACTTCAATAGAAAACATCTAGAAGAGCCATAAACGTTTCTTGACATATGGCATAGGCTGACTGCTTACCATTTATCAAACACCTTCTGACTCTGTGTTATATTTTTACTAACATGTTATAAACAGTACCTTGATATAAAGCCCAGATAAAGCTTATTAGGCATTTGTGTTTGGGGTTGAGATCACAACAACAGTGGAACAATGAATACAAATTATCTGCAGGATCAACATTTTTAACTCCCCCTCACAGAATTTATCAAAACTAACACCTTTAGAAGTAAGTAATAATAGAAAATGACAATTTTTGGAATTAGATATGCTAAATCACTTATCATATTAAATAATTACTATCAACTGCAATTTGAAAAGATCAGGCTGACATAAAGAAGTGAAATTATTGATAAGCTAACAATTTCATTTTCCCTTAGGACTGTAAATCATGAAATATTTATAAAACCAGTTAACTTCATCATGATGGATTCTAGTTAAAGCTGGCAGCAATGAATGCAGCACACGTGAAATGGAGAAAGACGGAGAATGACCCTCACCCAATAGAGGCCTTTAGGCCAGCAGGGAAATGCTTTGAATAGCCAGAATGGGCATCTGCTTTGCAGCACAGCACCTCATGGAAACCATGTGCCCGGGCTCAAAGGAAATAAATCTCAGTGGAAAGAAATGCCTGTGGAATTGGAACTAGAAAAAGACCTTAAGTATTTCAGGCATAAAAGTACAGGAACAAATGCTTTTTTACATTTTCAGATTATCATGTCCAGGTAACAGTAAAACCTATGGGAGAGATCAACACAACAACTAAATTCTGGGAGATGATGAGGCAATGCCACCTGCTTTATGACAGGACTGTCTGGGGAATATTGCTCTACAGAGCTTACATATTGAGATTGCTTGGGTGGTTTCCACTCACCTGTCTTCCCTCCATAGCTCCTCGCATTTCCTTGAAAGTCGAGCTAAATTCTCCAATGAAGTCATGCTTTCCATTGGAATCCCAGTCCCAAACTATGCACTGGGGAGACAAAGGGGAAAAGAACAAAACAGCACATTTTTCTTAAGACAGAAAAGAAGTTTTATTGAAAAACGTTACAGGAAAAATTATGATATAAACTGGCTGGAGTGTTTTATCTAAAAGGAAATCACAAGGCATATTCTTGTTTCTGATCAAAATAAACCGGCAAGTGGAATCTCAACACAGCTTGCTGCTGATAGTTCTGTGTTATGGAGTTTGCCTAATGAAAACAAACTCATGTATTTCAGAAAGAAAGGATTTCTTGTCTACATCTTTCTGTCAGGTGTGAAAATACAGGATTATGTGTATTTGCATATTCATGGTCAAACGGTGTTGTGACTTACCTCACTGACATGTTTTACAAATATAAATTAATATTCAAAACTCTGGTTGCCTTGGGCAAACATTACCTTTCTCATTTTTACAGTCAGTGAAGGTGAGACAATAGTTACAGACAATTTTCTGAAATGGCTTTGAAACTATAAACATCAGTGTTTGGTGCCCGTATCTTGGCTGTTTCCCAGTGTTGCTCAACAGTGACTATTCAAATCAAACCTCATTGGTAGTCTTTCCTAAAGTCATGCATAAAGATGAGTATCTCAATGAGTTTGAGCTTTGAGAATTTTATTTTACAGGTTTTGCTAAATACAACTCAGCTAGCCAAGACTGAAGCACATAGCAATAACTACAGGCTTTGCTAAACTGTAATTTTAAAACTGCTCCAAAGACAACAAAGGGGCTCAAAACTTTAAACAACAAAATCCAAAATTCAGCCTTCTGTTCTCTCTAGATAAAGGTCAAATACATTGACTGAATCAGGAGGCCTTTACTGAAAATGTCCTGCTAAAAAGTATCTTTTAGGTATTTTTTTAAAGCAGAAATGCATCAAAGCCATCTGCACTGTCACATGAGGAGTGCACTGATATATCGCTATCAGGTGGTTCTGAGGGTAACAACAGCAGGTTTTATCCAGCTTCTCTGTCTCAGCAAGGCTCACTACTTCTGACCCAGTGCTGGTGCTCAGACAACACAAGAGGAAGAGCAAGGTTTGCTCCTCAAAGACTCCTCAAACCATTTGAAGTTTTCTTGGTCCAAAGGGGCATTGGGTTCACTCAGAAGGAAAGTGAAATCAGTAGATGTCAACTGGATTTTGAGTTTTAAATATTTCCAAAAAAGCACCTTATTAAAACAGACTTCCCTGTCCACCAGTTATGCTCTCTAACCAGCCCAAATAATCCAGTCAAAGCTGGTAGGTGGACAATCCCTTTTGAGGCTGGGTAAAGACTCTAGAAAGCTTGAGAATTGGACCATCCCATCATCTGCTATTTTACTTGCTTTTATTTTTTTTTTTACTCAGGAATCCCAGAATAAAGGAAGCTCTCCAGATCAAAATATGAAAATATTTTGCTCTAAGACTTGGAGATACTTTTTTAGCAGCTTTGACATTGAGGGGGTGGATTGAGGGGAAAAAAGGGGCAGTTCCTGCGTGTTTGTTTATAGGCTAAATTTTATACAAAAGTAATCAAATGAAAGTGGGTTTCTGATTCTGAAAGTGGTAATGCTGCCTGGAAAAAAACTAGACAGAGTATTTTCAACACTAACAGTCCTGGAGTATTCTTTTGGATTAAATCTTCCCTAAAAATTACTCTGTTTATTATCAACAGAAATTTTTAGATGAGCTGGTAACAAGAAAAAAAAAATCCAAGAAAAACTAATTTAATTTACAAAAAAATCCCTGAAACCAATTTTGTTTCATAGAGATTGAAACAGCTTCATTTTTATTTTTCTGTGAAATTTCTTGCTAATATAAAATGCTCATTTTTAATCTAAATTACTTTATAAATATTTAATGAAAAAATGGATTTCACAGATGAAGCATGACTTAAAATTATTTTTTTCTCTGTAATGGTTGCAAAAGTTATTTAAGATCCTAAAAGTAATACTAAGTAAAAAGATTTGTCAAAATGCCATAGCAAAATTGTTATAAATGTGCAAAGAGTGAAGTTTTAGTAATGCTGGAAACTTTTAAAACAATATTTTTGAAAAGATGACTATTTCAGAAAGAAAAATTAAAAAAAGAACCCTTATTATGAAATTATCCAATCAGATTTACTTTTCAGGTTCCCTCTTTAAACTCAACTGGAGCATAAATATACAAATAAACCCAAGGTTATCAGAGTCCTCCAGGAAAAGGTACTTCAAAAAATTTCTATTAGGGTGCTGACTCTTAGGAAGAGGGAAAAGCTCTGAGTGCTTATTTGTGGTTAGAACTTTGAGTGGAGACAAGCAAAGTTAAATTACATATAAAATGTCCACTCAACAGGGACCCAATTTCTTTTTCTTTCAAGCTAGAGGTTTTCTAACTTTAGGTTTCAGAAAGCCAGATGGTACTTTAATCTTCATATTGGCTCCATGGAAAAGGCAAACAATTACAGTATTATCTCGGTGCCATTTGTTCAATTACAGCTAAGGGAGAAAGGGGATTCCTGCAAGTACATCCATTATGACTTCTTTTTTTCCCTGAGTTTCACATCTGGCCATTGAAGTTAATTGTTACTGTCTGAAAAACATGTTGTACACAGTGATGAATATGCTTTTCAAATGCATGTGAAAAGCATTGCTGAAGCACATAAATACTGTGGTCCAGACATTTTTATAAAAACCCAAACAGATCGAACAAGCAGGGAAGGATCTTTGCAAGTAACCCATAATCAGGTAAAGACCAGAGGTGATAACCAAAGTATTGTTTCCCTGTGAAATACTTTAAAGGGTTTTTTGGTCCCTCTCTTTTTGTTTTAAGAAGGCCCTATGTGCTTTTCAAATCAAATCTTCCATAATGTAAATCATCCTTTAGGCAAACCTTAATGCGTTCTTTGGGTCTGTAGTCTTGGAGGTTGCTTAAGTATATGATTAACAGTATATTTACACTCTATTAAAAGTCTCATTAATTTCAGGAGGCTTTCCATACACTTAATTTTGAATGCTGGTAAGTCAGTGTTCAGATAACTGGTGAAAGAATTCAGTCTCCTACCTACTGCTTGCAAGCTCAAATATGAGGACTAAAAAACCTCTGCTAATGCTGCATGGTAATGGAATAGCACTGACTGGAATGGTGGAGAACATCTTTCACCCCTGCATGACCTTATCTTCCTCTCCAAAATACCTGCTGAGTGCAGGGACAGGAAACACTGTGCTGTCCTTAGTAGAGCTAACTGGTAGACTCAGTGAAGATGACATCAGAGGATCACTTTTGGGTATCCACATCTTCATTCCTTCAGCTTTTCTTGTAAATAGTGCAAAATGAAACATTTCTTTCCAGGTGAAATGGAACCTTTCACTGAAGAAAGGTCCATTTTAAAAGGAAAAAGATGTCTCGGGTGGATGCTGATGGAAATTTTCCCTGATTTAATTTCAGTTTTTTCACCAAGATTAGATTTTGCCAATACTCTCGCTACAAAAGGCATTCAAGAAAGATAGCATTGGCACTGGAGCTACAACAGCACAGGCTTCTCTGGCTGATTTTCCTAATGCTTCCCAGAAGATGACAGCTAGATTAATCTTGCTACCTCTGCATGAGCAAGAACTCACTTGAACGATTTCTGATTTTATTGAGACTTTTTCCAAGCCTTAATACTAGAGCCAACAAAATTCCAGTGAAATTGTCATAAATTAATTCTTCCCATAGTCATAATCCTATCTAGCTTTAAATATAAGAACTAAATAAGAGAAAAGACTGGCTACAGTTAGCATGTTTTTCTGTATGAGTGTCTGCAGATACTGAGGTTATTTTCCCTATGCACCTTCTGAGAAACGCTTGAAGTGGTTTGCCTCCATTAGGTTTTCACAATGAGAGAACTATTATATACAGCACCTTTGGGTATGGGTAATGGAGAAATGTGGAACTTAACCTTGCAATTTATGAACAAGCCCAAAACATGCTCTGAAGGTTAGTTTCTAAAAGACTGGCAGTGAGTCTCCTGACTAAATCCTATCAGGAGGCAGCTGACAGC
This sequence comes from Coloeus monedula, assembly GCF_965178545.1. Taxonomy (NCBI): domain Eukaryota; kingdom Metazoa; phylum Chordata; class Aves; order Passeriformes; family Corvidae; genus Coloeus; species Coloeus monedula. Next base: position 43,920,678 of record NC_138781.1, read on the forward strand.
CAGACCATGGAAATGTACTTCTTGAAAATAATCCATTAAGTTTCCCTCAGCTAGCCAGACACTGCAGATTATAGCATGCACAAAGCCAGTAAAAAAATTGAAAACTCCCAGTCTTGCCAGCCTGAGTTTCTCCAGCTCTGTGTATGTTTGAAGTCCAATTATGAAATATTAGCATGGCTTGTGCTGGTACTACCTTGCCACTTAGTTGGAGAGGTAGAGTGTTAAGACAGCCTTCCCGACAACCTAAGATCTTACTTAACTTAAAACACTTGAATAACTTGTGACCAAAACATACTGGTTTGAGTGGGAGAGAAAACCAAATCCTTGGCCCCCTCTCCAGCTGCTCTATGCCAGCAGAAGTGCCAGACAGCCAGAAAGGCAGCAGCCTAGAGCAGTCAAGTCCTTTGAATAAGAGGCTCCCTACCCTGATCTGGCTCTGATCCAGGTGAGATCCTAGTTCATATATTGCATCAAAAGGGAGATTTTTCTCTGTGTTTTTACTTCAGTATGTGTCCCCTGACACTCAGTAAGGAGTGGAAGGGATACCTTTCAAGGAAGAGAACTCTCTTTTGTCCATTAATTGCCTGTAGTCCCCAGCTACATGTTAGGGTAACAATACTGAATAAGAGTGGCTGAAATTCTGAACAGAAAACTGTGTTGGATGGCTTTTCCTTGCATTTTTGTTAAACAAGGTATCTTGTGGCTAGGCAAGAAGGAGAATGATCATTGTTGGATTTGAATGGAATAAATTACAGACCAGTCAGTCACAAAATTCTTACCAATTAACTCTAAACTAAAATAACACCACAATAATTTTTATAGGTAGAGTTTATATGACACTATGTCTCAAAGAAATGAGGTCTTGAGACAACATCAGTGACCTACTCTACTTCCTGTAGCCCTCTGAACTGCAGGTGGTATGAGCTGGCAAAAGGCTACAAACAAATCCTTCTTTGGTTCATCCTCCAGGATCAGTGAAAACTTTAAAAAAACAACCCTAAAAAAAAAAAACCCCACCAAACATGGAAAAACCAGACAAAGAAGGTGAAAAAAAATCTCAGAAAAACATTTACTCAGTTGTCAAGGTGATCCTTCTGTAACAGTCTGTCTCTCATCAGGGTTATTAATACTTGATAATGAAGCTGAAATATCCTACTGTACCTACCTAAATTATACATACCCCCCTTAGAATACTTCAAAAAACATCTTTTTGTAGGAAGACCTTTATCTACTACCTACCCATTCTCCCCACTAGGGTATTAGAAAAACTATGTAAAACCTTTAGCATAAAAGCTAAACACTTCTAGTTATTCTGTTTCTCTAGTCATGATGTTCCAAAGACAAATTCTACATTATAAATATCACAGTATAGAAATTTGGTCTTTTCTGATGTATATGAAATACTCCACTCTTTTTTCCATCCAAGTTGGTCATCACAGTTTTATCTTTTCAGTAGTTGTGCTTCTCCAAAAAGTGAAAATAAACTTTTTAAGTCTCATTTCCAATTTCCTCTGAAGTTGGCCTCCAGTGACAATAGAGGAAAGCAGCTGAAATGAACCAATGTTTCTCGCAAGCCTCTGGTTGAAGTAAAGCCTTCTTCAGAACACCATAGATAAAATATTTTAACTTCTTCTTCTCAGAGAGATTACCTCAATTCTTCAAACTAAAGTATTCAAAACCCCCTGAACTAACGGAGGAAAAAGAGTTCATACATTATGCTGTTAGAATATGTGCAGCTTCTGTGAAGCTGACGTAGAAGCAACTTTCAAAGTTTTCTTCTTGACTACAGAACCACATTTTTTTTGAAAACCACATCTTCTGTTCTGCTGAATCAGAATGGACTGACACCAGTCCAGGCCAACATCAGGTGAAATACTGGCTCCATTGCAGGCAATGAGACTTTTCATATGAACTTGAACAAGTGCCAGGATTTCATTAACACCTTTGTGGCTCCTGTACATAGATGGTGGTAATTGATATGTTAAAAGTTGATAGGGTTTTACTGGACTCAGATCTTTTGCCTACTGAAGGACACTTGAGACATAAACTCATTGATAGCTGCCTCTGGTTAATGGCAGGAAATTCTGCATTCCCTCTGAAATGCTGCAGTAATTATAGCAGCCAAGACACTCAAAACACAAAGAAAATAATCTGCCTGTGGATATAAACACATGGGAAATTTGATTTTAAAATTGTTTGACTGGAGAGAAGAGTGAAGGGAAGGAGAATTCTTATTTTCCTACAAAAAGGGGCAGGTCCTCTGATTCGAGATTGAAGTGAGTGAGTCATTTTCATTGACAGATGTGATATGACACCAGCCTGAGTCTACTTCAGTTCTTGAAAAGTAAAAACAGAGACAGAACCACTTTCACTGAACCAGTCTCTCTACACCAGCACTAGAGATTTAAGTACATCAGCAGTGGCTCAGCAGTGACGGGAATCCTCACAGTTGGATGTTGCCCCTTCTTGACAGCTCACAGCACGTAAGAATCATCAGGGTCATTGAAAAACCAATTACTTAAAACCACAGCTTGTTGATTACCTTTATTTGTATTACAAGGGTGCCTAGGAGCCTCAAACACAAATCTTTCAGTGCTGACTAATGAAGCCCACAGATACTTCTCTGGAACAGAGAAATATGCTACAGTAAGTTACACTATGTGAGGGAGAACTTATAACTGGATTTTCAATGACTCTCTAGGTTTTTCATGGTGAAAACATAAATAAGCTTCTACTTAACAGTCACAGTTAGGTCTATGCAACAACATCCTCAGTATATATATACAAGCAATGATGCAGTTACTAAGGAGGTTCAGCATGGGCACAAACGCATGCACCCTTCCATTTCTGCAGATGAGACTTAACATACAGATGTCTAGTTGTATTATACTTTCTTTATATTAAGGCCAAATAACTCCATGTTAATAACAATTTTTTTTTTGGTGTGTGTGTATTTCCCATCCAAAACACCCCTAGCAACTTCATATGCAACACAGAAATCGGGCAAGTTTTTTATTATCCTGCTTGTGGTCATGAAGACTTGGTTGTCCAACAATTGAGAGAGCAGGCTGGAGCATTTTTAAAGTAAGTATAAAATGGTGACTTTCCATCTCAGTCAACCAGATTCAAGATTTTGAGTCTGTCTTTGGCCTCGTAGTCCACAACATAATGTGCAACTTTTTTCAATTAGGATAAACCAATAGCAAAATATAGTAACAGCAAAAACTTCTGCAAATACTCCTCTGAGGCTCCTGTTGTGAGATTATCAATATGCCTCCGGTAGTTTTCTCCATGAATATCCCTTCTTTTAGTTTGCAATCTGTTCTGTCCTTATGCACAAGAATCTGTCTTTCTAAACTTCTGTGAGAGGTGATAAACTAGCGTACTGACCCAGCAGTGCCTCTTCTCATCAGATGTATCTGAGATTTCTGCTCACTGAGGTAACTAACAATTCCCTACATAGCAAAAAAAAGGGCATTACTCATTGGCAGGCCTCTCTGGTGTACCTTTTGGGGAAGCTGCAAACACAGCAGTGAAATTTAGCATAATTCATGGCTGCATATCTAAAAGCTCTCAGACAGAACAAGACTCTATCCAGTTCCCACTATCTACTTTCAGTTCCTAAAAAAAGCTTTATCTTGCACTCTGAAAGGCAGCAGATAAAAATCAGCCATTGCCTAGTATGTCAAGCAGGAAAGGAAGATGATGATACTTGGCAGAAAGAGTACAAAATGCTCTTCCCCACCAGAGCATCAATCTGTCCCCAAACACCACTTGTAATATTGATGAGTGTTTATAGAAAGTAACTGATTACACTGTTCGTTCTGTTGTCAATCAGTGGGGGAGTTAATTACACATCTCTTGGATATCATTCCAAAAGAATAACCTGGCAAACAGGATTTGGTTTAATGGCCCCAAACTGGCCACTCAGTTCAGTGGATGGTAACACAGTGGGGGTGGGTCCTCCCAATTACAAGTAATTTCTAAATGAAGACCAGCAGACATTTCAAACATAGAAAGTTTTTAGAATCAAGTGGACAAGAAATCAATTAAGAAACATGAAGCAATTCTAAATGTTTATTAAAGTAATATTCTAAGCCATGTTTCTTATGGAAAATCAAGAGATACAGGTAGAGACAGAGCATAGGCTATTATAACTAAAATGGCTAAAGTAACAGAAGGGGCCAATGTTAAAGGTTAAACCTAAGCTTAATTAAAGGGTAAAGGTCTGAGAATAAAGGTCACAGTTCCTTAACTCATAGTCACATATTTGATTTTTTAAATCCTTGTGAAATTTCTACTGAATACTTTGCACTTCTCTCAGCAGTCATCTCAGAGTGTAAATGGCCTCATTTCTGGGGTGGGTGTTTTGTTGGGTTTTTTTGTTAATTTTTTGTTTGTTCTTCTCATGTTCTCAGCTTCAGTTAGTGCTTTCACACAAATGCACTGCTGCTTCAAGGTGAGCCCTCCATATATCTTCTCTCAATTAGTGCACAGAGCACATAATTAGAAACAAAACCACCAGCCTTTTTCAGCACTGTTTTTAAGTTAGTTTTCTGCCCAGAGTTTTATTTTACTTCCTATGCTGTGTTTAGTGTTGAATTCGTCTCCTGTACAGACACTGAAAGCATCTCCATGAAGAACCTAAATCCCTGCAATGCCACAAGCACCCGAGGCAAAATATTATTGAAGAATTCCAGTAAAGAGTTAATTAAGATCATGACATGATTATGTATCAGCTAAACAGCGGATATTTTCCTGTTTCTTGGGAGCGCATGAACCTGCTAAAACTCTGAAATGGCAACACTTGACAAAAGCCATCTTTTTTATGTAACTGCTCAGATCTTTGTGGGTTTTTTGTACACATACAATAACCTGGTTTCTGATTTTTGTTCTTGCACTGAGTAGAAAATAACACTTTAACAGAATACTTTAGAATACCTGTTTAAATCTATGCAGACTTCCTTTTCCTGTTTGTATTCCCCTTGTATCCATTCAAGTGTTTAATAAGTGCTCTGCATAACTATGAGTTTTTAGTAGCTGCTCTATATTTTCCGGGTTTATCTCTTTCAATAATGACGGATGTGACACTTTGTATAAACAAGCATGTTGTATGGTGGGGTGGGAACCTGAGGGTGAGCTCCCTGGGAAAGCTGGCACAGGAGCAGGGAGCTCTTGCATTTGCCAATCAGGCTTGTTTCCAACATCTCAGGAAGAAACAGGCTGAAAACCCGAAGTGCTTGGCATCCTGGTTCTCCTAGATGATTGGCAAACCTGAAGGTGTGGCCATATATGAATACAACAGTCTCTTCCGTAAAAATATTTTATAAAGACAGAGGCATGGAAGGAAAGGAGAAAAACAGGGGCAGAAAATTTGCTGCGGAAAATAGACCCACTGAGATTTCCACATAGGTGAAATAATCTAGAAATTAGATGAAAGCTTAAGCCTAACGAGGTAATTGAGTGCTTTGCTGTAGCATCTAGGGAGGCGAGATTCTTCCCCGATGAAGAGGATGAAACACAGTGAAATACACATATATATTATAATGTAACATATTATAATTCTATATTAATGAAAGTATATAGAATTAATTTATCAAATATGGTGTATATATAGTATACGCATATTATATAATATATATGTAATCCAAATCGACAATTAAAATAGTATATTGATCTTGCTTTATATGAGTCCTTCCCTGCTTTTTATCGAAGAAACATGATTCCTTATGAGCCCTGGCTCATAAGGAAACTCAGCTACATACACTGGAACTAAAAGAAGGAATCTGATAGCTTTCTGTGAGCGTAACAATATTACAAAGACACAAATAGTCTGCTGCACACAGAATGCTCCAGAAAGTAGTTGCCTTAAATCACTATTGTGATTTTCTTTTGCCAAATATACAAAGCAAAGCATGTGCAAACAGTAATTAATTTGATTAATTTTGTCTCCCTTCCTCTTCTGAACCATCTACAAATAGATGATGATTTTTGTGAAATTATATATTTATTTTGAAAAGTTTCTCTGCTTATCCTGTTTCTCACTCAAGAACAATATGCTGTGACTTAAGTGAAGGTTTGAGGTTTGGTACTAAACAACCTCAACAAAATTCTGACATATTCACAACACAGCAAAATTAAGAGACCAAAATGCCCAGAATCAGTGATAGGAAGCCCAACATTAAGATTTTCAGGAAGGAAACACCCATTCAAATTCTGTTTCTTGGCATGTTTTCCAGTGACAGTAAGAGGTGATGTTGTTTAATATCAAGTTTATCTTTGGGATATCTCTTTTACTGTTGAATGATTGGATTTCTAACAGATATTTGGCAGTTTTGAAAACGATCCTGTATCCAACAACCTTTGTTTTCTTCCAAATAAGCCAACAAAGAAACTGACACATGGCTATCATCAGTGGCATCTGAACGAGGTAGCAGAGATATACCTTCATCCTAGCCCAAAGAGACAAGATTTTGGCAAAAGATATTAGTGAAGACAGACACTGACTTTATTTGGGTGAATCCTTAGCTAACAGGGTGACAGGGTGGGCTTTTCAGTACAGGGACAACCCTCTATGTATAGGATGAGATCGAAGCTTGCTGCAAAAATTTTCTGCTGCAACTCCAAGTGCTGCTGCTGCATCTGTGATGTGCCAGAATATTTTTTCAAAGGACAAGAGAGCTGACCCTGTTTCCTGGCCTGATTCCAGCACAAGCAATTAAATTTCTGCCATCTCAACAACCCCTGCAGTTCAGGCTGGCACAGAGTTATTTGCTGCTTCCTGCCCTGAAGTGTCGCAGTGTTTATGCCAGCTCCTGAGAAGATGCCAGAGTCACCTCCGGAATCGGCTGCCCAACAGCAGCGCATGAAGCCTGCAAGACTTGGCAATTACTGTGTAGAAAGCAACTAAGATCTTCACTGCTTATCGTGCCACCATCATCTCTCAGCAGCTGAAGAAAATCTAGGTCTAGCTCCTTTTTGTTATTGAAGAAGACTAAGTTGTGAAGAGCAACTTAAAATACTTATAATTCCATGGCACAACAGCATAGGATAAAATGAAAACATCTGTACATATCCACCCATATTAAGTTTCCTCCTCTGCGCTTCAAATCAGTTCAGAGGGTGTACAGGACCAATGAGAATAAATGAAAGAATATGTCTGATTCCATGAGAAATTCCTGTAAAGATAAACCCCATACATTTCAGTATGCTTGCTCTCAGGTTACAACTATCCCCTAACACACCCCAGACTGAAGAAAACAGGAAAAATAGTAGGGTTACCATACAGGACTATTTTATAGCATATAAACCTAGCAAACAGTTTTGGAAAAAAGTAGTAATGCCTGTTTTCACTGGGTTTAGAAGAGGGCTCCTGTGTTTTGAGAATGCCAAGAAATGTAGCATTTTGGGAAAACAAGAACTTCCATAAAGAATGGAGCTGGTACTCTAAACCCAGACTTTCAATAGCTAATGTCTGTGTTTGTACTCCAAATAAGTGGTAGGAAGTAACACTGCTCAGAAATCTAAGTGTCTTCTCTGAATATGCAATCAGGTACTTAGATTGCATAAATTACAAAATTATACCAAAAATAACTGAAGGTGAATAAAAAGAGGTCTGATTAAAACGGAGTTGGCAATTCATTCCCTAATGTTAACATTATGTCAAATTAATGTACAATTTCCTTTGCATTCAGGAAAATCATGTAGGTGCGGACATTCTTTCATTAGTCTGCAAGGTGAATTACGAAGCTGTCATTAAAATAAATACCAATGGAAGAAGAAGGAGAATCAAACATTTAATTCAATGGAATTATAAACCCTATTTCCTACTAATGTGGGTAATTTATCTCACTACTATTAAAGGAAGTAGAGCAAAACATGTACCTGTATCAATATGCCATTAAACAACCATAACATATCCGTGAAAAAGAGACCCTATACACAGCAGAATATTCAGGTGGAAAGACGTGGTTATTCCATCTGATCTGCAGATAGTCTCTGAAGACTACCCACAAAGAAGAGTAATTGAAAAAATGATCCAAGTCATAAATACCTTAGTTTATCCTATGAAATAATTGCAACTGGAACGAACAGGATTTTCTAATATCTTCCCTATTTCATCATCATGTTTCTTTTCCCAGTTTCCCATACCAGCGTGGTATGTTTGCACATTGTCTCTGTACAGGTTGCCACTTCTTACTTGTGTTTATTTAGGTAAAGCGCAAACGTACTGTATTTTTAACAAGTGTGAGAAGGAGGTGGAAGAAAAACCTCTGAAAAACATGTCAAAATCCACATATTAAAAGTAATAATAATAAAGAATTCATAACAGAATATTTGGTAGTTGGGCATCCTTCAGCACTAGGAAATAGGTTTCCCTATAAAACAGGAGAAGAGAAAACCAAATTGATCAGAAAGATGCAAAAGAACTACATTAATCAGTTAATAATTCTGATATTACACTGCTAATAAAAAGAAAAATATCTCTCAGGTTCAAACAGAGTTTACAGGATATGAGCTTTCTTTATTGGTGATACGTGCACAGGGACTGACATTTGCAATGAAGTGTCTTAGCAGGTTCCAGAGCACTTGGTATCAAAAAGAGCTACAGAGAATACTGTACTGAGCTTTATTGGATGCCTCTGACAAGTCACCAGGGCAAATATTTTGGTTTCAGTGACTACATTTTCAAGGAAAATAGTGAGAAGTTTAAGGTCTTATTATGGTAGCAGAAATAAAGCATCTCTTCTTAAAATGCAGTGCCTTCTACAAATAACTGATTATTGTTATCCTTCCTGTTTGTGTGTTCAGTGCTTTATTACTGTGAGCCACATTATCTGAAACCACTTGTATAAGGCTGTGGACTGCAGGTGGCACCATTATGTCATTATGAAATGAAACAACATTATTCCTGAGACAGGCAGAACAGAGTAGTCTAACCTAATTAGTGACATACTCTATGAATATAAAGTATGCCATCTAATACTAGTCTTATATATATATATAGGAAAAACAATTCTCTCTAAGGTAAAGACCGGGAGGTATAATCTGATGCAAACTGTCAACATTAGCTGAAGTAAATGGAGCTGTATAATTTACACCAACTAAGAATGTCCCATTGACCTTCACTGGCCTTTGGATGGGGCCCTCAGAAGGAACACCTGAGGAAAAAAACCCAAACTGCAAGCATAATAGCGTGAGAACTCTATCTTTAAAGCAGCTGGTCAGGAGTAAAGCAGATGCCACACTGCAGTTAATTCTGCTATGCATTGGATGAAATGAAGAGCAGATATAATGATGAAAAAATAAATCTGTGATATTTTCAGGAATGTTACTGAAATGAAAATGTTGCTTACGTGCTCCTGGTGAAATTGTGTAAATTCTATATTCATGTTTTACAAAAGGAGTAAGCAGTGTACCAGAAATCCATCTGGTACACAAATCCCATCCTCCTAAAAGCTGACTCTAGCCAATGTACAGATAGCAAGAAGTTTCTGGTGGATCTGGCAGGAAGCTGGAGACTGGCTTCACAGAGCTACTTGGAAAGAGAAGGAACTTTTAACACCACTTACCTTATTTTGTGCTATAACATGTGTGAAAAATACATTACACCTGTGGCTAAATCGAAATCACCAAACGTAGCACTCTAACCTTTGAAGCTCTGCAGTCAGCACAGACTTCTCTCTGCCTTTCACATGCATACACAGAAATATTTCCAATTTGTGATGACTCTGCTGTGTACAAAGACACTGATTCCCAGGAGACTTCTGCTGAGCACTCAAAAGAGGTACCTCTTGCTGGCAAGGAGTACAGCCCACAAAAGCATTCATTTCCACTAGGTGTGCACCAGCATGTCAGCAATTCGATTCATTGTCTTTCTGCAGTACCGTGGGGAAGAGTTTTTAAGTCAGTAATAGCTGTCAATCTCCCTGTAAGCTAGCTTCCACCAACCAGTTTGATCAATTATTCCAAAGCCACATAAACTATCCCTGGTACACCACCTTTGGATTCAGAAAAAATATTTTTGCTTAGCAGTTAGTCAGTTAACAGTCAAGATTCTAAGGTGAGACTGAGTAGTTGGTGGGGATTTGCAAGTGGAAAGATGAAATCAAGGGTAGAATCTCTTGTGAAATACAAAGAGAAATGGGTAAATAGCATTTAATATTAATAGGCCCGAGAGTACTCAAGGCTCAGAGAAATCTGTATTCCAGAAAATCTAACATCATACAGGACAGAATTTTCTTCAATATCTGTCATACACTTTGCTTTCTGACTGCTCACAGAGTAGTGTTAGGCTTAATTCCAATAGTGTATAAAGAGCTGGCATGGTCCTTAATAGAGATTCAAATTACTGAAAACAGATCTCGGACTTGAAAGTGTATTTGCTCATTTTTGAAGTCATAATTTCATTTTAGTATTGTACTGTGCAAGTGCAAGCTTGCATTCGGTGACATTTAAAGAGAGATGTCAACTTATTATACATCATTAAATTCTCATCATCATACTGCTGCATTTGGTCAGGAAATATATGTACAAAATGCCTCATATTCTGAAAATGACCTGTATGTACCTAAGCATAACATCCGTTGTCTGGAACTCCTAGATTAATTTTGGGCCAGGAGTTAACTTCTGTGGATTTGTTTCACTCATCTGTTAAAACAAAGTAACAATCAGGCTGCCTAAGTACTTTTTCCAGATATGTTAATGAAGAGGGCTCCAAGCAAGACCTGCTCCTCTTAAAGGGATTAATTTTTATTAAGACTTGTTGGCTCCTCATGCTATAATTCTAATTCCTGTCCTTAGACAACAGCCTGGATATCCTGCATATCTATAATATCCTGCCTGCTACACCTGTCCTAGTAAATAAGAAACCCTTTTCTAATGAGAACATGGGAAAAATGTTGTCCTCTCCCTAGCGGTTTTTCAGGATTTCAGAAGACTCCCTCCTTCTGTATCAGGACAAACTCAGGACTGTACATATTTCTTTTAGGGATGGAGGGAAGGAATAGAAGATAGTGTTTCTGGCCTATGGGTAAGAGCCTTTTTCGTTTTGACTTCTTGCTCCATCATTTTCTCTGCTTTTTTAGGCATGGGCTTTATGCACTGCTATGGAAACTATTCCAGGCTTCTACTCTGTGCTTCTCTCTTGTTCTTCTCTGTTGAAGCTGCTTTGCTTTGCATAAACTTTTAAATATTTATTAAGGCAAGGTTTTGAACCTGAGTTTCCCACATCAGAGAGAAACATTTAAATATCATATGATGGCATCAGCCTTTCCCTTGTTCACTCTCCCCATTTTAATTATACAATGTGGATCTGCTTCAACAGAAAAGTCAGCTTGCAATTAGTCAGTAAGTGAATAACTTGTATTCAAATGGCTTCTCCACATCTCAGCCAGCTGTTCTGGGCTGGGGACTCTTGCAGTGCTAATTGCTTCCTCTCTTTCTTTCTCTCTGCTATTTCAACCAGAATTTCCCATCCTGCTTAAAATATTTCTCAAGGAAAATTTTCGTCAAAGTAGGTGCTTTTCCACTAATTTTCAGATTCAATTAAATCAATCTCTCCTGGTAGAATTCTCTTCATCTATGGAAAACATCTATTGATGCTTAGCAGCCATCATGAGTGTCAGGCATGAGTGGCAATGAGCCCTGGTTCTACCACTGATGAAATCTCAGTCAAGCTATTTCTGTACACATTATCACTCTTCCCATCCACTGGCACTAGGAAAAATATGGATTTAAGGTGCAGAACATCTTGGCTATGTAGCCTGAGTGATGGTGTCCCTGCATTAAACCAGAAGTGTGCTGCAACTTGTCCCAAGTATTGAAACATTTTTAAACTTGACCTCCTGGAGTTCTGTGACTATATCTCAACTGACATATAAAAATGAGTCTTTGTATATAAGAAATAGTTTCAAAACCTGATCAGAAGGTAAGCAATAGTATTTAAAAATGTTATGCATTTGTTTTAGTTCTGTAACCTGCTGAGATCTGATTCATTATTTTGGACAATGGTGCTTTGCAGTGTTACCTGAGACAATGGCAGGGTCTAGGCTTTGCTTTCTCTAGTTCTCTCCAGGGTGGACGTATTGTTATTAATCAGCTCCAACATCACAAGTACATAACATAATTCATTTTAGGGTGTTTCAAAATCTTTCAAAGAAATGCTCTGAATAAATGCTCAATATTAAACCTATTAAGTAAATGTGTTATGAGAAGATTTGTTAGTTCCGCATATTGAAACTGTGAAATAAAGAAATACATTTAATGAATGCATAAGAAAGCAGGAAAGAAGAGGAATAGCTTCTTCCAGTGGTTATAACTATAATCTTCCATTCACTTACATAAACATGGTTATTTATTACCATGACATACCAGCAAGAGTTACAAAATCAAATGCAATTAGCATAACTCTCTTTTAGTGATATGCTCTGCACTGTTTTAGAAGATCCTGTCTTTCAGAAGAACTGAAAAATACCACAGGAGTTCATCAAACATGGCAATTAACTGGGCCCTACCCGAAAACATGATCTCTGCCTCTGTTCTGTAAAATTTAACAAGTCAGTCAATTTAACAGACAACTGAGTTCAGAGGGGGCCTAGATGTGTATCTAGACAAAATAATGAAGTTGAGATACAGAAATAGCTTCACAAAACAAAAATTTTCACTGGAGACTTGAGCTATTGATTCCTCCAGTTAAGACTCTTCAAGAGATTTTTCAGAGAAAAGTACTGAGAACGAACCCCTTTGAAAAATCGAATCTTCCTACACTGCCTCGGGTTAGGTGCATAAAAATAATTGGTGCTTTTTAAAAGTCCTAGCAAAAATCTCCAGTGAATTTCAGTTAAAAGCACTTGAATCAGACTTAAAGTCACATGGTTTAGGCTTACTTCCAGTTTAGGGACAGGGCTTGAAGATAACAACTTCTTTCATATTCATTCTCTAGTTCTACATATTCATCTAAGAGAAATATTATTAAAAAGGTCTTTTGAATTCAAAATATTAAGGTCCCTTCCAGGCTAAATTGTTCTACAGTTTTGTATACATTCATAGGTATCTAGATCCAAAACAGTAGCAGAAGACCACATAATTACTCTCATTTTTCCAGGGGGGGATTCCTAAGACTTCAGGAGGTCTATAATCCAAAGATTCAGTACAAACCCAGGCTTGAAGAAAAGGCAATTTCATCCCAGCTCAGAAAACCTTCCCACGGTTTAAGTCACTACCCTGATGTGCTTTATTCATGCTATTAATACAGTAGATAAAATATCTAAGGAATTCTGAAGGGGATTTGGAAGTAAACGCAGTGTTAATAAAATCCAGAGGAAAAAATATGCTTTAGAAGTGCCAATATCATGTTGGGTAACCATGATGTCAGAACTGAAACAGAAATGGATAGGAAAAAGTTAAGGTATCATTCCTGAATATTACAATATATTATCCTTTCTGGATATGTGATTGTCCTTCTTCAGTTATCAGTGGAAATAGAACAGTAAATGAGTGATGCTCAGACACATATTTGCTTTAAAGCAGGTTTGATACATAATTCAAAGTAATGTAGGAATAAGGTCAGATATAGTTATTAAAGTCAAGTATTTTTTGACAGATTGGGCTTCACTTATCTTTCATTAACTGAGATGTGATAGCCATTGTCAACAACTGAGAAATGTATGAAACAATTAACCCCTTTTTGGAAACCACTATGCAGCAATGGAAACTCCAAAGGAAAAGGAGATTCACACGATCTCTCAAAAAGAAAACCAACTTGAAAAAGGGAGTCTCACTGAAAAGTCTCTATTTCTGTCTCTGTGAGTTAAGTACAGAGAGCAGAGGAAAAGGTGGGCTAAAAATCAAAAATAAAGCTATAAACTAATTTTGGCTAAGCAGAAAACAACTTGAAAGTATGAGCAAGGAAACTGCCTGATGTTTGAATGCTGTGTTCAGAGTGAGAGGACTTTGCACATTTTCTGTTTTAAAAAACCCCAAACCAAGGCTTAACCAGAAACACTCCTGAGTTCTGAAACAAATGTCTATCTCTAAGATGCTTAAGATTAGCATGGTCAATGAGAACAACTTTTCATTAATTGCAATGCACTGGACATGGGTCATAAGCTAGAAAGAAAGGTTATGAAAGAAAGATAGTGACTATTTTAATTAAAAACATGTTTTTTTAATTGGGGCAGAGAGGAAGGAAAGAAAATAAGTTGATAGTTTGTTGTTTTTTTTCCCGCAATTACTACATCTTTTTTATAGATAAAATCACTCAGGTCTAGAACAGGAAAAGGCACTAAGTAATTATTATTAGCATGGCAATATCACATGAAAAATGTATTTTCAAGGAGGAGAAGCTTTAGGAAGCTTGTTTAGCCTTTGGAATATCAAAGTGTAAAAGAGTATAAAAGAAGTAATCTATTAAGTCATTGTTATAAACTCCAAGCACAATTAATTTCAATATACCAGTCTGTTCATGTTCATTGAATAAAATCATTCATGCTTAAATATGGTTTTATTTCTCCTTTGCAAGAAAAGAAGATAAATGGAACATGCAGTTGCTCCTTGTAGTGCTGTAACATTCATTTTAGTAACACTCTCCTCTAGATGAAAACAGTGTTTTATCACAAAGCCAATGACCGTGTAACATCTTGAGTAATATTCCAAATTTACAAGGTAATTTAAGAATCCCAGAATATAATCAAGATACATCAGTTACAAACTATACCAGGTAGAAAATTAAAATGATTAATCAATGGCCTCTTTTCGTACGTGACAGCTGGGAGGTTCAGATCTTACTTATATGAAATGTATTCCTCCAAAATACGGTTTTCAGCAAACCGTAAGGGGGCTTGGATCAAGCACCTGAACAAGAAAGATGCTGAATTCCTAGTACCTGTTCCCCAGGAATGTAACCCTGAGCCCACCACCATCCAGTCTCCTGGGAAATGATGTCTTTACTGAAGGTTGAAAAATATATTTCAGCAAATTGCTCTGTTTGATCCAAACCAATTACAAAAAAGAGAATATTATTATTATTATTATTATTATTATTTTTAAAAGAGTAATGGGCTTTAATTCTAGTTTTAAATTTAAAGCAAGAGAAGAAAATTTATCTATGAAACACTGTCATGAGTAGCAAAAAATATAGACATTTACTTTTGGGGGCACGTCTTTTGATTAATAGTCTGGTAAAACTGTGATAGATTCAAATTGTTTTATGTGAACCAAGTAGCATGTTTTGGGGAAAAAAGTTGAGATGAAAATCCTGACCAACTTTAGCCCTTTGTGCCTGTTTTGCAAGAGGTATCTTCAGCATTAAGACAGTATGAGCAGAGGGATGGGTGAAAAAAGGATCTGAAAAAAGGATGGGTGAAAAATCTGCCATTATCCTGTGGCTTTCCTTCAGCACAGCATTATGTTGGCATAAATAGACTATTCACTAAGTGCTCTTGTGGGATTGTTGTTGTAGGCCTCTTATTGCAGACTTACACAGATGCTTCTCTTTCTCCATGATAGCAAGTGGAAGCACATAGATCTAAATCTCACAGAGGGATCACTGGATTTTGTGGAAACTTTCCTAAAAGATGCAGGGCAATATTTTTGAAAAAGTATCAGTAGTTCTGATTGTTTTTGACAAGTAAAACTTGTGCAATACTGAGATATTGTAGCAATAGATGTCCCAGGAACAGCATAAATTGATGGACAGATAAATAAGAAAGGTGAAGGAAGGAAGTCTTTCCTCCAACAGTTTATGGAATAGTCCTTACAAAAAGTGCATCTTTTCATTTTTCTTAGTCCTGGAAAACAAATAAGGGAAGCTTCCAGTATTAAAAATATGGCTACATTTTGCAGAATTCACTGGAATCTGTAGAGTTTGGGGTTGTGAAGGATCCCTGCATCAGCAGTTGGGGGATATATATCTGACATCCAAAATACCAAAAGCAGAACTGACTCCAGTATTGGTCTCCGCTGATGCTGTACTCTTTGAAACAGAAATATTAAAAAATTAAATTATACAAACAAACAAACAAAAAAACTCTAACCAAACCAAACCAAACAGAAACCACAGGCAAACCTCTGCATGCCTTTTAAGATGAAGGAGTGCTTAAAAGTAATATCCTGTAGAGAAAACACTTGCTTTTACAAAAAAACTCAGCTTTTTGCCTATGAAGGAATGCTACTCTATACAAGACTGACAAATGAGTATCCTTCTTTGGCTTATTTCTTTTCCCTTAACTTTGCTTTTATCTCCTAAGCTCCTCTGAATATCCTACCTGCAACTAATCTTGATCTTAAATTTGGTGGCAAGCCTGTCCCTGGGCACAGGGCAGCGACAGTTACAAAGTGGTGATCAGAATGATGTGCTGCCTTCTGTAGGAATGAAGGAAATCAACAGCCAAAGGAATCAGCACAAGAAGCTGTATAGAAAACAGATCAGGCTCTTATTTCTGTATCATTAAAGATCAAAGGAAAGAACTCAAATGTCAACAACTTTACAAGTACATGCTTAATGCCCTGAAAAGCCAGGAAAATGGGAGCAAGCCAGACCAGGAGAGCATGCAGTGAACATTACCTTACCAGGATCCTGTGTTTTACTTTTGCAGGTCACCTTAGAGCTATGTAGTATAGAGGATTTAAAGCTCTTAAGGAGATTAAGGGTTCAAGAGCTGTGAACAAACAAATTTAGGCCACTAAAATCACAATTCTAGATTTTAAAATGTGCATGAGATGATTATGAGTATGAGTTAGTGATTTTTAATTATTTTGTGCAAGTTTTGCATATTCATAAGTCTGCTTGGAGAAGCACACACTGCATTCTGATGAGCAATGCCATTATCTCACATTCCTAACACAGCCTCAGTGTAGCAGGAGACAAGGTTTCAGGGGCAGGACATGACACTGCAGCAGACTCACAGTTTCAAATGTCCACTGCGACACTGGGGACGGATGCTTCCCACAGCCTCAGTTCTAACCACATGTGGCACCTTCTGCTGCTCAGCTCTGGCACACCCACTCTGCTTCACCTCTGCCCTCTCCAGAGCTGGGAAGCTTTAACCTGCATGAATTCCTCCTACCCAGAATGGCATGAGGAATGGCTCGAGCCAAGTCATGCTTCTGCTTCCCCCACCTCAGCCAGCCTCTGGCAAGTGTCAGAGCTGGAGCATGCAAGGCTCCCAGAAAGGGGCAAAGAATGGAGGAGGTATGAACTGTAGCACAGGGATCCCACACTCAGGAGAAAGCTGGAAGGCATATAGGCTTTATTATCATGCCCAAGACAACCACAAGGTGAAGTCAGCCATGATGAGATCCTGACTCTTCTCAGACAGCTCAAACTGGTGGGGAGCAGCCACCTAGGGAGGAAGGACACACCTTCCCCACAAAAGACCTTCCTAACATATCTCTGTCAGATAATCGGGTTTCTTTCTTAGTGGCAGTATCATGAAACATTTGTGTGATAACTTTCAGCATTGCTTGGATCAACAGAATTCATTTATTAATAATATTTATCATCAATCTGAAGCAAGGACCCCGTCCCAGTTCCGTTTTATTCATGAATAATACTTGTGGTATTATGAAGAAAATACTCTTAAAATCTGAAAATTGGAAATTTTTTTACTCCCATATTTTATCCTGGTCAAAAACTCATTTTTGGTACGACTCTAATAAAGCATTTTTTCAAATATTTTGAAGTGCAAGGGTCTGAAACACTGTTGTCTGTCTAAGAGAACAATTGCATGTCCCTAATGTGAGTAGCCTACTTCTCAATTAGCCTGTAAAAATAAACCTTTCCAGACATCTAGTCACCAGACTCTCAGATGTTTTGCTTGCAACTAGAAATGGATTCATTAAAAAAACAGAAGTAGCTGATATCAAACAGGGATTCTGTTGAAGGCCAGTATTTTTATGAAAAATGTATAAGCTGATATGTACAAGAAAGGAAGGCAGCAGAGGATTGTGCATCTGTAACCAGGGTCAGTATTTGAATCAGGATGAGTATTTGAAGGCATACACAGAATTCCCTATGCTCTACTGCTGCTGCCACCGAATACTAAAGGACTAGACTGGCTTATCTGGCTCATCTATGTGTTTATACACAGCAAACTAGACACACTTCAGCTCTAAATAATGCATTCACCTTTTTATAAAATTTTACTGGAGCAGAAAAAAAGCCTTGTGGCATGACCTACCAGCAGTATGCACACCACCGTGTTATGAATATGCACAGTTTCTCAGATAATGAAGCCCTAACTATTTAGAGATTTTTCACATGAAAATCAATGAAAAATGAAGTTTAAATTTCATTTTGAAAGCTCCAAGCATTCATCATTCTTATGAATGCTCCAAGCATTCATTCATAAGAAAATAAAAAAAGTACATGGTACCAGTATCATCTCAGTATCATCTTTCTGTCAGATGCTAGTGAACACCTAGAGGAAGGGATATTCCTCTTTACTTCACCACGTTTTCACAGTTATTGGCAGTGAACAACCTTGCTTTCCCATGAAGCTGGAGAAGCATCTAATAGATGCTGTTAAAAGCCAGGCAGAATGCAATAACCATTCATGAATTTGTCTACTCAGATTTTTAGCATATTGACAAATTTGGGCCTCCCAACATTCTTTGACAACATATCCCTATCCCATCACTGAACTGTGTCATACAGAAAAGAGAACTTCCTTTGTGCCTGGTCATAGTGATTTTCAAGTCCATGTGCCCTGAGGACAAATAATCAAACCACTTGCTCATCATTTCCCCCAAGTCATTCATGAATTCAGAGCTACCTCTTCATCTTTTCCTACCATAGAAAAGAAACCACTATCAACAAATCCTTGAATTTTTCAGAAATAAAATAAATGAGGAGACTCACTAGGAACTCTAGGCTAGTAATGTAATGGTCAACAATGTAAGAGGTGATTAGTAGATCTAAACAGACCTTAGGCATTTGCTATCTAGAGTTGTCTAAGAGATGAACTGCTGATGTTGTTCCTATATTGTAACTTCAGACCAAGGCAATTTGGAGTGTATGGGACAGGCCAGCCATAGGCTTTTTTTATCATCTCTTCTAAAAGCAAACTAGAAGACTTGACAGTCTGTAGAAATGATTTCTAACATTACCTTCTCTTCCACTCAAGCATGTATGGGCAATTCATGTGCTTTTTGAGAGAGGAAGGATTAGTACACTTGTGAAAGGAAACACTATCATTTTGCTAATCTCAGGCAAAGCAGATACAGTGGCTGTCATGCTCAGGACATGAAACATCTCTGTGGTCACAGTCTTATGCTCAAAATAGCTTGCACATCCTTTGAGGTGTTCTGTGGCAGCAATGATCTCAATACACCAAGCTTTGAACAATTCTGTTGAGCACAACTTCTATGAACAGCATGGTGGAAACACCCACATGGAAAGGGGAAAGGATTGCAGCACCTCAGCTGGCTGGTCAGTGAGGGGCCCTGAAGAGCACAAGAGCTGGGGCTTACACAGCAGCAACTCAGCAGATGAGGGGCCAAGAGAACACCATCCTCCCAGGCTTCTTGAAGAACACACCAGTGGCATTGCTCTTGGCAAGCAGGGCATTAAAATAACTCCACTGTCCCTAGTGAACAAGCAGCTCTTGACTTCTCTTTGTCTGAGGGGTACTGGGATGAAGGTGTCACAAAGAAGCTTTATCCTAAAATCGAATCCTGCTCAAAGCTCTGAGCTAGTGATAGTGAACACCGTGGCAAAACATCCCTGGCATGCTTTAGCAGCTGTAACACACTAGCAGAACAACAACTATGCAGAAACACACTGACATCTCTGATCCCAGGAGCCTTGGTTTCTTCTGGTTTTATCACAAGGAGGGCAATTTTTTCATGGAACCCTGTAGAGCACTGCCATTAAGCAATTTCAAAATCATTGGGAGAACCATCATACATGTCAACCATGCTTAATTTAGGGTGATTAATTTAGATTTGGTAAGGCAGATAAAGCATTTTTATTGCAAAACATAACTCATTATGTAAGGTGCATATACATTACACACGTAATCAGACACTACAAAACGTGTATAGCATCTAGCTGGGGGAAAACACGTTTTTAGTAAACTAAAATTGCAGATCTAAATTTTAACAGAATGTGCATTAGGTGAGATCACTGTGTACAGAAGGGTTAAATACCTATTTTCAGTGTGAAATAGTTCATATTTCAAAGTTCACACTTTTCATGTAACCATTGTGTAATAAGATATCTTCTAAAATATTTGCATTTAGACACACTTAATACCTATTTCTGCCCGAGTAATGCCTTGTACATCACAAACATTAATTTATAATTAGGCCCCTGAAGATACTACTTCTAATTTTTTTAAAAAAAATGTATTATTTTGCCTAAAAGTTGACTCTGCTATGCTCCCTGAGAATACTACAATTTAAAATACACATATTTTATTATCTGCACCATGTAACCATTTTTGTGTGGCAGTATGTTAGCACATAAACTATCACATACAATTTATGAGTCGAATTTTAAGGCAAGCTTTCTGTTTAAAGTATGTAGTTCATAGCAAAGACTATATTTATTACAAGATTTAACAACAAGGAAAGAATTTCCATGAGTGTCTAATTTTCAATTTACACAGTAAAAAATACATCTGGAAAGAAACCAAAGGTCTTTGTAAATTGATTATATGCTAGCCAATGTGAGGCTTTGTTACTTTATAAGAGACTGAAATGAGATTATCTAGAAATTGCCTTCCCTATTTTTTCCAATCTCATCGGAAAGAAATGAAAAAAAGAATATGAAAAACTGGTTAGACTTCCATTTTTAATATAATCGGATGCTGTAAGTCACACAGTAAAATGTCCTGTAGACACAAAGGCAGGAAAATGATGGATTTTCTTTAAGATATGCAACACTTAAAATTTTCTCACTACAGCGTTCAGCTGCTTTACAAGGTTACAGCTAAGCCTAATCCTGATCTGGTTTAGTGAAAGCAGAGCTTCACTAAATTCTGGGGTCTGTAAGGATGTTAAGTGCACTATCAACACAGAGATATGGAAATTGGGAAGAATGTAGAGGTCATTAAATTAATTGGCATCCTATATGCCCACCCTCCAGTATGGAATCGATCCTCATTACCAGGGCTGTGCTTTGTTTCATTTTAAACGGTCCCAGGGATGGGATTTAGTACGTTATCAGCTATTCCCCTGTGAAGGAACCAGACCACTGATTTGGATTACAGTCAGCAGCACTTATATGAGCCTCTGCTTCATTTCAGGGGATTAAAACTCAGTTTCAAAGACAATGAGAAAGAGCCCTTCAAAACATTTCTCATATTGATGACTTGCATAGCAAAGCTGTGGAAGCCTGTATTTATTTGCCTTGGGATGGAACCATGGAGGCAGTAAGCAACTGGAAAGAAGCTCACAAGAAATGCAATGTACAAATTATTTGGAGGCAATCCTCTCTTATCTGTGAAAGAGAAACAGAGAAAACACTCCTCAGATCCCCTAATCCAGACAAACATACACAACGTTTTTGTTTGTTTGTTGTTCTCTCTGCCCTTGTTTCAAACTATGAATGCTCCTTGCAAGGTCAGGGGGAAATTTCATTTCTACACAAAAGGTCATGGACTGGGAGTTCTGGTAAAGAACTGGAAGTAAAAATTTACTTTTACAGGGTGAACTCTGAAATTTGGTCTATCAGAGTCATCCAATGGTTGGTAGAAAGACCCTGTCTCTTGCTACCCTGTCCATTTTATTTAAATGTACCAGCTCTTCAGCCTTCTACCACCCTCTGCCACCTTTCTCAGCAGCCCAGCTCCTTGGAGATGTGAATATCAGCTCTTTTCTTTTTAACCACTGAGTATCAGATGATCTCTCCTGGAGCAATTCACTTGGACCCTTAATTATTGTGACAACACTTGTTATTTAGAGAGTACTTTCATCTTCAAAGCACTTCACCAACATCAATTAACCCAAATCTAGATTAATTCATCTGACAGTTAATTCGCTGTATATCCAGCAATTCCCATAATGGAGAACAAACTAGTGGCTATTAAAGTCATCGGAATGAGTTCACTCGACTTCAACAAATATGGGATCAAGCTCATTTCTTGACTCTATTTCTCTCTCCTAAATCTTAACTGCAATATGGTATTTTCTTCCCCAGAATCTTCAGCTGCTTTATCAAGAATACAACCAAGGAAAGGCAAGGGAAAAAAAAGAAAGGAATCTGTAAGATGAGATCACAAACACAGGGAGTTAATCAGGTTTGTTTTAAGGGTGATCTTAAATCTTACGCTCCACCTGCACAGAGTTTATGAAGATTGATCAGGTCAGTCCTTGACGTGCTCAGACAAATCAGGGTTCCAAACACACTGCTACAATTACTCAATTCAGGAGGCACTCATATCATAAGGCAATTGCTAAATTATAGGTAAACACAAACAGAAAACAGGGTGAGTGGTTGCAGCAAATTCCCCACAGTCACTGTAGACCTTATGAAATAGGCATCTTAAGTTTTTAATAAGTGCCTGTGGTAGCACTTCTCTCTCTCATGTAGAGAGAGCAAGGGGAATATCAAGGAGAAAGGAAAAGAAACATTTACTTGAAATGAAGGTTTGATGGTATTTATGCAAGCAGGTCTCAGAAACTGCCTTTCACTGTGTGTTGTTTACTTTAATTTTATAATAATCCTCAAAATAATGCATCATTCTCTCTGAAGACTGTATTAAAACTCCTACGCTCATGAAGCAGTATGAACTTAAACAAATATTTCTCTTAGCTTATTAAATATACACCTCATCCTAATACATAAGCCTATTTTTTTTTTCTTTTCACCACCAAGAAGGAACTTTTTATTATCCAAAATTATCAGCTGCACAGTTAGGTCTATAAGTACTTTGCTGAAAATTCACAACATGATAATATCCTTGAAGTGGCTAATAAATAAATATTATTCAGACTATAAAGAAAGATCTGCACTCTCCAAGAGTGAGGCAATTATTCTACACATTCCAGGAAAATGCTCTGACCTAATGAAAAGGAAACAACTTACTGAAAAAGAAATTTGAAAGCATCTTTTGATTCATATTAAAGGCATGTAAAGGTTGAGTCCCCCTTCCTTATTTTTGAACATTTTCTACAAGAAAGACTCCATATGCAAATACCTCTTCAACAACACCAGGGTAAGCAAGCAGAGAATGATTGGCTCCACTGGCATTAATATGGTGAGTAAATTGAAGGGGAAATGCAGAACTGCTTAGTTAATCAAGTATGACTGAAATCACCCAATCAAGTAAATAACCAGCGAGTCTAGCCTGTACTGTAATTTGTTCTTGGTGCCAGTCTCTTTCTACGTGGAATTTAATGCCCAAAGAAAACAGCAACAATAAATGAGCCTTCTCTTATGGAACAGTAAAAAATCCTTCAGTTTGTGCCTATCTAATCATCATTTGACATTGGTTGAATTGCCTTTTAAGCCACATGCTTTTCAAAATCCTGCAGAAATTATTGCTGTTGACCGCAAACTGTATCTTTCCATACTAGTGCTTCAAACACTCTGACAGCTAAACTGTGAAAGAATAAAAGCACTAATGGATTTGTCTGAATGTATTATTCCTTGTATTTTAAGCTTTACTTAGTCTTCTTCAAAGGTTCGGCTCAGTTACTTTCACTAGTGGCTTTCAGAGATTTTCAGATGAGGGTTTATTGAAGGATTAGAGTTTATAATATACCTGTATAAGCAGAGCTGTAGTCAAGTATTAAAGATCACTGAAAACTTAATGATCTAGAGAACACAGCAGCAATAACTCAAAGAATATCAAAATAATAACCACTGCTATTTGCTTTTCCTTAACTCAGAATGGAGCAGATAATACATTTACAGACCTATAAGAAGAAATTTCTTCCCTTAATGATCCATCATTTTGCATGAAAGAGTCAACACTTTCAAGAAATCAGAAGGAAACAGAAAGCTACAACTGTCTGAAGAAGACCCAACGTTCCACCCCCAAAAATGCCATAGCAGACACTGGGGAAGAGATTATTATTTTAATAAATACTTTTCATGTAATGATTTTAATTAATAAAATTAAAATAAAGTGATTATCTATTTACATGCAGAATAATACCAAGATCTTTATTGTAAGCTGTGGAGCTTCTTCTATTAATATTGCAACAAGGTTCACATTATATAATAGTATCAACAAGGCAGGAGAGGCACTGCATAGATTACTAATTTAAGCAAAGTTCTGGTCTCTCAAGAAGACCTCGTTAACAATGACCTACCAAAAAAAAAAGTAGAAAATTCATGGTCTGTGAAAATTCACATTGGAAAGGGACCTATTTATCAAGGTCTCAGTGTGGAAATATACTGAAAGTCACACGACCTTTAAAGTCCTGAGTGCACCTTACTAGGACTAAGAGCATCATAGGTACACTGGGGCTTACAAGCATATGGAAATAGACTCCTCAGCAGAAAACCAAACATAATTCATGTGCGATGACACAGCTCCAACAGATCGAATGGACACAGCCGAGGAAGTCAACTGGACATAAAAGAAAACAGAGAAGAATGGCAGAACCAGGTTTTAACCTCATGAGAAGTGCACAAGAAGAGGCAACCTTCCTGTGGTTACCAAAAGAAAGTAACAGTACTGTCTGGGGGCTTCAGGCTGCAAAGAGCCCTTCATACACACAGAGAGAGGCCTTATAACGCGATGTATGGGACAGCCCCGGTAACCATGGCCGTGTGCCCCACTCACAACTGCACATGCACAGTTTCATCGGGATCTTCACCTGTAATCTGGGCTGCACAGGGCTGAAACAATAAACAAACTCACAGCAATGATATAGTTGCAACATACAGATTTTTGAAAGGTAGAAAAATATCTAATGGACGTGCTTCTTCTGAAAATTTCCCCTAGGTAGGTGGAAGATGGAAAGAGCTTTCTATACAGATATGACCTGTGCTTCCCACTCTCCTAGCAGCTTATCAGTTTACCTCAGCAACACTTTTACTCCAGCTCTTTTTTGCTTCCTTTCCTACTTTTCCTTGTAAACAGAACTTCTTTTGGGGAGGTTCTCCATGCAACTTCAGCAGAAGATAGAATTATTCTGTGTCATATGCCCTGTTTTGCCTTTGCCTAACCAACACCTTGTTAGGCATTTATTTCCCAAGTATAACAGCACCTAATACCAAAACAAAAAAAGATAATTTTTCTGTGTACATTACCAGGACTCCTCTAGAAAGACTGCAACTACTAGAATGGGCAGGCAGTAGATAATCCCTACCTGAAAATACCCACAACACAATCTGGTATTTCAGATAAACCTTTGACGGCAACTTAACTCACATGCTGAAACCAGATTTGAATGCCAAAGTTTCACAATTTAAAGGACCTTCAGCACAACAGACTTGGATAAAACCTGCCCTCAGAAGAAGTACAATCCTCACTCAGATTTGTCAGTAGTTACTGTTGATTTGAAACTCTTTACATATTAGAAAAGCAATACACTACTTTTGGATCAAAGAGGTATTTTGTTCACTTCAATGCATACACTAATTGTCTGTCCTGTTAGCATTAAAAGACGGTATGATTGGCACTGAAGTGTGACCAGACTTCTTGGACGGTTTCAGCATGTGGGAAGAAAAACTCAGTAGGTTCGTAAATCTAATATATCCTTTTCATAATAAAGCCTAGAGCAGCAATAATTGTAATAAAGTTTTACAAGGTGTCCTGAGAGGAATAAAATGTTCATTATTCTCTGCACCACAGCTAAATAAAGCAAAATTAGTGTTGTCTTTAAAAGCCTATAAGGAAATCAAATTACCAGACTTTGTAAAGAATGTTAGCAAAAGACTTTTGAGGCAGATCCTAACTATTGGTTGCTTTGATTTTAGTGACTTGTCTTATCTTTCTAAACAGACATTTTAAACCAGAAAGTTTCAAACGCCCAGACAGTGTAAAGACTGCTTTGGATGCAAGACTTATGAAGAGCAAATTTCCTGTACGTTGAACTTTCTTTGGGTTGTTTTAGGGTACTTTTCCCATGTTAATCCTCATTCCCCATAACAAAAATCTGACCAGTAAATTCAGAACCCATGTGATTTCAGTGGCAGAGATGAAGGGCCAGGACTCCAGGGTTCCAAATAGCCTACAGAGGCAAACCAAAGGTAGTCACAATTGCAAGGTGTTGCAAGTCAAGAATTTCACCAAGCTGGTAGTTCCCTCCGAGCCCTTCTGGTGCCTCTTTAAGCCTTAATTTAGATTATGCTTTCCAGAGCATGTTAAAAACTAACAGCAGGAAGAGACACAAAACTACCCAGCCTTATGCAATTACTGTTCACAGTGATCAAACAATCTTGGCAAGAAGCTGGTGCTCAGCAAGGCAGCTGGAATACACTAAATCTCCCCCCCATTAAATAAAGCACAGGGAACTCTTCCACCACTTTGCAGTAACATATTGCTATACACTTTATGAAGTGAAACAAAGCAACTGAAGTCAAATGTTCCATAATATGGTAATGCAGAGAGTGGAATGCTCAGTCAATCAAAGTAAAATTAAAGTAAATCAAAGTATAAACATTCATACAGTGCTATACCAGTCACAGACACTTCATCTCTCTAATTCTTATCATTTTCACTCTTCTGTCCTAGCTGCCATCCAATTCCTAGGTTATAGACCACATAGAAAAGAAGCAAATGATTATCTGACAAGTATTATATGCTATCTCTCAAATACAACTGATTTGGGTAGCTGCTCTACCATAACAGCCTTCTCTTACATGCACCAAAAGTTATAAAGGGTCTGAATTTGAAATAAGTATCAAGCTTTTTTTTTTTATTTTACAACCATAATTAGTTTTAAAATATTCCTATACTCATGAATGATCTGATGCAAATCTTAGTACTTTTAGCTTTACTGCAAATGACTGAACTGTAGCCTCAGGCAAATACTCAGGTATCTAAAGCAGGTCTACAAATACTTGCATATACAAACGAAAAACACGTATTCTCCCAAAAAAAGGTAAAAAAAAGACTGTCTTGAAAATTCTCAATAGGTTCACAAGACCCGTGGCTTTTGCCCTGGTTTTCTTCTTCAGCCATTCTTTCACTGACTTTCCCCATATCTTCTCTACAGGCAGTCCTAAGGGACTACCCTTGTTCCTCTTCACTTCTCCCTTTTCAGCCTCTCTTTTGGTAGTTCATCTGCACACAATTTTGACTACTGTCTCTGCTCATAGCTCAAAAGACCACCTTTATTCCCAGACCCATCTTTGCCTGCCCATACTGAAATCTGAGCCTTTCTCATACCTTCTCACCTCAATTTCAAAGAGACGAGCATTTTTCTCCCTGCAGAACCTCATTCCTCTACCTTTATGGACTTGCCACTTGTTCTCACATTCGAGACTTCACAATTTTGTTTGCTTCTCTTCCTAGGTTTTCTCACCTAAGTGATTTAAAGGCCACATGTGATGAAGGCAGTGCTGTGCTAATTCTGCTTTTCATTTCAGTAGCAGAAATCTGATCCATCTCTTGTCTCAAATTTATATGTTGTTCCATAATAACAGGGCAAACCACAATCCAATCATTCATAAGACTGCTTTTTGCCCTTTCCACTCATCTGTGACATGTACTGTAACATATCCACACCAGCATTTTATTTTTTCTATCTGCATAGCACATCCTGCAGCATCCGAAGTGAAAAATGACAACACCCCTTCTGCAGGGTTTTGCAGCTATAATGATGAAAGAAGAAATGTTGGCAGTGACAAAATAAAATTCTATTAGACAATTTGGCACAGTAAGAAAAAAATTAGTCATACTTTCAGGTTCAATATCCTTTCATCAGGTCTAAGAGTCTGAATAGACACTGGGGACCAGTGCTCTTTGTTTGATGTTCTTTAATTTAGTATTAGCCTTAAAGCTGATCAGAAGATATAAACAATCATATAAAGCCTTGATTTAAGCCAAATTAGCCAAAAGAAGATGATTTTTTCTACACAAAGCTCCAAGTTCCCAATCATCTGTCTTTCCCTTGACTAGAAACACTTTCATTACTATGGCACATGACTCTTTGTGGCCATCCTATTCTTCAAGTATAATAACAAATCTCTTATTTCAGTGTTTCTTTTACAGGAGGCCTCCAGATACAGAAGTAAGAAAATAGTAGTTAAAATTGTGGTAGGGCTGCCACTTCCCATGAATATACTTTCACCAGTTAAATGATGATGGAGTCAAATTATCCAACTGATTGGGAAAAACAGTCCCATTATTTTTTGAGGTTACTGCAAGAAATACAGAGCATAATCTACTGATTACAGTGGATTACCACTTCTCTGCATCCTTAATTTGATTATGGTAATCATAATGCAGCTGTGTGATCATCTTTTCCATCAAAGAAGAGGGAAGTGCAGAATAGCAATCTACAGTTGAAGAAGAGGGACCAACTTTTGTTTTCTATGAATAAAACTGTTTAAAAAATAGGAATTACTTCTGACCTTTAGCCTGCGATCCTGGTCTCCACTGCACAGAGAATTTACAGACACTTTAAAAGTCTTCCATGCTGGATTTAAGTTATTCATCACAACCTGTGAGTGAAAAGAAGAAAGAGAACCCTTAACATTTCCACATCTCTCAGCAGAATGCTAACAAGAGCCACAATTCTCAATATAGTACATTCACCAGCAAGAGAAGGAAGCAGAGCTCAGCTGGCGTTTTCAGAACTACATCCATGGGATATCAGCCCTAGAGCAACCTGCAGTTTGCAACACTCCTCCTCTGGAAAGCCCTCAAAAGGCACAAGTGGGAAATGGACCTATACATACCCACAGATCATGCTACAGACATTGCTCCAGCACTGCCACGCCTCAGTGGGAAACAATTCACAAGGGGAAGGTTGTACTACTGAACTGGAAGCCATGGAATAGAGACGCAGAACTGGGCAATGGGGATGGGCAACCTCAATTTACAGGCACACAGTTTGCCCTGCTAAGAAAACTTTATGGAATCCAAAACAGCCTTATAACCCCTAACACCTGCCACAGCTCCACCCTAAACACCTAAATGCCGTTTCTAAAGACAGCGCCAGTCATTACCATAGAGCAGTAATGTCACTGGGTCATAAGAAACAAATGTAAAGCACTCAGATTACACTCCCTTTAGCACCAGCAACCTGGGAGGAGGTGGGGAAGAAGCAACATAGTATTAATGGGAAAATACGATACAGCCTGTAGCCTGGTTTTGGCTAAATCTAATATTTGTATCTCCTGACCTTCCAAACAGAGTATCTGCCAGTTTAATTGGATTTGGATCTTTGGCTTCAGTGTCATCTTCCTTTACCATAAGGTGCATAAGTCAAGACCTGATGCCCATTAGTTAATAATTATACTAGAGTATAACACTAGGAAATGTTTTTAAACGTGAGTGTTTGCACACCACATTTAAAAACACTTCCCTTTGTGACACAGGAAGCATAAACTATGGCTCCTGACAACTCACCTGTGTCCTTGGAAAATAAATTCAACTCTATTCCTTACCTCAGTCCTGTGAACAAGTTGTTGGGTTGCATCATCATTCACCCGAAAAATCTCCAGAAAAGGATCAGATTTGCTGAAAAAATCCTAAAATAAAATACAGGACAGGTTACTCTTGAGGCTCCTTTTTCTTTGAGCTTTTCAGGCACAATGCACTGGTGCTTTCTTGACTGCTAATGAAAAGGAAGAGCCAGCGTAGTATTAGTGAGACCTCTTGGTGTTTCTCAGCAATATTTCATTCTTGTCCTTGTCCCACAAGGATTCCCATAGCACGGTTGTTGTTCTCAGTTTGCCTATTTAATCATGGCACACAGAACTCTAAAATATCCTTACACAACTTCTTCCCTTCTCACACCCAGATCAGTTCCCTGAGCATTAGCTCCGTCATCCACCTAGCTTGTTTCTTTCTGTCTCCATACCTGTTTGGTCTTTTGACATCAGTTTTCTAATGCATTGCACTTTGAAGCATATTCCACAGTGGGGTTGAATTTCACACTGTTCACGTACCCTCTCAAAACAGAAGTTAATTGGCCAAGACGCTGTGCTACTACCAACTAACACAAGATGGATTAGAGATGGTTAGAGAAGCAAGTCCTCTTCAGGGTGTGGTAACATGGCCCATGCTAAGATGACAAACAGAGCAGAGTAATGCAGTAAATAACTTGGTATCTCTAGGCGAATCTGTGAGACACTGATGTTCACATTCACACACTGCAGAACACCCTCTCCTAGTCTGGCATCCAGCTAACAACCCTGAACTTTCTTACACAAACATAAATTCAGTTGCTTTCTATAGTGCTGCTTCAGTTTGGCCACAACCTCTTTTGTTTCAACAGCTCATTTATTCTGGACATGCTGGCTGGGGGGGACAGAAGAGTAACTGGCTGTTAACCCTCCACAACTGGAGGGAAAAGCTTCAAAATTCTAACTGTGCAATGCTGAAAGAACAGGATTTAAATGCACTAAGCCCATTTTCTGTAGTTTCAAGTCCCTTCTTCATTTTCTTCTTCAAAAGAGCCACAGGATTAACTCTGTGTATATGAATATTCTTCTCTACAGGACATATCCAAAACCACAGACTTCCATGTCAATCTGGGGAAGTGAGAAATTCTGTTCGCTCTCCAAGTGTTTCTATGATAGTGTTAGTGTAAAAATTACTCTAATATATATATATAATTCTACAAATTTCTCCTCACCAAACATCCACCATACTAGCTGCATAGTCATTGGTTTGGGAACAGTTTTGGATAAGATGCTAGACAAAATCTGGGCTTGGTAAAATTTATTTTTGGGACATTTTTATGATTCCACAACTTCAAAACAAACAAAGAATTCAGGTGTTTGAAACAGGACACCTGAATTTCAATGTCTGGAGAAGAAAATGAGTCCCTATGGACCACAAAGCAAGGCTCAAGGAACCTTAAGTCTTGTCCTACAAATGACATAATGTTGGGTTCAGAGTGCTCTTCTGTCATTGATCTGCTTCTTTACTTTCTAGAGAAAACTTAACGGCACATTTAGCAACTGGTGCAACGCACATAAATATTTATCTGTTAAATACTATCATGGGGAGCATGGAACAACAAAGCTGTATGTTTGGCGCTTTGTTCCAACTACATGGTAAACAGGACATTTTACAAAACTGAAAAACCAGTGCAAAATTCAACTAAGTAACTCTAGAGTTTGCCTCAAGGCCCTGATGTAGATTCAGTATCTGGACTCCAACCTAAACTTTAAACTGCTAATATGCAGGGGGTTTTGGTGATGAAATTCTGCCAGATTACCAGTACATAGCAGAGAGAACAAGCAGAGAGAGAGAGTGTTGGTTTAATAATAGTGACATGAAAATCCAGACCACATAGGGTTAAAAAAGATTGAGCTGCCTCTTCTCGCACATAAGCATTCTGATGGAAGCTGAGAAAAAGCTTAATGTTAACAGTTTCTTTATCAAACACAAATTTGATAAGTTATTTGAAAGAAAATACCTCAAAATGATACATCCAAAGAAGACACTCTGGAGTGCAAAAGAATTCAGAAAGGAAGCCAAGATTTCATTTAAGGCTCAAAATATAGTATCATTCCTAGCTGAGTATCATAAAGCTACAACACCACATCACCACAAAGGAAATAATTTTTAATACCTGGTTTTAACTACCAAGGTAATACCACATAAAGGGAAAGATATAAGTGCCTTATATCACTCCTCCTTCAATGCAAAAACAAAGCCTAATTACTTTCAGAACGGAGGTACAAACAAAAAAATCTTTCTATATTGAAAGTGTTTTGCAAGAAGTAAAAAAATGATAAGCTGAAGAAACATTTGCTTTCACAATTAGCATTTCTTTGGTTGTTATGCTGAATCTAATAGCTTTGCATTATCTCACAAGAATACCATCTGAAAGAAGAATAGCAGCAATATATTGTGTTATTTTAATATGATTTAAATGATTAATGTAATATATTTGCTAGTGGTATAATGCACATCGTTCTTCCAGTATGTGCAGCAGTTACACAGTGATAACACAAGTACATGGCCTAAACTTAAAAAATTTAGATAGATCTGTTTCTAAGAACCTACTTTGACACATTTTTAGTAGATTAATTTTCAGAGCACAACAATTCTTAAAATTCAGGTCTGGGGATCAAGTCAAAGATCCCTTAAAAAAGGGCTGAAGCAGCCAAAAGACTCAAACTTTGAATACTATTCAACAGCTAAACAGGGCATTTGAGGATTTTTTTTGGTAGTAGTTTAACTACTACTACGGAACTATGCATAAAAGCAATATTAGCTTGTATTTTGCAGATATTTGCTGGAGAATCTTTCCCAAGCAATGGTAACTGCTTCTCTCAGAAGAGAAGTTTGCCTGCCTCAGTGCTCATAGTTTATTATAGCTATCATAAAAAATGTAGCTGCTTGTTATGGTAATTGTGATACAGCTATTAATGCAATAAAACCTTTACAAAAGTTATTGTTCCACGGTGAAGTATTCTCAGTGGATCTCTTGAAACAAAGAGGTGCCATTTGAGCTGACAGGGTTTCAATAAAACATGAAAATGCAGTTATACCTTCCAAATAAGCACTGTAATAAAAAATATAATGGTTATTTCTGCTAAGTCAGTTAACTAAAGGAAACTCTCATATCTGTCATTTTCCTATAATTTTTCACTGAATGTTTCAGCCACTCCAGTAGAAAAAATGATTAGGCTTGTTTTGTAGCTTCTCTAAAATTCTTGCAGTTTTATGTCGAGAGAGTAAAAAACATGCAACAAACATATCCTGCCTGTTATATCATAGCAACAATTTCTGTTTAATTTTCCAAAAATGTGTTGTTCACATACTTTTCTTTATTGTAGGAAATGCGTACACTTAAGGTCACCAATCTGGATCCTCTTTCAAGGATCTTCTTTAAGGAATGAAGGAAGAATATTCCTGTCCATTCAAGATGGTAATGGATGGAAAGAATTTTTTTTTTTTTAATCCTGTCAGCATATACCTGATGTCCCCCCACCCCTTCCTTTATTCACAAGTTGTGAGACATTAGGATTCTATTTGTCTTCTGCCACTCCCACAGCTAGTGCATGAGCCCCATGGCTAACAAAGGTGACCCCATAGCAGAGCATGAGTGACTGCTTCCAGAGGCTTCCTCTGACTTTCAGGAGACTCCAAGGCCAGTTTCAACCCTCAGTTGGTTTCTCTGACGTTACATCTCTACTCAGATGTTCACTTCTCTGAGTAGGGAGAGGCATACAAAACCATGCTTAGGATTTTACAAAATGGGATCTTCTCAATTCTTTGATTTTTTTTTTTCCTTTTTGTGACATCAGAGAACTCATTTCTCTCACCAATGGCTGAACTATGCAATTTAAGTAATTTCAAACCTTAATAAAAATAATTACTAATAGTGCCTTGCATTTAATGATGTCAAAGTTCATTAAAAGCCATACACTTTTCTTACAGAAGAAGTAAACCAAGCTTCAGCGAGGTTTAGAGCTACACCTTTAGCTGGAGGAAACGGAAAGACTTCTTTCAACGCAATAGGCTTCCAGAGATTTGCATCATTTGAAGACAGGAATTTGGATTCAGGTAAGACATGATGAGTCACTGCTTGACTTGCACACTGCATCATCCAGGAATTTTTTATTAGATGAAGCCCACCTTGACTGGACATGTTAAAATGGCAAGAATGACAATACTGTCGCAACATTCCAGACTGATCCCTCTCACCTTATCCCCATAAAGTGTTTCAAACACTCTCAAACTGTTGCCCAGACAACACTGACCTGGCTTGGAATTGCCCTCTGGCATTATCCTTTTAATTTATACCAACAAGCGCTAGAAGCCTAATATTTAAAGCAGATTAGAGTTTGCATTTGTGGAAAAGCAATGACTAAATACAGTCTTATTGTGTTGTTCATGTCCTTTCCTTTTTCCTAGATGTAACAGCGTATGGAACAGGAAGAAACTTGTGTACAAGTCTGGGAATTACTTCTACAGATATCTGTCTAAAGAAAGGTTGTTAAGTTTACATTTTGACACCTAAATAAATTATGCAACTCAAAACCACTAAGACTTCAGCAACTCTGAAAGAAAAAAGTAATTTATCTTTCAGATGAAAAGCAAATTCACATCCTGATCATTTATGATTGTTAATGATCCTGAGCACAGTAAAATTTTATATGTTTTATCAAGTTTATTTTAAAGTTATATGCCAGTACTATTTATCTTTCTGTGTACTTTCTGCTTGCCTGAGATTTTCCTGTAGTTTCAACTGAAAATATTTTTCGTAAGTTACAACGCAATTTTGAAAACCTGATGTATATGTATCCAAAAGTAGTCTCGCTGATTTGATTTTAAGCTACTCACAGGTCAGATGTTTACAAGAACACACTTGGGGCATCACAAACCTAAACCTTTGCATAGTCCTGCCATATGCTTCTAATTAGAAGCACTTTCATATATAAAAGAAGGGACTGTATACCTCAAAGAATTCTATGCCTGCTATTACACTGAAATAACAGAGTGGTACAAACAGTCATCAGGTTTTCTTGGGCTGTGGGTTGTTTGAGATGCTTATTATAAGTAAATGCTAAACAATAACAGATCTTTTCAGAAAGAGATACTCCATACAAGGTTGAGTAGTGTTTGAGTCAGTGGAGAGTTTTCTTCCTGAAGAGGAAAAAAGTTTTTAACAAACATGCAAGTCTTTTTCTCACATTTGAGCTACATTTTGTTGAACCAAACATGTATCATGACTGAGCTCTTATGAAGTTTTCTAGCTGTATTTTAGAAAACTTCAACGATAACATCATTGACTACTTACAGAAAGTTCACTTCTCTAAACACTTCTGATCTGTGGCATTTTACATAATTAAATTGTCTTGGTTGTAGTGTAATTAACTTGTCTTGGTTTTAATTAGATTCCCTTGAGTTTTTTTTTTTTAATTACTTCGCAACTCAAGGAAAGCCTCATTGTGAACATTCATCTGAAAACCCTGATGTGTTTAATAACACAAGGCAAAAATATATGTCATGGAAAATCTCATCAAATTATATTTGCAGGCATTCTTATATCTTTCAGAAAGGTTAATATCAAGCAGCTTACCTTGTCATCCAATTTCCGTGCACTGAATGAAAGTTCAACGTAGTCATCATTGCCAGACAATTCCTCAGCGATCACCTAAATGGAAAGCTACATTTGAGCTGTGCATGGTGTAATGGAAGGGGAGAACGACACCATTTTTCAGTGTGTGAAGACTGCAGACCCCATTTAGGAAACTGAAGTGTGCAACAAGTTAATGTGTTTCTCTTTGCTGTCAGGAAGGGCATCACCTCGGTCAGCCCAAAAACCTGAATCACTTTGTGTCATGTGACTATGCCTTGTCAATCACCTGTCAATGGACAGACATCAACATCCACCAGGCATCCCTTTCCTCTGACCAAGTACTCCTCCACAGAATGGAAAACAGAGAATTCCACAATCTCACAGTGTCCAAGGGGACAAAAATGCTCTACAAGAGTTGTATTACTTGGGTCTAAAGCCCAATTATTTTTATGCTGCTTCAGCATCATTTGGCAAGATAAATGAAAAAAGGAGTGAAGTCACCTGTTATTAGTTGCCACAAAAGGCACATCTACAGCAGGAAAGTTCTCCTGGTATAATTTTTCTACAACTGGCAAAACAATTTGCTGTAGATGGAGTGAGAAGCAATGTAATTCTAAAATAATGCAGCATGATTCTTTCAGATGGTGTAAGCTATGTCAATAATGATGCCAGTCACTGTGCTATGCAACATTAAAAAAACCCAAAAACAACTAAACCAGTTTCCTAAGTAAGCCATTTAACCAAACCTGGGATTTCTCAGTGAAAAATATTCTTTGAAACAAACCACATTATATTCTATTTGACAGCTTTAAAACTTTTTTCCCTGTTGTACATCTTCTCCCCAGGTATTAAATCTCCCAAAAGAACCTTTTTCTTGGGTGTTTTATGTACATTACCACACACACGGCAGTCATGCCAGTTTCCCAGAGAGGCTGTGTCTCCATCACTTGAAGTCCTTGGGGAGCTGCAGGGACACCCCAACAACTTGTCAAACTGGCTTGGTAGCAGCTACCAACTGCACCTCAAAACATCAACCCGTCAGAGGTGCATATAGCACCTCTTGTGAACCTATTTCAGAAAGGGCAGCAGCTGCCAGAGGCAAGAGACACAAAGGAAGGAGAGGTAGGAGGCCTGTGAGACCACCCTAAAGAAGATCCAGGAGGAGGCATGGAGAAAGGAATGCTGTGGGGACACAGCTGGAGATTCACTCTTTGAAGGAAGTGCTCCATGCTGGAGGAGGCACTTCTGAGTGTGTATACCCTCAGGTAAGGCACATGCTGGAGCAGAGATGCCCCTGAAGGGTCTGTGGCCTGTGTGTAAGCCCAGAGCAGAGCTAAGAAAATGAGTGAAAAAAACCTCAAAGAGCAGCAAAAAAAATATCACTGTTTTCTGATCCTGACCTGTGTCACACAGCACCTCATCAAAGGGACTGAGCACAACATGAAGTGAAGGCAAAGGGAGTGAAGACCATGAAGGAGGCAGGAGAGGTGTCAGAAGTGGAGTACAGGGAAAGGGTAGGAAAAGTATTTTCCCTAAGAGGTTTTTTTTTGTCTAATTAGTTTCTCTGTCGTTAAAACTTTACTTTGACTGGCAATTAATAAAATTAAGTAAAATTCCCTGAGTTGAGACCATTCTGGCTGTGACACCTCACAGCAATGAGCTGTGGTGTTTCTCCATGCAAAATACTCGCAGTCACACAGAGGCGCAGGTGCTTAACTGGGCATTAAAGTACCATCACACAGGCACATATGTGGTGTGCAACATCTTCCAGGCAAACATCAGCTTGCTGGAAATTTGGCCCATAGAGTCTGACACATTTCTCTTCCATGTAGTCTGATGGTTTAAAAGATCTGGTTAAGCTGTGTATGACCAACAGTGCTCCGGAATTTGCACACCAAATTTTGCAAGTATTTTTAACTGAAAATAATGAACCCACTCTTATAAAGGTTTACAGACTTCTGGCTGGAGAAGATGAACAATGTTCTGTTTCTTCCCACAGCCATATTATAAGATTGTGTGGATGAGGCATTACATAGTTAAAGGGCTAATAAAATTCCAGCAAAACTTGCTAAGATAGGAACTTTCAAAATCCTATGAAAACTCATAATTCAGTACACTGAATGAGTTAGGAAACTAGCATTTCTAACTTCCATACTTGACAGACACCTGGTATGTCCCTAGATCCAGAAATAATGATAAATAATCAGTTTTAAATTATTCTGTTGAGACAAAATACTTTTCACACAGTATTTTTTGTCTGGGTTCAGTTTTCTCCCATTCAAGTAAAGTCAACTTGTTCTTTAGTATTGCTGGCCAGAAGCCAAAGCATGTAATTAAGGTCCATATTTCATGGTTATCATCCAGTGTGAGGCCAGCAGGGACTATTTACTCATTTTCTCTCATCTTCTGTTTAACACAGTGATTTAATTTTTGCCAGAACACTCCACTAACAAGCCTAATAATTTTAGTTGTACTAGAGCATTTGTGTTTTCACAAGACTAAACTCTTTGGTGTTCCTCAAAGAAGAACAGAAGGGAGGTCCAGAACACCACAGGGATGGGGGAGATGAAGTATGCCTGGTTTATCCCAGCAGGCAAACCACACCAAGTTATTTAGGGAACAAAATTCTTTCCTGGTTCTATTCAGCCAGATGAGTGGGGAACTCCTTTCCAACCCCAGACCAAAACCAAGTTTACTGTATGCATTTAAGCAAATCAATTCCCAGCCAAGCACCAAGGAAGACATCTAAGAAATCAAACTCCCTGGGCTCTCAAAAAGTATCTCATAGTCTGCTGTCTCTTTTGTGGCTGAAGGCAGAAAAAAATATCCAAACAATCAAGCCAGAAGAAACCCATCTGGCAAATCGCACATTAAGGGAAAAATTCCTTCTCAATCTCATGATGCAACAGAGCAGATCCCCAAAGCAGAATCTTTTATTATAGCCTTCATCTTAATGCAGAGCTGCAAATGTCACAAGCATGCTAGGTTCAGCGCAGACAAGATTGATCTCCCAAGCAAGCCAGCACAGAAAAAGAGAGGTAATACACTAATTTTCAGATTTCAGGATACACATGGGGCTATAACAATCCAGTTCTTAGTTGCATTACAACACATCTAAAACTAATCTCATCAAAATTTTTTTTCCCTTTCTTTTTTCCTAAGAAACTTGAAAAAGCCCAAGGGAAAAGAAAGATGAGGCTCCTTCACATCTCAAGGCAGGTAAAAATTCTGCAGGTTCCAGTCCTTCAACTAAAAGTATTCAAGCAGCAGAAGTTACTTGCTGTCATCCAAGTACCTTAAAAGTACTAGTAGTAAGTATTGTGGCTTATGTACAAATCATACGTTATTTGTTGCCATTTCCTTGAAACAAGCATTTGTTAGAAACAGTACCAGTTGTCAAATAAACAATTTAAATACATTTCTCAATCAAGGGTTGTTCTGATGGCTTAGCAGGATGCTTTTAGAGAGAATTAGTCACATTAGATATTTCTAAATAATTGGAAAACAAAAGCATATTTAAGACTGACTTACTGTTATAGATGACTTTCCTGCTGTGTTGCCATGTTTGAGTAAGGACTTGGAGAGCTTCCTCTGAGAAACAATCTGCACAAAAATAAAAACAAAGGGAAAAATAAGTAGAATGTGTAGTAAATACATGGTTTATTGTGATTTCAATCTTATGTCGCTTTTTTTTTTCTTTTTTTCTTTTCATATCAAGGTACTTTCTCAATCCATGATCGGAGTTAACACAGTAAGACCACAACCAACAGGAAAGGTCCCCCAGGAAGCCTGCACAGCATGCGATGGAAGGACAAAACAAGCAGCTGGGGTGAAGCAGAATGGGGAGAACACAATTCACTGCATCAAACAGAATAGTGAGAAACACATAGAATTTCCTTAAGTATTGCAATGATGGTGACAGAGGACAGAAGTAAGATTTAAGCAGACTTAAAAGACAATAAGAAGAGAGCCGTACACAGCAAATCTACCAGATACCTCCAAAACTCATTTATTTTTATAGGAAACTGAAGTCCATTTAAAATGAGAAGGCATTTATTCTATTTCAAAATATGAGCAACTCTAAATTCAGGGAAGAAGCAAGCAAGCTGCCCCATATTCCAGTTCCAAAATCATCTCCTTTGCTTACGAGGTACCAGATCTCCCCTAGAACTCAGCAAAATGAACTTGGTCATTAACCAAATTATAAATGTTCTTCAAATAAATGGCATCAGAGGAACCCTGACAAAAGATGTTGTTTTCCATATCAATAATAACTAGCATTTTCTTATGATTTTGAAACATTTAAAACCAGACCAGCAAAAGTATTAGAAAAGGAATAAACCTTACAATAATGCAGAACTGCTAAGCTACAGTGATGACCCAGTGTGTTAGTCACTAGTAAAGTTAATACTATATTAATTTATTTATTTTTTAATTGGAAAACTTCCAAATGTAGACAGATGTAAAGGTAACTCAAACACTGCTTAGAAATCACAGTATTATTTGTAATCTGACAAAACTGTAGTAGGATTGTGCTGTGCAGATACTGAGCAAAAGATTGATTGTGTCCTAAGACAAACCCTAACCTCTTGAATGTGGCTTTTCTACTAGTAGTAGTCCTTTCCACCTTTCCACATCCAACAGTACTTGGACAACTTCATCCAGACAGCTGATGGAAATGATCCACAAATAGACTTCTCTGGCAAAATATGCCAAAATACCAGTTGTAAAAGAAAGGTAATCACAAAGTGACAAGGAGAGTTCCAAGCCCTCAATGAGAGTCCTGGACAGCATACATATTTCAGCAATAAACCACATCAGTAGGTCATGGCCAGAACTGGAGGAGTGTGAGTAATGCAAAGTTGCAGCCAGGCAAAAAAGGTGCTGTGAGACAGGAGTGAATCGGATGCACATGCTAGCCTAACATCACTGTGGAGAAACATGTTTGGCCCATCAATTTGCTGAACTGAACAGAAAAGCAAAAGCTGCGCCTCAGATTATCCTCAGCTACAGTTGTAATACAAGCAGCAAGACAGAAGCAAGTTTTAAACAGGTTTTAAATGTGAGATAGGAGAACCACCATATGACAGGACAGCACATCTGGAATCACTGTGACCAGCTTCTTGTTCCTATTGCAGCTATAGCTGACAGGGGTGTGTCTAATCAGTTCTTAAAGACATCCAGAGGCAGAGGGAAACACACTTTCCTCTGGAAATTTATTACTGTATTCATTACCCTTACGTAAATGTATTTTCCTAACAGCTAATCCAATTCTCTGCAGTTTAAGTCCATTACTTCTATCTAATGCACCATGAATAGGTAAAACAATCTTTTTTCCTTTTTTTGGGCAATCTTTGTATCTGAAGACTATTACCAACTCCCCACAGTCTTTTTTACTACCTGACCTGAGTTTGTCCTATCTTTCCTTCTTGACCAAATTTCCTAGCCCTCAAACCATTCTCTCTGCTCTTTGATGAGCCTTCATGGACTGGCTCATAAACACTCCAAGAATAATGCTCAAAATTGGGCATAATAGCCCTGGTCCTTCCCATGAGAAGCAAGAAGAGCTTTTCATTGCAAGGCTGATACACTCCAGAATAACATTTACCTTATTTTAAGACCATGATACTGTTAACTAATGTTCATAATAGGACCATTTCAGATTGCCAGCTGCATTTTTGCAGCTGGCTATTACTTAAATGAATAATTTGACACTCCTTTTTGGACTGCCTTCCATAATGCCATCTGTTGCCAACATCTCACTCAATTTTCCAAACTAACTTTTGGATTTCAACTCTAGTGTTGGCCAGTGGCAACAACAGACAGAACTACAAGTAAGATGACAGTATTGCTAGGATTTAGAAGTTCTTTTTCTTCCCTAGAACCTTGGAAATACTGTTTGCTGTGACCTTTTAAATCATCCCTACATCTATTTTCTTGCCATCTAAACAGGTTCAAGTACAAATCATTACACTTCTGTGAACTGTGAGATGCAATTTAAAAAATCGTGTTTGAGATTCTCAGATGGGAGGCAATACAGAAATATGACAGATTATTCTTAATACATAATTAAATTATGGGTTCTGTACCAGCCAGATAATGAATTATGGCAGCTGAGGAGCAGGGTCCATTTATCTCCGTGGGCTCTCCCTCCTTCCCCAAGATGCACAGGCAACTTTGTAAAATACATTAAATTTTTCCAATGAAAGCTGTGGGTGTTGTCTACTAGAAACCTGTCCAGACATCTTACATATAGATAGCCATGGTATGAGAAAGAACTTGGGTGGGAACCCATCTTTCAGTAGCCTCCTTTAGAGACAGCAGGACTTCTCCCCCTGAGCTACCCAAACTTTTCCAGCTCCCTTTGCTGCTTTCCAAAGGGTCACAGCTTTCATGAAGCGTTGCACAGCTTGGGAGCTCCTGTGCAGGTGGCAGATAGACGGCTCGCAGCTCGAGAGGGGATAATTTACTCTGACGTTCTCATTAGCAGACTGCATTAGTAACACTCGCTCTCTAAGCCAGAAGCATCGTTCTGACCCAGTGAGCTCTCTGCATATGTGAATATGGGTATTTGGGTGCAAGTGTTTACCAGCTGTTAATTAAGTGGCCACTAAGAACAATCCTCCATCTGGCAACAATGTGCCAACATCACTGCCTCAAACTGTAATTGTAATTGCAATAACTGTAAAGGAGTCTATTTTCCATAGCAGTAAATTGACTTTTTTGTTCATGCACTGTACAAAATAGCTCTCACTGGTTAAAAGAACGACTTCTATGGAAGCTGCCATCAATTACCTATCACATTTCTGTTAACATCTCAATGCAAATCTTCTTCTGATCATTATTATACAAAGCATTTGCTGACCTGATTGTCAAACAGCAAATCCTAAACAATGATAAC
This sequence comes from Coloeus monedula, assembly GCF_965178545.1. Lineage (NCBI taxonomy): Eukaryota > Metazoa > Chordata > Aves > Passeriformes > Corvidae > Coloeus > Coloeus monedula. Next base: position 43,962,694 of record NC_138781.1, read on the forward strand.
TTGAAGGACTAGCAAGCATTAGTCTTAGTTCAGAGTTACAGAGACAGCTGAGCTAGCAAAATGTCTTAGAAGAAAGTAATTGACCATAGGTCTTTCATTTGTCAGGAGTCTTCATCTTGACCCTGACTTCAAAACCTTGCAATTTAAAACTTCTGCTTCAGAGAAAAAAGTTTCATCCAAAACTGATGGGAAGAAGTGCAGAAAGTAAATGTCTGTCTTCTTTCTAAACCACAAATAGTAGAACTGAGTTCAGCCCTAATAAACCTCAATTACATTTCCAGAACATGCATTTTCATGAACATTTTATTAGAAAAATGACCTACCAGTGAACAAATGGATGTAGAAAATGGTCCTTGTTGAGGCTGGAATAATTTTATTCTTTGTAGATGGTACAGGCTGTGTTTTGGATTTAGTATGAGAATAATGTTGATAACACACTGACGTTTTGGTTGTTGCTAAGTAGTGCTTTACTCTGTATCAAGGACTTTTCAGTTTCCCATGCTTTGCCAGAGAGGAGGTGCACAAAAAAACAGGAGGGAAGATAGCCAGGATGGCTGACGTGAACGAGCCAAAGGATATTTCATACTGTACACTGCCATGTTCAGTATATAAACTGGGGAGAGTTGGCTGAGAGCTGCTGATTGCTGCTAAGGGATGGGCTGGGCATCAGTCATCAGGTGGTAACTGATTGTACTACGTATCACTTCCTTCTCTTGGGTTTTACTTTCCTCTCTCCCTCTCCTTTTCATTACAGGTATAGTTATAATAAATAAAATTTTATTTCAATTATTAAACTGTTCTTATCTCAACCCATGAAGTTTGTCTTTTCTTTCTGATTCTCCTCCCCACTGTGGCAGGGATGGGGCAAGGTGGGTGTAAACAAGCAAGTGCATGGTGCTTAGTTGCCAGCTGGGGTTAAACAACAACAATGCTTTTTAGTGCTCAGTGTGCCTCTCATGCAAAGACCAGACCTCAGAGATTTAAGAAGTGAGACTAAGAGAAGTAAAGTCAAGTTCATTTTCAGCTACATACAAACTACTACCCATTTCTGGCCTAAGAGCACCACATGTCCAATAAAACATCATACTGAATGTGTTTGCACAAGGTGGAAATAAGAACAGAATGTAAAAGCCACTGCTCCATTTCTGAGAGGAAGGATATGGATATGAAGTTATTCCTGTTTATCAAATATCCAACCATCTCAACAGAACATCTCAACTAGATTTCTGGTCTGCAGTGATAAGGGATGTCAGCCCTGTGGTGAGATGGAAGTGAGAAATTCCCTTTGAGATGATCTTAATTTTCCTTATTACATACAAGCCCTTACAGGTTAACGACAGATGCTCAATATTACTGTGGAGAAATCTGGATTCACATCTCCATTTGATCCTATTTCCAATTTAAAATACCTAAAAGAGGCTTTGCACTTTTTTTTTTTTCCATTATTTTGAAAGTATGAACAGATGCAAGACTCTAGATAAAAGCACCAAGGCGCTGACACCAGCTGTGTACCGAGCATTGTTCAGCAGTCACTGAGAGACAAGGACTCTGATGAAGGTTTGCTCTCTCCTATGCCTGAGTCGTGACTAATCAGCATTGTGTAAGATGAGATGTGAAATAGAATGACTTGTTTTACCTGGCTTGTTTAAGAAACTTCTAAAATATCTTTCTCTAGGTGGTCCTTTCTTAACCAAATATAGGGATAACTTTCAAAAATACTATACAGAATTCCCAACACTCATAAATTGAGTGGAAAACAAGATTTCAATATGGCTTTTTAACCAGGTTATTTCAACAGCATTGATTCAGCTTGCAAGGTGCCACCCTGAGCCAGAGGTCAAGTGTTGCAAATTCTTTATTTGGATTGTCCTCTTATGCGCACTGGACTTTCTTACAGGAACCCCAAATTTAGTTATTTACACAGACAGATTAAGCACGAATTTCCCTCAATCACAATAGTACACAACTTGAAGAAGTCTTTGTATCTCTTCCTTGCTAGCTGGGATAGACAGAGAACTAACTTTTATTTCCTAGCACCTCTGTGTTAATTCTTGTCCCAGATGTGTTATTCCTGTTATATGGACTTTCATAGTTGCTCAGCTTTCTTCTAGCCAACCTAACTCTTTTCAGGACTGCAAAGAGCACCTAGGCACAGTTTAGTAGCATTTTTCCCTTGATCCAAATGCCTTTTACACAGACTGAATCTTCATGATCAAATACATTAAAGTGCAGAGCCCTTGGTGGTAAACATACCTGGATCCTGGAGAAGCAATCTCCCACCAAACAGCAGTGGTACCTATAGAAACAGAGTGTTTTTCTAACAGCATCCCCTAGAACCATGTTGATATATCAAGGAAAGAAAAGTAGCGATCGTACTCTTTCAAAAAAACATGTCTCAAATCCTTCACCAACCCTTATGTCATTGTTTAACCCCAGCCAGCTGCTAAGCCCCACACAGTCACTGCTTTACTCCACCCCAGTGAGATAGGGGAGAGAATGAGAGAAGGGATAAAAACTCATTGGTTGAGACAGTAACAATTTAATTGGTAAAGCAACTGGTATCTTGCCAAGTTTGGGTGGGGATTTTAACATATATAATTAAAAAGACTTGACTATATTCACAAAATCCTTTTAATCCTTGATGCACAGCAAGGGAAGGATTCTGTGGTAGATAAAACTTGGGACATAACCATATCAAAAGTATTTGCCAGTTATGCTACATGTCTCTTAAGCTCTTCCCTTCTAGCATAAAAGTACAACCTTTAAAGCACTTTTTTTCACTGTTACAAAGCCTCCCAAATGAAGGACAGCAATACTTTCATGATATTGCTGTAAGTGGAATGATGCAACCAGAGTGACTAGACGAATGATTGGAGATTTAACATTTGTAAAATGTATTCTGAAGATTGTAAATTAAAATATTAGTGCACTCTTACTATAATCCACTCAAGTCAGATACTGTTAAGCCTCTAAACACCCACGAACATAATGTCAGACCTTAATGGCATTTCACCTGTATAGGTGAATAATGAAAGACCAATTTAACCACAGCCAGCAGAAGTAACTCTGCCTCACAGTGTAAAAACTCTTTCTCCTACTTCATGCATTGCTCTTTAGCCTGGTTTGTGACAAAGAATGCTTTATACAACTCTGATGTGCTTGTGTTTATCTTGCTACCTATCCCCCAGCTGCTTTTGAACCCACCAAATAATTTTTGTGAATGGTGGCACATAGTTGCAGATGCACCAAGCACACTACATTTCAACATGAAGAGAGACCAGACGTTACGTAAATGCTGGTGACTGCACTCCACTCTCATGGACAAAAAGGTTTGGGGAATGCACCACAGATACCAAGAAATCACTTCAAGAGAACAAGTTCAGATGTATAGGTCTCCAGTGAAGAAAGTTTCATTCTGTCTAACTGCTCACAGAATTCTTGTTCCTTGGTAGAGCCAGTTTTAGTGCTATAATTATCCTCTCTGTACATATGATTCTTTCTGTACCATACTCACCATTCTTCAAGATTTCTTTTGTTTGCTATAGTATTGTTCAGCTCAAAGTCTATTTACAGCTGAATTATACCTCTCCCTTTGTTAAAGACCTGTACCTGAAAATAGTCAATCAAAACAGAACACTGAGAAAAAAAGATACGTCTATCACAAGAGGAATAATGTTATTACAGGAAATATCTTATCAATAGCTTAAAAGGTCTTTGAATTTAATTAGTGTGTAGAGTAGCAGCCCTTTTAGAATTAGTCATAATAATATCTCGTGATAATAGCAAACTAAATTTTAAATTACTTTTCTAAAGACTGCTACAGTAATTCATACTAAAAGATAAAGCATGCAAAAACAAAGCAGTACAAACTGTGCAAGAAATTTCATTAACTATAGCAAGATTCATCTAGAACAGAAAATCTTGCAGCTTCAGAGATCATGCTGCAATGGCAAACCAAGAGCATCCTGCAGATAACTGAGGTGCTGAAAGGGTTAGGCAAAGTTAGGGAGAGTACTGTGTTCATTATTTGCTTCTGCTCTGAGTCAGTGCGGGTAGAAAATGACATTCACATCTAATAAAATACATTATTCATCCCACTAATGAATTGAGTAACTTCATTTGGAGGAGATCAAAGGCCAAGTATTTAAAGGTACCTAGATACCTAAGGAGGCACACAGACATCTAATGAGATTTAGGAATTCAAATACCTTGAAAAAACTGGTCCTGTGTCTTTTGCACCACAGAAGCCAGCAACAGTCTGTTAAACAAATATTCTCCTGCGACCTGTTTCAGTTTAATTAATTCAGGTGCAATCATGACTCTTTTAGCCTTTCTCTAATTCAAGAGCAAGGGGATTTGCAATGGCTGAAATTGAACTAATAATCAGTCATCTTTTTCAAGTGCATAATCTGCTAATGACATATATTATTAAAAGCACACGAGAAACAATTATGCTCATTACCAAGAAGGAAGATTTTCAATCCAATTTGTACACAAATGTGTGTATGGGTAATTTTAAGTCTCAGAATAATACTTGAAAATGTTCTTGACAGGAAAAGATTTCCATCTCTGCAGTTCTCTTCTGTTACTAGTTGAGCAAATAACAGAGTAACAATATTTTAACACTTCTGTAAATTAAAAGAAACTAAACAAGGAATGGAATCCCAAATTTGAAAATAGCAAAGTCCAGCCATGGTTAAGTAATGGAAGAAAAGCCACAAAAGCTATTCCCACAAAATACGTCACAGAGAATAACCCAACCCACAGAGCTGGGGTGGTTCACAGCATTTAAGAAATAAAAACTTCACTGGTTCCCACAATTTAATGATGGTGCATGCACAGCTGAACAGTAATTAAGAATGTCTTGGCAATGTGAGTTTGTTTAGTTCTCATCAGAAAATGGCTATTCATTGAAATAGTTTTCGTGAAAAGAACAGACTAAAATTTCTGGGTGAAACTTCAGAGATAAAAAGTCTTTCTAAGCCACCCACCTGATACTTATTTACTGTGTGGTTAAGAAGTTAACTTTGGGTATTAGAAAGTTTGAGCCCTTACTGTACTAAATGATGCAATTTCAATGTTCTATAAAATTAATGGAATATAAATCTGAATGGTTCCAATAAGAGAGCTTTAGAAGCTCATGACATATGAAGGCACTAACATATAAGCAGAATAGGACATGGATTTGGGGTTTTGCTGTCTGTATTGGGTTCATTTCCCCACAGCAGCCCTCACAGGTCTGTGCCGTGCATTGGTAGCTGGAAAGGTGTTGATAACACACCAGGGTTTGGCTACTGCTGAGCAGGGCTGGCACAGCATCAGTACTGTCTCTCAAAATTTCCCCCCCATCAGGGGGCTGGGGATGAGAAAGATCCTGGGAGTCCAGCTCGCCCAAATTAACAAAAGGGATATTCTACACCATGCACCCCAGTCAAGGTCAAACCACCACACTACCACTGTTGAATACCACAAAAATCAGACTGTTAAATTTCTGACTGTGCTTTTCCATCTAATATTTTTCCCCACTGTTTTTTTTTCACATACATAAACCTATCAAATAAAAATCAATCTATCTCCTGACATTCAAACAATCACAGATTTTGTGAGCCAAAAAGCAACAGAAATACAAAACCCTCAGTGATTACATGGGGATTCAGTTGGAGGTGATTAGTCTGGGTGAATGGAGTGCCTGAAGACTTTTCCTAGGAACAAGGAAGAGGAAAGAGAAAAACAAAGAGGAAAGAGAAAGGGAAGAATCTACTCTCCATAGTTACAGGCAACATCCGTAAGACCAAGACCAAGCATAAACTGATTCATAGCATCTAAAGCACCTGTAGGACAGCAAGAGGTCACCTTTACAGAGGGACACCCCAACTAAAATATTACTGGTTGTGATTTCACTGCCTATCACTACAAAGCTGTGCAGGTGCCTCCGCTTGCCAGTGCCTGTGCAAAGAAGAGCAACTATTTCGAGTGAATCAAAGATTTAGAAGATTAGTGGGCAGATGCACAGCCGGATGGAGCGTCCCAAGCCATTTCTGCTGAAGCAGAAATCACAATGCCAAACCACTGCTCTACCACAACACTCCCACTCCAACCAATGAGAGCTGTCATCTACAGCAGCATCTCAAGAAGGCTGATACTACTGCCTTCCTCCCTAAGCAAGACCAGCTAAAACTAAGTCATCTCTGCTCTGGTTATTTTTACTTTGCAAATCCAGGCTTTCTTTTGCCACTTGAAAGCGACTAAAAGTGTTTGAAAATGTTTCCACGTGATACAGGAACGAGGGCTCATTATGACTCTGCTTACGCAGAGGAAGCCATCACCATTGTGAAGGTGCCAAACACTAGGACAAAACCCAGAGAGGCTGTGATAACTTCATCCTTGGAGACATTCAAGACTGGACTAGACAAGCCCCTGAGCAATCTGCTCTAATCCGTTTTGAGCAGCAGATTGAACTGGAGACTCCAGGGATACCTCCTCACTTAAATTACTTTATGATTTGAACAGGAAGAGTACACATTCCCAAATGTCTATGCCACTTCCTTTTGTGGTACTTCAAGTAAGCCCCACTAAGGATTTGTTCCAGACACACCACCTGGAGCAATGCATCCAGTTTTGGGTCTCCAGAAGAGTGCCATGGAGCGGTGGTCAGAGGGCTGAAGCACCTCTCCTCATGGAGACAGGCTGAGAGAGTTGGGGTTCAGCCTGGAGAAGAGAAGGTTCTGGGGCAACCTCAGAGCACCTTCCCATACCTAAAGGGGGCTACAAGAGAGATGGAAAGGGACTTCTTACAAAAGCATGGAGTGACAGGACAAGGGGTGATGACTTTAAACTGAAAGAGAGTGGATTTACACTAGATATTAGAACTAATTTCACTGTGAGGGTGGTGACCCATTGGAACAGGTTGCCCAGAGAAATTGTGGATGCCCCATTGCTGGAAGTGTTCAACGCCAGGCTGGATGAGGCTTGGAGCAACCTGGTCTAGTGGAAGGTGTCCCTGCCCATGGCATGGGAGTTGGAATTAGATGGTCTTTAAGGACCTTTCCAACCAAACCCTGTTGGGATTCTGTGAATCTGATTTCACAAATATGCTCCCACTTAAGAATAATTCTTGTGAGGTTACAAGCAAAACACATACAGTTTCCTTGCTTAAATAGCTACCATATGACTGTACAACTTAATTGTTACACCCTGGTATTATTAGATATTAGTTTTATGCATTTAATTAGAAATAAAATGCAAAATGAAATATAATAACATATTTTAAAAAAGTACAGTTTTCAGCTATGCACCTTAACCTACCATTTAACAATGTCACTTTAATTAAACAATTTAACAATTAAACTGTAGAGAATTTGTTAATATTCTGCCAATCTGCACATTACCAGGACACTCAAGAAGCTGGGAAACTGAAAGAGCCTTTCTCAGTAGAAGGAACAGCATTGTAGTACTTAAAAACACACACAAAAATCCCCCCATAACACCTCACACTAAGCCTCCTCCTGTCAAACCCTTCAAGAGATAATCTGCTATTGTTTTGTTTGAAAGGGTGACTTTTAAGTGTGATGGACCAAACAAATCACTTTGAGGAAATGTCTCTATTTAGCATGCTGATATTTATGTAACTACACTCATCAGGTGTCTATCTATAACCGTTTGTTCTTCTGTGTTTAAATGCTGTGGCACTGGAAATTCCTGTTGACAAATCTGCTCTTCACATCCAGGTATGACTGACTGCGTGCCAGGATGCTGCCAACCACAGTATTTACCAGCAGAGGCACAGAATTCACTTGCCCTGGCAAGAGCAGTATAAATAAATCCTGCTGAAAATCCAGTGGGATGTCTCTGAACAGTGTATGGCTCAGGATCTAACAACCTATAAGTCACTGACTTTATCACTCTCCTGGAACACAGATTTATTAAAACATTTGGAAGGAGATTAGGGACACCTTCCAAAGGAACCCATTTTTCGTCATTCGCACCAAGACCCCAAATTTCTGACAAACAAATACCTATTGGGTAGGCTACATGTAGGACTGAGATCAGAATAAAGAGAAAAGACACTCCTCTTTGTGAGCTTACTGTATAATTGTGCTATTGTCTTTCCCAGCATTTATTATTCCTACTAATTTTGGTTTGAATACAAGTATTACATGATTTGGGTAAACATGCAGGTTTACCACACATCTAAGTGATGATCTACAAACAGGTACAGGTAGCAGTGAATGTCTTAGAGATCAACTATTACCTAGAAGAGAGCAATAGAAGTTGACACCTTTATGGGGGGTGGGAAGGGCATCAGTCTTTCAGAGTATGCCTAAAAATATACAACCTTCCTGGATGTCTCAGACAAGACCTACTTGCAATGGGAAAGTGAATTGGGAAGCAGGCACACACTCTCACACAAAATTCTCCTTTATTCAGGCATTAAAGTAATGTAGAAAAGCAAACTCATGTCAAAATTATCTCAAAAAAAGTCATGGGTCTATTACCATCATTAAAAAAATGTTGTAATTACAACATACAGCTAAGCAAGACTGTAAAGCTCCATATGTACAGCCTGTGCTGCAGGATTTTCACAAAGGCTTTACTTGGATGACAATTCCAGTGCTACTATTTTGGGGGGGGGGGGGGGTTTAAAATCAGTTTTAAATTGAAAAAAGGTTAAAAACTAGAAAAGGGGGGGAGGGAGCACCACTAAAAAAAGTCTAAGTACAGAGTCCTCCAGGCTACATTACTATGAACAGAATTCACACTGTTATTTTTTCTTGGTTACCATTAAAATCACACTGCAACCAACCCAGCTGTGTGCTATTTATAGAGATCAAATCATTATAAAGACATTTATGCTACAGGCAGCAGCAGTGACATTTTTTCCCCCTTCTTTTTCAAGCCAATTAAGTGAGAAGAACATTATAATAACATTTTGCTTTGTTTCCCATTCCCCTTGGTGTTATAGGATAGCTTATTTTCATTGATTAAGACCACAAGAATTCTGTCAAAAGGAACAGACTTTATAGTGCACGGTAAATATCCAAAATACCAGCATCTTTATTTTGAGCTTCCAATTTAGTAAATACATATATTTCATATTATTTCTCTGTCTGAGAGGACTTTTCCTCATCCAGCATGTTTGGCACAATAGCTTTGGTAAGAAAATCAAAGTGATTCAGGTGTGGTGGGGCTGAGGGAGGAGCAACAAAAGGTGAGAAGACAGGAAACAAAAGCATTGCAAAATCTTCCATGACAAGCTATCATGTTCAGAATACAAACTTATGTGGAAGCACTGCAAAGGAGAATCTAAACAAAAGCCTTCCTGCTCTTGGCACACAAGTTACCACAGCATGGAAAGCAAATTTATATTCAGCTCAGTGAAACTTGGCATTGCCATTATGGACAGAGCAGCAATCTGTGTTGTGAAACCGTGCATGACAAAAACTTTGCCAGTCTGAAATAAACTATGATACCTGGGACCCTGTAGGGTGCTACCAGTCAGCAGTATGGGAATGCACTACAGAGTTGGCTCTGATGACCTCTAGATATTGATCTTGTGGGTAGGACTCATCACCCTTAAGTTTAGTAATCGAAAAAGTTAAGTATCTCCCCTAAGCCAGCTGTCTAGACTCTCTTGACACCTAATGAGGAAAGACGGGTATCTCCTGAAGACAATTTATCCTAATCTATGATAGGTGTCTCAGAATGAATCAATTGTTGGAACTGTCTGTTTCTCTCCACTGAACCAACGATGGAAATCAGAAGAGTAACTTAGTCTAGACACCTAACTTTTGGATGACTGAGAGTCAGGGAGATGAATCCAACCCTATCTCTCTATTTGCCACATCACCAGGCACTACCTCATGAGAATAAAGTATATTTTTAAGTGTTTCTTGGACTTGGAACTTGCTGTATATCCCATATAATGTTAGGAACAACAACTTTCTCCTAAATCAGTCTATTTTCCAACACTGGTCTAATGAGCATCAGCTTTCACTGTCCAAGGCCAATCACTGATGCTTCATTTCCTATAAGCACTGGCTGACTTGAAGCTGTACTACAGTAATAAAACAAACCAGCAGAAGTTACCCCATTCAAAGCACTGATGAAGAATTTCGTCATGAATGACAAATCTCACCCATCAGTCAGTCAACAAAGCAACATATTTCATATATATATACAAAAAAATGAGCAACGAGGGGGGAAAATGGCAGTGACACTTACTTGTCCAAGAGTGCACTCCATGCCACCGAGAAAATCTGCTTCCTTCAGCCCGTTGTGATTGCTGCTAATGTCATGGACTTCAAACCGCAATCGCTGCACCTCTTCAAAATAGAAGTCCACCGTGAACAGCTTGGAGAAGACGGGATTTATACAGGTTCGAATCACTTCTGTCCTGTCAACCTGTCAATTCAAAAAAGAGGTCACATGCTTCTCTTTCTGCTTCTCTTTCTGCCATTGACGGACAACCATGAGCTCCTCAAATACACTGTGCTCATTTATCAGGACTGACAGCTGGGACTGTGACCACAGACAGTCCTGTTTGTACTGTCAGCAGCAGCTGTTGTTTCTGTGCTGGGCTGACCAAAAACACAAGATAAGGCCACCTTCCCTTGCCTCTCCCTTCCAGCAAGTCTTTGGCAGAATAACTGAGAAACAAACTATAGAATAAATACAGAATTCACATCTCCAGCAGTACCCATCCATCAGTACAAAACAGCAGCAACTAAACTAAGCATCAAACTAAATGGAAAAGAGAGTAACACCACCAATAATAACTCATTTCAGACAATTTGCATGATTAAGAAGTGGAGAACTGGATCCACAGCAACATCTTTTCTTAAAAGTATATAAATTTTTCCATGCTGCTAAGCTGCATCCCAAGAATCTGACGGGTTGTACTGTTTATTCCTACCTCTGACTCTTAAAACTTCCAAAGAAACGTCATTAAATCTATATTGTTATTTCTTTTTTAAAAAAGTGTTCATAGAGCACTTTCTAGTTCTCTTAAAATGTAGTACTTGGGTTTCCTACTTTTGAAATAGGCCTTTGCTATTTTTCATTATGATGCATCATTGGTGACAACGTAAGCAATGAAGCAATTTCCTTTTTTCCACTCTCTTTGCCCTGGCACAGAAAAAAACTTAATAATTCTGTAAGATTAAAGGAACTGATCCTGAAACGAAGTAGGACTTGGGCACATCAGTCACTAGATAGGAGGTGGCTGGTGTGCCATGGAACAGACAAATTAAATTGCTCAGAGGAAGAGTGATGAGATCCTTTGTCTGATTCCTGATCAGGAACATCTGTTGTGCAAAAAATGACAGCCGCTTGCTACACTTTTCAGAGTTTATAATGCATTAGCCTTGCTAGTAGTTATCGGCAAGGACGCAAAGAGTCAAGTAAATCAAAAGCAGGAGAAAAAATGAACAGTTCCTGGTAGAACATTTATTTTACTGCTCATCAAAGGTGTCGGATTGACAGCTCTGACAGTTGAAATCCTTTAGCAAATCATCAAACAGATGCTACCAGTCACGGAATAGACCCAAACCAGTGTTACCATTGCTGCCTTCTCACACAGCTGTGTCAATGTGCTCTGACTATGCCAGAATGAAACCATCACAAAAAGGAAAGCAACCTTACTTACAAATTCATTCTTAATGTATTTGCTTAGACTAGCTGAAAATGATGGGTTTGGTATCAGTCATGAGAAGAATAATAAGAAAAATGTAAGGTGAGAAAGGATACCAGCTATGCTTGCAGAAGAGTGGTCATTTCATGAACTAGTGCTTTAGCAGACCCAATAATCAAAACATTTAAATGACTGGTTTTAAATTTTTCTTCATAGCCATAGCAATCTGCTGAACTCATTCCTTGCAAGTGTATAAACTGTTAAGTGGCATCATTTTAATTGCTTCATTGGTACAGCAGATCTCAGGCAGTAACTGAAGTTTCTGTTATTGTTTCACTTCATCTCTTCCTTTCTGCTGGAAAGGGTTCTCCACTGTGAAATACATCAAGATTTACACTTGCACTCAACACAGGTTCAATACATGGCTGCTCAAGGGAGTAAAGTGCCTGAAAATGGAGGCACCGGTCTGCACACAGGGACATTAAGAATTTCAGTCTCACACAGAGATAAGACATTGTTTGCTTTTTCCAGTCTGTGATTGACTGACATCCTTCCCTTGACAGACACCATACTGAAATATAGCCATTTCACTGAATTTCCCCAGTCTTCCCACATTATTGAGATGATACATCAAGCCAGCATGTCAGAGCATGGGATTACGTGAGAAAAATCTGTACAGAAAGAAGCAATGCCAACAGCTCCACAAGCAATATAAAATTCTTTGTGCCTCTCTCAGCCATCAGCAACAACATTAACCCCTATTAGTCTACCTTGTGTCCAGTCTGCTTAGTCAGCATGTTTCACTGTTACCTTAGTCCTTGGCTAGAAAGTCTGGAAGGGTCCTCAGCATGGGAAGCCCAGCTCCATTCCCTGGCTTTGGTTACTGTGCAGCAGGGCTAAGCACTGATAACCAGCTGAAGTGACTCGTGATGAAGAAGCAGTGGCAAACAGAACAGCTCAAAAAATTACCCAACTCTCATGGAACACCCTGGTTGAAAGATGCTTTATAAACACAAGGTATAATCTCCACTTGACTCCTGCCACTTTTTAAAGGTTGTTCTTTCTTGAGTACTCCTGCTCTCACATTCAATCATAAAGCCTTAATGCTCTCTTTAGAAATGCTGGATGAGCATGAAACCTTAATGAAAACTGGTGGAAATATTATTGCTAAGTGCAGTTTCATGCTGATAACCATCAAAAAGCTCATGATCTACAGGGCTGCAGACACTTAAAAAAAACCCCAAACCAAACAAACAAAAAAAAAACCCCAAACCAAACCAAACAAACAAAAACCCCCAAAAACCCAACAAAAAAACCTGACGTGGTTTTAACCACGAATTATCCTAATACCTGCAGGACCTGTTTCATTTCAGTCAAAATACAGTGTCATCCTCCATGCTGACCCAAAACACAGGTTCACAGCAGTCTGACAAGATGTCAGCCTCAAGCCATATGCCCTTAATCCTGCTGTCACCCAAAATTACTTGCAGTACTTCCACTTATACGGATGATGAAGGCTCAAATGCTTAAAGAAAACACAGTTTAGCTTTGCCCAGCCTCATTAATTGAGCACTCAGGAAGTTACAACTTCTCAGCATGAATGTTTTCCAAAACATAATGAAGAACACTAAATCTCCATTACTTTTGGGGACAACAACTTTAAAGTCCAACAACAGTATGTTATAAGCAAGTGGAACTACACTTTTGGTCTTGTTGCAGAAAACCTTAATCCTGACAACAGGCAGGTTTTTCAACAGGACATGGACAGGGGTCATGTCCACAGCTTTAGGATTTGCTGATGCCTGACATATGAGCCATCTGTTATTTTGGGACTTTGCTAGAACAAGGAATTTCTCCAACTCACTGAAGCAGAACAAATTTTCAAAAGAAACAATTGACAGCTACATGCACCTTCGGGCTGTGTCAAGAGGTAAAACTGACCTTAAAAAGAGCAGTGTTCATCTGACACCATGATCCGAACATCTGCTTCATGATGCAGCTTCACCTGCACTTTCCCTTCAAGGACAATTTAAACAGAGAAAAGGACTTGCATCTTCACCTCCTGGGACGGACTCACACTGCTTTCCCTCTTCATCTCTTTAGGTCCTTGTCACTTCACAGAAGGTGGCGCCCTGCTGAGTAGCCAGGATTACTTGGCAGGCCCATCTGGATGCAGCCACCCTGTGAGCTTCCCCTTGGGGAACTATGAATGACATACAAACACCAAAGTTGGCAACCACAGTGCAGAGTGCCATCTCAACAGCAGGAATTAAAATATAGGAAAGAAAACGGGCCTTCTGAATCCTCTTGTCAAACTTGCAGGGAGTTGGAAGCTGGGTTTGAAAGCTGTTTTCTTTCTGTACTGTTGACATGGACGGACAGTTGCCAGAAATGTTTGCCTGTCTCCCTGTTTACTCACCATCACTGCTGAAGAACTGCAAAACTGTCTTTGCAGTCAAATAGCATCAAATTAAAGAAGGCACAAAGGACAGAAGAACAAATACTAAAATTCAGGCTTATTCTGTTTGTATCTTTTGTCTGTGACCTGTTGAAAAGCAGTGAGCTTTGCAGAACTGCAGAGCTTTGCATGTGATAAACACGGTATCTTCAGTGAGGAAACAGTTCCTCATCCTAGAAAAAAATTCACTGACAAAGAAGTAATTCAATGGTTGAAGTATGGGTTGAGGATCTCCACTCCATCTTTCACCATTAGTTGAGAAGTGAAGCCGAGGGAAAAGATCCAGCCTGAGGGGGATTTATCTTCTTCTATCAAAATTAGATGAAGTATAAGCTATTGCATATACAAGGATGAACAAGGATTATGTAGAAGCTTAGTGTCACCTGGTATCTCAGGCTTTTAAGTGATCATAAAAACAACTTTCTCGTTATGTCCTTGGGAACCAGGAAAATGGGGAATTGTCTATAGGGCCCAAAGCTCTGCACCTCAAGGCCATGCTTCCATGTTTAGCACAAATCTGTTATGTGGAGAACTCCATGTCCCACACAGATAATTGGTACCTACCTGCTCTCCACTGTATTTCTAGCAAACATGCAACTAGCAGAAAAGAAACACATCTTTACTGGTTGTTTCTTGGCATCTTTGAGGTGAAGAGCAGCCAAGGGCCATGAAGAATTCACTGTGTTCTCACCAAAAGGACAATTTTGAGGGGGGGGGGGGGAAATTTTAATCAGGTTCATGAAATAGCACAGCAATGATACAGCTGCCTCATGAACTAAGGAAGATCTTTGGTCTACAGAACTATGGTCTGAAAATGTATACAGGTGCCGCAGTTCCTTCAGTGTTTGTAGAAATCTAGTTGAAGAGCCATAAAAATGCAAATTCCATTAAATAGAGAATGTGTGTGCCACCAAAATGTGTTTTTTGGTGGCTGTTACATTTTTAGCAATTTCTTAGTCCAACAAATTGACCCACCACTCCCTATACATTGTATAGGCCATCAAGGGAAAACCAACAGGCTCTATTTTCTGTAGAAGTCATTATAAAATGCTGATTAAATCTGGTAGAATCACATTTGTCAGCTGAGATGAAAAAAAGTACAGAGGTGAAAAGGTAGCATTATTTTTAGGTCACCTGAATTTTAACAAGACTGAAAATTTCCATGATACAGTACCTTACCTGAGAATTTGATACCAAGCAGAAAGCAATTTGCACTTTGCTTGGTGGTTTCTGAGAGTCATTAATATATTTTTTATTATTAACAGTGCTTTCACAGCATCACATTTCTATCCCACAAATGATAAGTTATTGCAAAGGTCACCATAATTTATAGCCCTTGTTTTGAGTTTAATTGATGATTGAAAACAGTGGAAAGAAATTAGCAGATCTTTCATTCTTTTCAGACTATAGAGCTCAAGGCTGAGCAAAATCTTCTCAATGTCAGCAGAAACCTTTTGCCTCAGGCTGGCTTGAAGAGAACCACTTAATGAGAATGGTCTAAAAATTATTTACAATTAATTTATTTTATTTGTGTATCTATATAAGTATTAGATAGCTTGTAAACCTCCAAGTCACAACCACAAAGACCTGCTTTCCAGCAATGGAAAACTAACATATAGAAACAGCCCAGACAATTGAAATTACAGGAAAACAAGGATTATTATTTCTTAGTTGGAAAGTTCTTCATTAAGAAAGCCCACTTCTCTGCTAAGAGCCACTGACTGGCTTGATTTCTTTTACTTTCTCAGTTACTTTTCACTGTTCTGAAGCAGGAAGCAGATGATTTATTTTATAGAATATGTAAAAATTCTGTGAGAAGTTCACGGATGGAGTTGCCTTATGTGCTCGCAACTTTTAAAAGAGAGAAATGAGATTGTCGATAAGGTACTTGCATATGGTTTGTCTCATTCACTCAGAAACAAAACACACAACAGCTGTCACAATCACTGCACAGTCACTCCGTATCAGCACCTGAGGGCCTGTACTGACCCTTGGCAGACTTGAAGCCTGTGCAGGTTTCAGAGTCTCATCTGAGCAACTCAAAGCTCTCATAGCTAGAAAACATAAAAAAACCTTTGGGTGCAATACAGGTTAATACTAGTGCCAGGCAAATTGTGGCAACATTGCTAAGGAGAAGAGTGGGGAGTTTCATGGGATTGGAAACAGTGATGCTCAGTTCCCAGGATGATGTAAGCAGGACCTAAATTATTTGAGAGCCCTTGTGCCAAGAGAATCACTGGTTTTCCAGAACAAAAGAGATCTTTGAGGAAGCTACAACAGTCCCCTTTAATTTTCAGACCATGTGCAGTTGTTGCAATTGATTTCCTTGGTAAGTCTAGGCTTTCTAGGCCTCATAAAAATACTGGAAAGTGCATACGTATCCCTCCCACTCATTGTCCTTTTGGAAAGCTCAGATACAAGAGAAAAAAAGCAAGTGCTCTGCCACTGCATTAATGCACAGTCACACTGTTCCTGACTGCGCTATCTACCTGATCTTAGTTTACTCTCCCTCTGAAAGAAACATCTTTGTTTCATTCAGATAGTTCTGGGAGTTAGAGAACACCAAGTCTTCTCAGCTTAATGTTATGAAACCCAAATATTTTGGGCCAGAGTGATAATTTTTAGTCACTGTATGGACTGCTATGAAAGCAAACAGATTAAAATTTTTATCTTGTTGGGAGACTTTCATGCCCTTGGATCTTTAAGCGTTTTCCTGGTAACATAGTTGATGGGACTCCAGCTGCATCATGTGAGTCATACCCAATGTGTCCCTAAAGTACAGAGATGATTAGGCATTTCACAGGGCAAGAGTGTGCCACCGAAACGTGAACTTGGGTTAAACAAGAAGTCAGGTTAAACACAGGTTTGATAAAAATTTTGCTTAGAAATGTTTGAAAACAAGCCAGCTGCTCCTCCTGGACACCAGACCAAGGTGTCTGCTCTGATTTATACCAGAAACATGAACTTTCATCTCTCACACCACCAGGGACCATCTGAGCCACCAGGCCACTGGTTATTTCACATGGCTCCCTCTGCATTCTGTTTTCTGTGCATTATAAAATAATACTCTCCCACAGAAACACATTACAACCATGTTCCACCACATAACTTTTAACTTTTCTGGATAAGAACGCCTTAAAATGCCCCATACAGCCTTCAGTTTTCTTGACACATGAAGGCAGTGCCATAGCTCTGGAGGCAGGGGAATGCCAGCCAACCCCCAACAACACCAGTCTCACCAGGGAGTGTGTAAGGGCAGGAAGGGACACCAGGACAGCAGCACAGCAGCGCCTCGGGCTCACGCTGTGCTGGGCTCCCAGTGAGCCCCAATTGCACCCACACACACATCATTGACTGATCCCTGACCTGCCCTGGCCTCTCGGGCTCTCTCTGTCTCAGCTCGGCTGCCGGCACTGCTCTGACTCTTCTCTGTCTGCCAGATCCGTAGGGGGAAGCACTGATGGGAAGAAGCAGTGGTGAACTCATGGCCCGGCCTGTCCAGGCTCAGGGATGCTGAGGAAAACACGTGAGCTAGTTTTAATTTGCCTCCTGTGAATTTAGATTTGACATAAAGCGTGCAATAGCAAAGAACTCCAGCCCTGACATTTCAACTGAAGGAAACAGAAATGCTGCCACTTCTCTGAGCCCAACTGCAGAACTTCCATAGGGAAGAACTGTAAAACACGAAGCGATTTCCCACCTATTGACCTTGAGCTGTAAAGGACCATACTTCTTGCACCAGCTGCAGCACTGTGAATATTCAAGCCAGTTTTGAAAAGCCAGTTGCAGAACATTTCAGTGAACCTGAAAAGCACAGTGTCTCTTTAGGGCACATCCATAATGCAGCATAAATTAAGGTCTTTCCAATGAACTGGACTGAACAGTGAGAGGACCATGATAACAAGGTGAGATAGCACTAACTGTCTTTTGCATAAGATATTTTACATTATCTTACATTTAACATGGGATCACTTGTAATTCTGAACTTTTTGTGTAACATTTTGAGTCCTGCTAGAGATAAGAAGGACAGGTCTGAAGAGAGAACATCAAATCTGGCATGCATAATAGATTTGGGAAACTTCTTGACAAGCCGTGGAAATTCCTGCAAAGCAGCACAAGGATTTAATTTCATGGATTTAGCCTCCAGGGTAAGCTTCCCCCTGGGATTTAAGGGGTGTCAGTCTTTTGGCCCTCACTATCCCAGTACAGAGTAGTGCTCATGCCTCAGCAGAGAGCCCGTTCTTCTGTATCCCTGCTTAAGCCATGAAGTTGTCTTCACAATTAGCTGTGAGATGTCACTCAGCAGTGACCTAACACAATACCCTCTCGGGTGCTTACATTTCCAAATAACTAGTTTCTCTTATAATCTTTTATAAAATGATTGAACATCTGCACATACATTGTCCTAGCGAGGAAGCCCAGCAAACTCCTTGACTCCCTCTGCACAAGGCCAGCAGCTGCAGGAGCTGATATTCTGGAGGTCACACCTTCCAGAGTGACCATGGCGAGGCACCAAGTTGAGTTTTGGAGCAGCAGCAAGAGTACTGCACTCTCATCTACACCAGATTACCTCCTGCAGGGTCATTAAATAGAGACAAGCAGTGATTATGCCAAAGCCCTTTATCTTTTTCTGGTATGATTTCTGAGCCTTAACAATCACATAAAATTGGTGACTAGAGAATTTTTGGAATAAAAGAGTGCATCTTCTGAGGAACTCAGCAAATCCTGACCCAGCCATAAGCAACACAGAAGGACCTCATAGAAATCACTCAGTGGCAGGAGATATCCATGGACTCCCTGCGTATTTAAGAAGTGCTCAGCAAACACCACAAGTGAATAATGACCTGCATCAACTCATGGGATAAGGTGCTAAAGCTCATTCAGATGTGATTACATTGGCATAAGAAAGAAGAGAATTAATTTTTTCACTGAAAACTCTTGAATGCTACCTCCAAGCTGAGCCCTGAAGCCTCTATGCTAGGTCTTTCTCTACTTGGTATCACAGATACAGCCCAGACATTCAGAGACTATGATGACTGCCATTGACTATTCCACAACCTTCATTTCATGTTGAGAGCTTCAATCAAACCCTAATGTATACGTCCCTGAGGACACAGGCTTTCTGTAGAGGACAAAACTGGTCCTTCAAACTGTTAACAAAAATATTCACGTATTTTACCATTTAGGTCCACTTTCAACTTGCCATGAAGTGCTAGCAAGCAGTTTAGTGCCTGGCAGCCATCTGAAAGTCAGAGCACTATGCAGCCATTTGGAAGCTCTTCAGCCATATATTCTCCACACAGTGAGTCTTGGGAATACAGGTCTTCATTGAAGCAGTTTCAATTTCATTGTTACTTGGTTGCTCATTTTTAATCTGCTTCTACAGAGAAACACAGTTTTGTTGATTATTTCCGTGCAAAGGAGAGTTTTTTATGTATCAAATACTTGGCTGCTTTTCCCCATACAGATGATATTTTAATGTCTCCCAATCAGCTAAATTTTAAGTTTTTTACTTTAAAAGGAAATTATTTTGAATATTCTTTTGCTATTTTGAATATTCTTTTGATTCACAATGCAATACATAACCTTGCCTGCATGATAGCAACAAAAAATATTACAATGGAATATGGTTTAAAATTTACTAAGTACCCGATGGTTGAGTTTTTCAAATGCCATTGCTTGGGAATCCTCAGTTCATGGATAGAATACTGTACTCACCCAATTAGATTCTGCTACATCATTTGGCTACAAAGAAATTAATTCAAACTTACTCTAATCAGGATGCAAAGCATTTATTTGCTAATCCCACCTTTCATTACTCCAAAACTAACTTCCAGAATTAATTTTTAATATAGCCAGGTAAACTGACATCATGGGCACCAGGCTTCTACAGCATTTGCAGTCATGTTTCTTCTTTTCCTGATGTCCCGGAGAACAAAAGATTTATAAGATTGACAAATATGTTGTAGTGCCAGCCCATTGGAACAGCAGGGCAGACATTTGCTGTTGCTGAGCAGCAGTTAAGCCTGCACAGAGACCTTTAGAAGTGTTCATGATGGCACAGGATTGATCAGGAGAGAAATGCAGCATTATACAATTCCTCAAGAATTTACACATAATTGAGAACAGAGAAACATCAGGAGATGGGATGATCTTTCCTTCCTGGGTATCAGTAGGGCTACATTATACTATGTAAGACGTCTACACCACTTCAGTAATTTACTCTTTAATTAACTGACTATAAATAGTATTTTGATAATTTATTTATATTGAGAAAGATTTCCTGCCTCATACACCCAGGTAAGTTAAGCATAACTAATATAGATTCTCAGATAGGTTAATGAATTATGTCAATTGATATAGGCCCAGTCAAGTTGTTAGTTGAAGAAATTAATTTTCTAACAAAGTGCTCATAATTAAAGATTTAATAATGTGTTTTTAATGTTATAACTCAACTG
The DNA here is from genome assembly GCF_965178545.1 of Coloeus monedula. Lineage (NCBI taxonomy): Eukaryota > Metazoa > Chordata > Aves > Passeriformes > Corvidae > Coloeus > Coloeus monedula. The sequence goes on from NC_138781.1 coordinate 43,983,239, forward strand.
CTAAATCAATTACATCATGGAGGCATTAGCAGCAGGAAGACAGTGCACTATTACACAAGATACACAGTGCTTTACGAGTTTTTCCTGATATTCCTATACCAGAAGTAACAATTTACAAGGTCCATTTAAACCAGACTGAGTCTTCCCACACAACTGGGGAATTTGGACCACGTGTTTGAAAGACAGCCTAGAAAAATAACAGATTTGTTGTGACTAAAGTCCATTATAAACTACTCTCACTCTTTTTTTTCTTTTACACATGCATCTTATGAGGCTTCTCCATGTGGTTACCATTTGCTGAAGCCATTGCAGCCCAACAGCTTGATCCACTACGCAGGAACATCAGTGGAAGCCTTTCTGTGAACTACCACAAAATCCAGGAAAATAGAGTAGGGCATTATTCTTCTCCCAGTTATACTCACAAGCACACATTCTCGTAATAAATAGTACAGAACTAATTAGAAGTAGAGAGCAAGTTTAGTTGAGTTGTATTACAGTGTTGCAGACAGCATCCTATCAGACTCCTGACTTGTGGCCTGTTTGGTTTGTACTTCATGGATCCCAGTGAGCTAAGGTTGCTACAAGTATCTGGTAATATCTAATTCAAAATGGCTTTTGAAAGCAAGTTCCTTGTAATCAAGCCTCATGTACATGCATGCTATCCAAAGATATGTAAACTCAATCTGACACAACCACCATTTTCCTCTCCCTGAGAATGACTGGGGCCTGGGATATGCTACATACAGGGATCTTCTTTACTACATCTGACTTGCCTACACAACCACCTCAGGCAATAAGCAGCTAAGCTGCTTCCTGTAATGGCTTCAGATCCCCCTGGAAAGTGTTATGACTTTCCAGCAGTTATCGGTAAACAGTATGTCCACATACATCAGATACGTGCAGCACACATACACCAGATACATGCAGCACACATACACATTAGTCCCTCTTACATTCACTGTGATTTATAAAATTTGCTGGTATATGCGTATCTGAAGAGGTTCAAATGTTCAGAGCATACTGAATCCAGCCTGGTACACCTCTTGGAAACAGCAGGGATGCTAAATATGGATTTTTTTTTTTTAACTAGTGAGCACAAGATTTGATCATAAAAGACTAGTGTTAGTCTTGTGGGTCTTCCACTGAGTGCAAGTAGTCCATGTATCTACTCTTGTTTCCTACTGTCATGCTCTGTGTGTTGTAAATACATGTTTACGGGTGTAAATTATACATGCTTCACCATGATTCAGTTTGTGCATATTCTGCCGTGAGATCTTTCAGCTCTGGCAGTCAGGGATTTTAACTTAGGGGGAAACAGCCAACAGAGAGAGCACAACACCCTGTGGAAGACGCTGCCCACTAGGAAAGTGGTCAATACAGATATACAAGAAACCTATGGCAAAGATACCACAGAACAGCCAGATCTAAGCACCCTTCAGACAAAGTCCATGGAACTCCTAGGAAGCCCCGTGAAACTCCACATACTACTGGCCACAATAAATAAGAAGCGCCAGCAGGATTTGGCCTGTAGCAGGCAGGTTTTGATGGAGATTTGTCTGTGTGTAGTTCCTGGCTTCCCTTCTGAGGCTCATGTTAAGGATGGCTTTAGGTACTGACACAAAGACATGAAAAAAACCAGCTTCAAAATGAAAACACTGCCCAGGCTGTTCTGATTGTGAGAATAGAGGCAAAACACCCAGCACACCCCAGCAGTTCAGCATGCTCAGACCATGAAACAGGATCCCAGTTCCACAGTTTGCATGCACAGCCCACCTGGGATTACAACCTGGTGGCTCTGAAGGAGTCAGTCCTGCTCAAGGCTATTCACAGCCCTCACAGCTTCCTGCCCCTGCCTGCTGCTCTAGGAGACCACTGCAGGGCAACGTGCTTAATCAGGTACTGAGTAATTCATAAGCCATTTGGTCTTTATGCATGGGGTCCTAAAATTTAATTTTGCTTACACTGCTGAAAATCTATGAGCTGCTTCAGGAATGAAAGGCATCACCAAGAACCATTTTGGCTAAAATCTCCTGAATTTTATCCCATCTTTAAAAAAAAAGAGCAAAAATTAATGCATCTAAATATGATCATGTATATTCTTGTCCCAAGAGAACTCTAAGCTTGACTCACAGAATTACCACATTTGGCAGTGAGGCTCTTCCACTTTTAGGGGCTGTAAAACTGTAATAAGGAACAGAAAGCTTTGACTGGATTTCCATTCTCTCTCTGTGTATTTGAGGTCTTTTCCTGATACCAGTAATATTGAAGTCAACAAAACACAAATATGCATTTTCAAGTCTTGCTAAACAATGGAAATGAAAAACAATGGAAACTAGCAGTTGTGCTATTATGTATCTGTAGTGTTAAATATGTTTCTCTTACTGTATTTGCTTAAAATAGAAGGTGTTTTATAAACTGGCCTTTCAGCATAGTAATATGCTAATATATTTCAGGCATGCTTCTTTCAATTGGTATATTTGGGCAATTTATCCAATGCTTCCATATTAAAAAAAAAAAAAAAATTAATACCCACTCTCCACATGTCTCCTCTAATATTCCCTTTGACAAGAATACTTTTCAATCCTTCTCTGTGCATCATGGCATTTTCTATTAACAGATACAGAAATGAGAAATGTAAATAACGCTTGATGAAGTTTGTCTTTAGACATGGAACACTGTCGAAAATCATTTCTGTTTCTGTAGATGTTTGGGTAGAAGAGAAAACACACTCTTGCATCCTGTTCCAAACTATGAGACTTAGAGTAATGTGCTTATTCTTTTTCTGTACCAACAGTCCAACTCCAAAAACTATGCAGGTTGGACTGGAGGATGCTCTTGGTAGTAGTCTCAGCTCAGAGCCTTGTGCTGCTCACAGACTGAGCTTACTAGGGTTAAATTTAAACGAGGTAAGGGTGGGTTCAGGCACACTGTGTGTACTGTCATTGGAGTGTACTTTTCTGAAAACCACCATCAGGCTTCCACCTACCCAAACAACTGTGGCGTTAGATACACTCTGATACCCTACATTTTTGTACATATGATTCGGCACCCTACAATGATTGAAAAAGTCAAAAGAAAACTCTCCCTGTAGCCACTGAGTGCAAGAGGGATTTTGGCTGAACCATGCAGTGGAAACCAGGAGCATCAGGTCAGGGTGCAACTTGCATTGATCCTATTGCTGCAAGAGTATAGTCTGCACACAGGTATCACTGATATGGCCCTTAGGCCGTATGGGACATGTGATGGGACACAGGTAGGTTGGAAGCTGCATGTGTAAGAAGTCCAACCTGTAATCCATTCCCTATCAGTCTGCTGTGTCTTTGGAGGCCCAGTTGACAGCCCTGAAACAAATATAAACATCCTACCCTAAATGACTCATCCCAACACAGCACTTCAGCCCAAAATATGGAGCCCATTCTTGCACACTGAGAAACAAAAGCAGGACTTGGTTTCTGCCAGGTGGAAGCAGTGGCATTAGTGATCTAGCAGAGTGATGTGCCATGCAATGGGGAGAACAACTGGTGGATAGCTCCCATGGCTAGAGGAAAAAACAGGCTAGGGAAAAGTGATAGCTGGAGGATGGAACTCCCATTATATAACCAGGAGTGGAGTATTGTTCATCCTATCTTATTGCATTCCTGCAGAATAAAAAGATAGTGGTATGAAAAAATAATTATCACAGATATGCTGCTAGCTTCAAATAGAGAGAAACAAGTTCAGCAGATACCAACCATGCCAAAACATGTCAATATTCAGATACAGTGGAGACAGAAGTGGTCTTCAAACAGTCTGCATCTCCAGAAGGCCAGCTTGTTTTAAATCAAGAACTACCCCTCCTGCCATAGTTTTTTCTAGGAGAATCCTCCTATTTACTCAGAAGAAAGCAGCTCAAGGAGAATGCCTTTCTTCATCTAGGCACATTGAAAAACAGGAAGAAAATAGTACAGCCAATTAATTATTCATTGAGATCAAGTCCTATGGTCTTTAGCCCTCTTTGTCTACCTCAGACTTCTACCTTTGCTTTTATTTTATCAATGGTAAGCAATGGCCACATTTCTACCAGTTAGCAGATTTTATTTTGTCTCTAATGTCACTTCTTGCATTTGCACAAAACAAATCTTGTAGGGTTAAGTGTATTTAGCAGTGGCCTTTAACTTCAGGCATCTTTGTTTCAGCATCTTCCCATCAAGATCTATAAAGTCTGATTTTTAACGTTGCTTTGGTCCTGGTGCTCCAACTGATTCCAGCAAGGACTGTAAACAGTCAGCACTTTTGATGGTCACACAAAAAAGCGGTGAATAGTGGGACAGGCACAACCCAGCTTCGAGGTTTTCCACAAGAGAATATAGCTACTCTGAGCCATGGGGGAGCACAGGGGATAAAAAAGGAAGAGGATTGCATGAAATTTGTCCTGAGAGTTACACCAAACTGTGCTGGGATCCTGATGAGAGTGATGGGAAGAAGACAGGCCATGGAATTCGTAAATGGAGGGAAAACTTACTCTCAGTAACCTTTTCCAACGTTTACAGTGTTTCCAATTGCAAGAATCATGAGTTTTGGCACCTCTCATAAAGATCCTCACAGCAAAAATAACAGTTTTCTTAACTAAAGTTCTTTCCTTTGTGTTTTTGGGAAAAATTCGGAAATATAAGGAGAATTATCTAGTAATTTGAAAACTGGATGGTAACAAAAAACTAAAATGGAGGTAACATTGATTTTTCTTAATCCCTTTCTTTTGAAATGATCTCGTAAGCTGGGAAAGTTGATGCAATGCCCTGAACTGTGTGAACTTGGTTTTGTCAAACTTTGTAATTCCTGCTGTAATGACATGATGGGTTGGGTCACAAGTAGGGGATAAGGCACGGACTTAATGCTTTTATGTTTTGGTATGTCTTTTTGAAACTCTGGCATAAACTGCCAGAGCATAGCATCCCACTTGGTCCTGTGAGTTACAGTATCTTGGGTGAGCATGAAACCATTAGTGAGAATTAAAATACAGAGCTGGCAGCCATTACAGCTACAGAATCTTGCTAATAAATGCTTATGTATTAGCGACTCCCCATTATCATTCAAATTGATTTAATGCTAGCTACCAAAAAATCTGCTGGAAGTTGCATGCAACCATCAGGATGCCATTAGTAATCTAATCCATAGCAGTCTGATGGTTAATGAGCCTTTTGGAATGTAAGTCACTTATCTCAATTTCAGCATCAATCTTGGTGAAGGGAGGGACAATCTTCTGCTAATCCAGCTCAGCACTACAAAAAGTTGGGGTTTTTCCATTAACTGTGCAATGATGTTGCAGAGAAATCTAAGTGTTAATATAATATATGGACACATGGCTGTACAAGCTGCTGCCACAAAATTTTTAAGGAACAGGTGTACCAAAACACAGAGAACAGCTGAGAAGAGTGCATTTCAGCCATGATTCCATTAGGGATAATGAGCTGTAATCCTTACAGAGCAAACAGCTCTGATGAATCAGATATATTGGATCCACAACTTTGCAGAATGAATACTGGTATATGCAGTACTTAAGAAACAAAAACCACTTTGAATCAAAAACTATAAAACAAGACACATGAGTTACAAACTCAATCTGTTGCTTAATTTCCCCCCCCCGCCCCCATCCCAGCCTTAATCTTGTCTTCCTAACCATAGAGTCTGCAAGGCATGAACTGGCTCTTTTAAGATATAGTGAGGATGTTCCTATAATCTAATTCAGCAGCAGATTATTTCATCACAGGCACTCATATAACAGGGGTGGGAAGACTTAAGGACATCCAAGCAGCTGCACCCTTGTCAGCTGATATGGAACTGCAGACCACACACATCAGTGATAATGTGGCCTAAACTGTTTAAACATGTTTAATGCTGCTTCCCTGCAAGTAAATCCATGCTTGATGTATCAATATTCAGAATCTATGTAAATCAACAATGCAGAAAGATGGTCTTCAATCATTGCTAAGCTCTTCAGTGTTTCTACAAATACTGCAAGAGCAGATTTGCTGTCATGCCTTTTTTCCAAAAATGTCCTTTTTTTTTTTATTTATGGGCTGCTCTATTTATTCTATGAAAATTGTTTATCAGAATATACATTAAATCCTCCAGACTTTGCAAGGCTTGTCAGAAACTAAATTTTCATGGAATAGCAGGTAGTGCTGCTAGTTTAACCCTGATTCAATAATGCATTTATGTGCCTCCTTTCATGCAGGCTCAGAATTTTCCCATTTTAATGGATGAGCAGACTGCAAAAAGGCAATGAAGCACCTAAGTGTTTTGTGAACTGGAGCACTTCATAATACTTTAATTATGTAGCAATGTAACTCTTAGAAGTCTTCTTTTCTTACAGTTACAATACTGCTATTTAAATAGCATATGGGTCCTGTTTTAATTAGCTATTGCTAGGTAGAAATTTTTAAAACCTGAAATGACAAAGACCCAACAATTATTTCAGTAGCTTAAATCAAGCTTATTTTTGCTTGCTACAGTTATAATTGGGCCTTCATTTAGTAAAGCTACACAAAACCAGCAGAAGCATTTTCCTAAATGTTTGAGTACTGTTCATTCTAGCAGGAAAGCTTTGCTGTTTCTGTTTTTCAGACACACATCATTTGGGGTAAAAACTACTGCAGTGAGGCAGGGTGTGTGAACCCTGGCTTCAGCACTCCAACTAGCATGCTCTACGAAGCAGAGAAACTCAAAAAGACCTAGGTACCCTCTGCCTTTTTTGACTTCTTTTTGAAGGACTTCCATAAACATACTTGCTTGTACAAGAAAAAAAAATCCACTGATAAACCATGACAGATTTCGTCAGCAGTAGAAAGATACAGTTCTTGACATCTGCTCCTATGCCATATGGAGGCAACAGGAATTTTAATTTAATTTTTAACCTTTAAAAATCTCTCACCTGTATTCTAGAAACAGTGTAACACCCTCTATGGAACTGTCACCAGGCAGAAGATCTTTCAGCATCTGTCTTAATCATGACAATCACCTTAACGGAAAGGGGCACTGATTTCATTTGCTTATATTCTCCAGGGAACACTTGTATTTTTAAATGTGATTTCTTAATTGTAACGTGGCATGGAATTACTGCAAGGAAAAGGCAAAAGACCCCACATAATTATAAATTCTTCAGAACATTATTTTGGATTTCTCACCCCTGCAATATAAACCCACAACATTGTACACTCAGACTCTTAATATATCACAATGTGCCATAGCTATGTAAACAACTAGTCTCAGAAAATGAAAGGTTGGGGTCAGGTTGTTTTTTAGAAGGTAACTTATGTAAAGGGCTCCAAATGAAAGCGTACATTGCATAGTTTTCTTCAGCTATAGGGCCAATCACAGAATGAAAGAAGAAAGGAAAAAGAGGCAACATATTTAGAAATATCAGCAAGTTTCTGAAGTGGGTGTTTTTGTCATGCTACTTAGTTGCTGAAATGTTTCTGGGTTAAAAACTGAGATCTAAACTTGTGCTGGTGATGTTTGGATGAAGCCCTGGATCCATTAGGGAAAATTGCACAGGGTCTGTCCACTATGCATGCTGAAATGGGGATTAAATACCAATTTCTCTGGCTAAAATATCACATAAGTGATTGTTATGGTGAACCATCCAGAGGCTTGAGATTCAGACAGAAGGGACCACTTCAATGTTACCTGCTGAGACATACTTCCTAGAGTCACAACAACAAAAATAAGAAACTAATACAGGGCCCAAGGTAGATACAACACAGTCTCTTCTGAGAGATTTTTTGCTTCTGTAGTTACCTGTGGAGACAGCAATATAGGAAATAAAGCATGGAAAAAGTGACAGAAGATCTAAGGGGCTAAAAAGGCTAGAAGGTATTGTTGGCTTGTGATGGTGGCAGACTACTCACTGTATACTATAAAACCTGAAAATCCAAATCTTTCTGGAAAGGCACTGCTCATCTCATGAGAAGGTCTGAAGCCTTTGTGAAATATTCTGAAGGGCAAAATATTCCCAGATGACACATTTTGTTAAAAGAAGTGGGAGTTATTTCAAGGTGGTATAAAATGCCTTGGAAAGCTTGTCAGGTGGCATATGGAAAATTTAAGTAATGTGTGCAGGAGTGCACATATGGTTGGGAGGCTCTCAGAAGCACTAGGAGAAGTGTCCAACAAGCAGCAAGATGATGCCTCTGACACTGCACTCAGCAGTTACAAGAATAGACTGTTAGAACCTGGCTTTAGGTGCATCCTGTGACAAACAGCAAACCAACCCACCAGGGTCACACAGAGTTCTGTTCTCGGCAGATGTGCATTACATCAGGGGTGGCTCAGCGATAGCGTACTCAATCCAGTGTACGCTCTCCTGCATGTACAGTCCTCCTGGATGAAGGCAGGAAGGTGCTTTTCAAACCTGGACCGGTTTTGACAGTATTTCATAAAACTCCTGAAGAGCTGGGGGGCCGAATGCTCTCCTCCTGATCACTAAACAGCTACCCACACCTTCTGTCAAGTACATCTGTTATTGCCAAACGTATTGTCAACGCCTCTATTTACAACTTAACACATTTTTAATTCATGCCACTTCCAAACTGTGTGCACATACTACTATCCCCACCTGCTCCCCCAAAACTCAACCACACACAACGAATGGAAGAGTTTCACGTGAAACAGAGAACTGGATGCTTGGCCAGCCTGTGATGGAAGCCACAAAGGCCTGGGCTCCTTTACCTGAGGAGGCTGGGTAGCTGAAAGCCAGTTCTCATCAAGAAATCCAGCCTCTACCTTTGGGGGCCTACAGGTTTCTAAGGAACAGATGCTGAGAAGCCATACAAAAAAAGGATTAGAAAATATCTGTCCTGTCTCCAGTACAGGCCATTACTGGCCACTGTACGAGACAAGCAGTTGAACTAGGCCTATCTTTGGTCAGACACTGGTCACTTTTTGTAGGATCTGTTATTAGCATAAAGCTGTGGCATCCAGCCATAGGTAACTCTCTTTGGAAAAATGAAAGCAGAATCCAAGCAAATCCTATCATATCCTGACTGGTCCAGGGGTCTTTGGGTAGCCCAGAGCCAAAATGGTGTGCACTGACATTAGGGAGGAAGGCTGTTCACCCCACAGTTCTAAGCTGCAGACCTATGCTGAGCACACACCACAGGCTCTATTTCTCTCAAAGAAGTAACAGCAAAGAGAAGTCAGGGGAGGCAGAAGAGCTGCTCTAAATCCATATGCACACAGAAGCATATTTAGATGTGTCTCTAGATTTCCACATATGTAGAATGTGCTCCGAAATCTGCTTTCCTGAGCGTTAATCTGCTGTGAAATCTGTTTTTCTGAACAACTGCTAACAGAAGTGATATTAGCTATCCAATATAACACTTGCTAATTATACACACTGTTTACTAACATCACATCTAAACACTGAAATTTTCTTCCCATTTTTTCTGTACGGTTGGAGCATCCTATTGCCTTGATACTCATGTACTTCAGGAAGTGTCCATATAATATGAAGAATTTATAGGAGAAGGAGGAAGTGTGGCATTGTAAGATGCTGAAACAAAGCCACATCACTTCTCCCTAAAATGTTCAAGAGCAGATTATGATTGTCCTAAAGAAGCGGTAGTAAAGCATAAACCAACCTCCACAATGTTTAGTGGGTGTCTAGCCCACTTACAATAAATCCAAGACCATCCAGTTTGGTTTTTTAAAATGTCTGTCTCTTTGTTGACATTGCAAGAACAGGAACCTTTCTGTTCAATCCTGTGTTTAGGTTCTTTTCTGGTTTAAGAGTAATGTCTTGTCTCACAGGGATAAGAGGAAAATAAACCCATCATGCACATATTAAGCATACAATAATAAAGTCCATGTCAACAAATTATAAAATATTGCTCATTGCTTTCATTATTCTTCAGGGAAGATGATAAAAAAATATTTGCAGAAATTATTTAGCCACAATAATTTACTCTGATGCATATCATCAGTAGGGAAAGAACTGGATCTAAATACAGATATGTACACCATGTGCATCATGGGCATCAAGGGAACAGCACCAGTATTAAATGGGGCATTAAATTTTGGACGAAGTAATTAAAACAAAAGCCAGAATTGCTCTAGGGTTATAAAGCACTTGTGGATAAGCTATACTCCAGGAAATCTGTGGTGTAGCTTCTGTGAGCTTCTGATTCCTCTGCAACAGAGCCATCGTGCTCAGAATTTGGCTCCAGAAGCTTAAGACATACATAAGGACATTGTGAAATAATATGCAAGAATCATCAGAACTGTAGAGATTCTTTGAGGAAATCTTTCCATATTTTCCCTTCCTCATGACCTCAAATACTATTCCTCTTAAGAATTTTTTTCCCTTGGGCTGTTCCTGGTAAACAAGGAGAAATACAAATAAAACCCCTGAATTTCTCAGGAAGCTTTAAGAAAATGGTATATGGAAAATAAGATTCTTTTAAGACAAATGAGGACAGCCTCAGTTTAACTCAGGTTTACATGGTTATTGGGCTAGGGAGCTAGTGAAAGTGACTGATATTTTCTAGTCTGTACTTTTCAAATGATAACTGAAAGGTGGAAGGTTTTTTATACATCTTAAAAATATATCTCCATATATTATATATATAAATGCTTTTAGAAATAGATACTTTAGTCATATTTACAAAGGACTTGAGCATTTCAATCAGAGAAGGAAGCTTCTAGTAACCCTGAACCAAACCATGCTTGGTAATTTTTCTTCTCTTTTTTAGTATTTCAATTCAAATCTATGTTCCTTCTTACAGGGACAAATCTCACTGCAGATTACCAGTGCAGGTTACCAGCACAGTGCAGGTTACCAGTGCAGGTTACCAGCCAACACATTTGCATTTCACAGAGAAATGGACATGAAATGCCAACAGGGCTCCAGATACCACTCTTCAAAGTTCAAGTGCGCTACCATCCCACCATGAATGATATCCAGGAATTTTCAAATTCATTTGTCAACTGCTTAAACAACAATTAAGAAGCAACCAAAACACAGAGGGAGGGCAACGCCAACCATTCTCAGGGTGCCCAGAACCTTTCACTTATTGTTTTCCATGTCATTATTCATCTCTCATCGTTATCCACCTCTTACTCATCCCACTCTGAGGGAGGAAAAACACACAGAAATTGCAGGTTCACCATGACCACCCATGTGGGCACATCCGTGTCTGAAGTGAGACTTCAGCTACACAGTATTCTCCTCTCCTCCCACCCCATCATATCCAAATGCAAAGGACAGCAAGGTAAAACGAAATACATATAAACCTTTTTAGTGTCAAGGATTCAAAGGCAGGATGTCAGGGAGAGGAAGAAAGGTATTTTTCCTCACTCTTCCAATCTAGCAAAGGTACTACCTGACTCCCACAGTGTTTTCACCGGCTGTCAAATATATCTCACATATGCGACTGTTAAAAAAGATATTAAATATTAGCATGTTACCAAACTTCTAAGTACTGATTACTGATTTTTCCATAACAGTAATAGAGGTTTAATGAGAAAGAAATATTCTTGGTATTCAGGTTCTATGTAAGGCACCATTACAGTTGCTACTACAGATTTCAAGAGGAAAAATTTCAAGACAAAAGATTTCCCAGTTCTGGAAATGTGAATGACTGAGAAAAACTTAAATGGAAAATATAATGAAAAGGTTCTGTAAATAAAACTATTTTCTGTAAGAGCTAAAGGGAGAAATGTTATTCCTTCTCCTTCCATTCTCCTGCCATTGCAGGATGAAATTGTTTTAACCTCATTTACTGCTCTCTAGGAAGAAATCATTCAGCCATAAGCCTCCCAGGGAGCTTCCCTTGGCTGTACAAAAGCTCAAAATGTCACTGCATTTACAAATGAACAGAGCCTCTTACTCAAAAGGCTTCAGCGGAGTCACCAGGAAGAACTGTGGCCTACAGGTCTCTTCCTCTCAGGGTGAATACTTTATTGGCAGGATAATGTGCATGTTTCTCTCAGCGAGGAGAGGTGCCATGGGCATGGCAGATGAAGTAGTTCCTGGCTTAGGTTCAAACACATTTATAGCCAGGTGTGACCTTGCACTTCTGCCTGTGTGACCTGGTTCCAGGAGCAGTGTCCATGAGGTTATGTAAGATCGAATGTACTTGGTCTCAGTTTCGTGGGAAGTATTTCCAACTGCTTGAGCCTTTTCCTAAGACTGCAGAACACTATTCTCAGTCCCCTGCAGTAATGGTGTGGTGGGGCCAGGTCACTTAAACAATCAGGGTACCAGATGGTGCTGAGCTTTCCAATCTTCTCCTGGCTTTGAAAATCTGTTCCAGTGTCTCTATTACGGTGTAAGCCACTGACAGAGCTGACAAGAATGGGTCCCCTTGTCTAACAGACCCATCCCATATACGTTCCTCTTGCACATCTACTGCCTCCAGACATACTTGGACCTTATTCTTTTCAGTCCCACATACATGCATGATTGCAAGCAATCTCAGTTACTGTGAGCCATCTTTTCCACCATTCAGCATCTCCCTCCTTGGTTTATCACTGCCCTCCCCGTGCACGGTGCTTCTTCTTGCCACAGGAGGGGCACATACAATGCTGCCAACAGAGAGCAATCACAGAATGTTCATAGTGGCTGTTTCCAACTTGGTCTAGATTCTCACACAGCTGTTTATTTTATTAGGGGAACAAGGATGTTGGTGTACATAGACTGAGACATACTTACACAGCTGCTCAAACCTTTCTGGGAAAAAAATAAAATAAACCTTTCTGTAAGTTTTGATTTTTGTCTCAGACCTTCCTCCCTTGATCCTTTGCTGATGGGTCTTTGTCCTGATCTTGTGCTGATTTAGTCCTATCAGGTGTGACCTCCAAGTAACACAGATGTATCCCAAGTCCTACCAAATAAAGTTCTACCAACAGAATTCTTCTTTGCCAGTAAGTTATTTTGGATATTTTCTGAGTTTGCATGGGCTTTGACAGCCAAGGGGCAACATCAGCTGTACCCCCTGGAAGATGTTTGATGGTAGAGCTACTCAGGAAAAACACTGGTTACACTGATCTGGCCTGTGTTTGTTCCCTACTGACATTGCTTTGCCTTGAAATGGTTTCTCTGAGGGTGAAGAGCAAACATATGTTACAGCAATATCACTTGCAGCGCTACACAGGTGGCTAAATCCATCATCATATGGCATCCACTGCAGGCAAACTAGCTGTGAAACGGCACAATGCCAGCCAAAATCACACATGAATAGACAAATTAAAAATAACCACAACAACCCACTACTTAATCCAAGGCCATGAAATACACAATTCATGAACACTATATTTATAGAACGTGAATTCGAGGAAGCAACAGAAGGAGGAGGGACAGGGAGCTGGGGATATAAAATTCAGAAGGTGCTTTTCGCCACTCCCCATTGCAAAATTCCACTGCACAAAAATGAATGACCTGCCTAAATTGTATTTCTTTCTTCATTTTTGGTGTTTTGTTTTCTTTCGGGTTTTTTTTTTATTGTGTATACAGATGCTTCATGAGCATAAAGTGCATATACAGGTGGTCATTTAGATCTTAGGCACTTGGCAATTAACTGGGAATTATTCACAGACTTGTGCATGTACATACATTAATCGTGTGTGCACACTGATCAAGATGTCACACTTTGTTTACTTGTGCCTTTGAAATCTAGGAAGTCACGTGTCCTTGATGTTGGGCTGAGAGTAAGTGCAACTGCCAAAGGGAATTGGTTCACGTAAAACACTGGAAAAGGTAAGAAAAAATGCTTGCCACAGTCAAACAAATTCTCACAATTTGTACTTCTTAGGTCTCTCTCAGAAGAATAAAGAGAAGATTAAAAATTTAAAAGAAACATAATAGAAAACAAAACGAGGCTTTGCAGCCTCTTCTGTTCAAGTGATTTCTCACTTGGCTGGGATTCAAACATACACACAGCTCTCTCTTCACATGCTCTTCTCCATCAAGTTCCTCTGTACCTGCACAATGTCATTTTTAAAAGGCAGAGTCCCACTTCTCACCAAAAAAAGGTTGGTACAGCAAAAGCACGCACCTAAGAGACACTTCCCACCCAACTGAGAGACTTGCTGAAAACCTTCAGGATTGTGTCAGTCATGAAGAGAAATGCAAAATGGTTACACTTTTTTTTGTAAATAATTGAGTTTAACATGAGAACATTTCTAAATTGCCTGCTTTCTTACTTACATGCCCTACTCATAGAAACTTCAGTGCAACGGCAAGGATACTCAGAACACCTACACTAGCTGATCCCATAAATTGCATTTTTCAGTTTCTGTGAGCCAGATCTCTGTGTTTCTATATGAGCAAAGTCTGTTATGCTTATTGTATGAACTTCCTTCCACAAAAATTAAACTGCCGTTTAATTTACTGATATAGACTGCAAATATACTAGAAAACCCACTTAAGCACACACCACAGTATGTAATCTGATGAACAAAATGGTATAGGATTGCAGCATACAAGGACTTTACTCAAGCAAGTTCAGTCTCAAGCACACTCTTAAGTCTCTCTTGATTCTGTACAGCATATACTCAAGCCCAACTGATACCCAACAGGTTTAAATACATACTTAAATTATTTATGAAAGAAGGTGAGGGGAAAGCACGATTTAATTCTAAAAGGAATTATTCTTTAGTTCAGCCTGTGTTATCAGGAATTTGTTTGCAAACTCCATGGTGAGAAAACCACACTGCTTTTAACACCAAAAAGCCCCTTCCAAGTGTATTCAAGAAAGCACTATTGTACACAGAAAGAGAAAGTGTACATGCTCCAGCAGAAAAACACCTTAGGCAGGCCTGCTTTGCATCTCTGCTGAGGGGCTGTGCTCCTAAAGCTCTGCTGCCTTAATTGTAGAGCATGGGCTCCCACAGGAGTGATTAGACAAAGCTCAGCATTTCACTTGGATTTAGTAAATAAAAGGGGATAAATGTATCTGATAAATCATGAAGAAATTCTGGTCAATGCTGGAAAAAAACAATCCACATGAATAACAAGAAAAAAAATCAGCCCCATTCAATCTACATAATGAAAATCTGGATTAGTGCCTTTTACAGGAAGACACAATTGAGCATCTTCTCTCTCAAAGCACCACTGAGTACAAACGAAATCAAACTATGAAAGGTTCAGCCAAGTCACATTTTGAATTTCAATTGATCTTATTTGGTTGGCTTTAGTAATAATTGTCTCTGAGGTAGCCTGGAAGATATGACCTGAAGGATTTCATGTGCATTAATTCCCTTATCATTTTACTTTTCCAGTTTTCTTAAAGCAATCTCACTTGCTAAATTTATGCTGTGTAACCTATCTGCTAGGCTTTCACAGCACACACTTCCCATTAGCCTTCAAACACTTGAATCAAAGACAATGTCAAAATGAGCAAGTAACGGCAGCTTTCAGTTCCTTAGATTTTGTTAAGACTGTAGCCTGCAAGAAAGAAACTACTCTAAAATCCCATACAAATATAAATCAGATTATTCTTAAGCCTCAGTTAAACCAGACTTCTGATTTGCCTTTTAGTGACTTTCCTCAGCAATGCAGTTGGACACATGCTCAATAATATGGTTATGTCCTGGTAATAATATACATAAGTCCAAACAAAATAATGGTTACATGCAAATGAAATCAGTGGGGCTGAAAAACAGCAGTTAAAAGTTAGTGCATATTATAGCATTTTACTGAATATAGCTGATTAGCTGAAATAGATTTCTCCTCTAAATGAATACAATTAGGCATATATGTTACTTAGAGGCAGCTTACAGAAGCAGTAGCTACAAAAAACTCCATCTTTATTAGTATCCATGACAATGAGTTAAATAGTTAAAAATACGCACTTTATAAACATGAGGTATCTTCATTCAGACAGAAGTTAAATAAGTTTCATAATTTTATAGCTCTTTACATGTTTTTTTCCTTCAAACAACCTCTAGTCTAAGAGCCTCATAAAACTGTCCTTGCAGAGATTCCATAAATCAAACACTGCAGATAGTAAGAGCAGGGATGTATCAAAAAATGTATAGCCTGAAAGAGATCTCTGATCCCAAACAAAAACCTCTGAAATATTCCTGGAGTGTGAGTTTTGGCCAGATGTGCAGAACAGGTGCTCACAGTTTTCTCTGAGCTCCTCTCCTCTCAAAAGCCAAATCAAACCAATCAAAAAAGTCTTATTTGGAATCACAGATTTTAATCAAGCACGGCTGAGCACCTTCCAGAACCCTGTTACAAACTACATTACTTTTTAATAAATTGAAGATGAAATATTTATTTCATCTTTTCCTAGAGCTGTCAGTGGCACTGAATACCTACTGGATGACCTGAGACACAAAGAGATGGTGATACCATATTCTCAGATTTGAAGGCAAAAACTGGCAGGGAGGTGAAGCTGCAGGAATTGTAGCCTTGCCACATAAAACTGGACATTTCCAAGCAAATGGACCATATGCATTATTCTGTGTGGCACCTGCTGTTCCATTAAAATCTAATAAAGCCTGTTAGAGTAGCTTCTGTCTCATGTCACAGAGGCTCTCTGACCTGGCACATTTTAGCACTCAATAATTTAAATACCATATTAGCACATTTAGTGAATGTTCCCTAAACGGTAGCATGCCACAGATCATCGGGGATTTCAAGAGCAGGCAAGCCAAAATGGTTGTGACTTTGTTTTAAGACAACATATCCACAAGACAGGGAAGGATTCACAGCCCCTACAGGAGCAAACACAGCATACTTGAAGAGCCAAACCTCTCATCTTCAGCTTTCAAAGATTACTTTGATCAAAAGAACTCTGTGCCAGGCCCTGGTCAGGAGTTCTTCTGCAACACATTGGCTGCAGCACCAAGTGTTCACGCCTGCAATGACCATGTAAGGTTCGAGACCAGTAAAGAGTTTCCAAGTGCCCAAAGGGTCAGAGAAGCTGTGGAGAATAGTAGCCTGAGCCAGGGGACTGGTTTCTACAAACTTCCACGCCACAGGATCCTACCAGTTTCTTTTCCCCTCCCTTTCATGCCACAGGCCTCCACAAGCTGAGGCAGGTGGGTGAGGGTCAGCTCTCTCTCTGAGAGAATGAAACTTCAGATCTGATTGCAGTGAAGCAAGGTCTACCTGCAACCACAACCAGCACCATGGAGAAGAGATTCAAGATCAGGTCTGAGTTGCTTGTGAATGCTGAAGATCTTGTCACCCCTGCAGATTAAAGCTATTGCTGCTAAGCCAGGAAAGCTGTGAGGAAGAGTAGGATTGAAAAATGAGTCTCATTTACACTGGAAAATGAGGGCAGTACACAGCCCCAACACTCTGCCCTCTGACCTACTGGATACCCAATCTGAGATGTGTATGGATACAATAGCTCAGATCTGCAATGTAGTGTTGTTCTGATGCAGTGGGGCTCATTGGCTTGGATGGCTACATCGCTTCTTAATCCAATCTGTTTTAAACCTGTATGTCTCCATATTATAGGCTAGTTAAACAGACCTGGCAGCTATGTACCAGAAGACAGGAAAAAGGAGCAAATTATCCCAGCTCTGACAGTTGGCTAGCAGCAAAATGGGAGGAGAAGCCAAACCCTGCTGGAGGGCCACTACCCGAACTGTACTTCCTCCAAGGTAACAATTAAGTTTATCTGGCATGGCTCTTACAAAAAGAAATGCTTTTAGGAATGCAACAAACTGGTGAGTAGATACTATCACACTTGTGGTAAGTGGAGCTAAAGATCAAGAGACCTTTGGAGAATTCAGAAATGGTAAAAAAGTTTCTCTTAAAAAATGGCTGATTACAGCAATATTTATTTTGTAACAGTGAAAAGAGTAGGCAAGCAATTCACAAAAGGCTGGAAGGCCCCGAGGGTGGTTAAAGTGGGGATGTCTCTGAATTTCACAGTAGAATCCAAACAGTGAGGAAAGGTCCAGCATGCTGTTTTGCCACTGGATATTGCCGTATTCATTTCACTCTGAACATCACTAAAACTCAATGCTAACTACAAAAGTTCTATCCTGAAATTACCTTAACAACTAAGCATACTGCCAGCCACAGTACTTTGGAGCTGAAGGCCTCCAAGTGGAGACCTGTCACCTGTTACAGTGTGGATACTGTAACACGCATATCAGACAATGAGGGTGTGGAAAAGAAATATATACAGACCGATTCTTGATAGATGTTTCAGAGATGTTTATTTCTCCAGCCACATGGCCGGGGCTCTGCTGAGGAACTCTGGCAATCACGGGACCCGAGGGTCCTTGCCCGCGCAGGGGAACACAAACCAACCCATGGGAACGAGGCTGAGCAGGGGCAGGGAAACCCCTTGTCTCCCCCCCAGGGCCCCTCTCCCAGGATCCCACGGCAGGGGCAGAGGGACCCCGACATTTCACCCGCTAATTTTTACCAAAAAGAGATTTAAAACTTAACATTGAAAACAACAAGGACAGTTTCAACACAAAACAAGCCACCCTCCTGAGTCTTTAAACATCCAGATTCTCCGGAACATCTTAAGGCTGACAGAAGGGAGACAGGACTCTCCGGGCATGCTTTGTGGGGAAACTGAGGCAGGAGAGGGTTTAACTTCTTCCCTCCCTCTTTTCATCCCCCCCTTGGCATCAGAGAGGAGTTGTAGGGAAAGGGAATCATATAGGGAAGCCATGGGGTAAAAAACAGATTAGGAATAAACTCGGGATGGGGTAAACTTAGGAAAGGGTTCATATTGGGTATAGGGTAAAAGGGGAAAGTTGTTTGTGGGTAGGGAAGTTGCTGGGATGGATATTGTTTATAATTTCGTGCATACGTCTGCCTTTGACTGGAATACCTCCAGGCCCAGTAACATTCGCTGCTTGTAAACCCTTCTTTCCTTGCACTGTATCAAATTGTACAACTTCACCATCTCCTACACTTTGCAGGTAATTTTTAGGGTTATTCCTTTTAATGGCAGTTCTATGGATGAATAAATCTTCCCCTGTATCATCTCGTGTTATAAATCCATAGTTGTTTCTCACATTGTACCATTTCACAGTTCCTGTGACTTTCGTGGCTACAACTCTTCCTATCACGTGCTTGCGTGTTCGTCGTGGCTGCTGGTCCCGCGTGGCCGCCGCCTCGCCGACTCCGACGTCTCGGCCGGGCCCCCGCGTTGCGGCTGCTCCGCGCTCTCCGAGCGGCGCTGCTCCGTGTCCGGGCTCTGCGCGGCCCCGCGTTGCCATCGCCGCTGGCTCCGTGCCCTGTGAGTGGTTCCGCTCCGCAAACTCCACGCTGCTTTGAGCGCGGCCTCGTTTCGGCTCGGCGCTGCGCGGCTTCTCGCTCTACAAAGCTCTCCAATCCATGTGCTCAGAGCGGGCTTCCACGCTGACCCCCGGTTCCTGGCTGCTCGTGGGGGCCGCCTCTGCTGCACGTGGCCCACAGCACCCGCGGCGCCTGCGGCGTTGCTCCCTCACTCACGGTCGAGCAGCAGGGAACCCCGAGACAGGGATGGGGTCCGTGATAAGGCACGGACTCCTGAGGGGGCTGTGCGCATCCAGTGCAAGCACCTCCGCCGGCACGGCTGCAGTCACACGCTCCTGGGTTGGCCGCCGCGTGGTCTCGGCCACGGGATTACGGCCATCCTCGCTCTAGGGGTAATGGGACCATACAAATTCTCCTCAAGAGCTTCGCTGATTACAAGGGATGCACGGAGAGGTTCCATCACTAATGCATGCTTTGTTTGATCCCTTATCTCATCCCAGATCTCATGCCAAAAACACCCGTGATTAATTCCAGTAATTCCAGGAGGATTAATATCAAAAAGTAAGTCTTGAGAAATATAGAAGAAATTTTTGAAAAGCCAGTTAAAAAAATGTTCTAGATCTCCTGGAACAAATACTTTCTTGTTTTGTTGTTCAAGGATTCCTTTAACTT